>NC_088423.1:22176047-22536333 GCF_034236695.1 Oncorhynchus nerka
CAGGGCAAATTGGCTCTAACCAGAATAGAAAGAAGAGTGGGAGGCCCCGGTGCACAATGTGAGCAAGACGACAAGTGCATTAGAGTGTCTAGTTTGAGAAACAGAAGCCTCACAAGTCCTCAACTGGCAGCTTCATTAAATAGTACCCGCAAAACACCAGTCTCAACGTCAACAGTGAAGAGGTGACTCCGGGATGCTGGCCTTCTAGGCAGAGTTGCAGAGAAAAAGCCATATCTCTGTCCGTGTTCTTTTTCCCATCTTAATCTTTTATTTTTATTGGCCAGTCTGAGATATGGCTTTTCTTTGCAACTCTGCCTAGAAGGCCAGCATCCCGGGATCACCTCTTCACTGTTGACGTTGAGACAGGTGTTTTGCGGGTACTATTTAAGGAAGCTGCCAGTTGAGGACTTGTTTCTCAAACTAGACAACTCTAATGTACTTGTCCTCTTGCTCAGTTGTGCACTGGGGCCTCCCACTCCTCTTTCTATACTGGTTAGTCAGTTTGCGCTGTTCTGTGAAGGGAGTAGTACACAGCGTTGTACGTTAAACAAAAGCTCTTTGTTTCAGGCGATGTTGAGTCTGTAATCGAACCCACAAATGCTGATGCTCCAGATACTCAACTAGTCTAAAGGCCAGTTTTATTGCTTTTTAATCAGCACAACCGTTTTCAGCTGTGCTAACATAATTGTAAAATGGTTTTCTAAATGATATCATTTTAAAATGATAAACTTGGATTTGCTAACACAACGTGCCATTGGAACACAGGATGGATGGTTGCTGATAATGGGCCTCTGTACGCCTATGTAGGTATTCCATGTTCCATTTACAACATAAACAATGTCTACACTGTATTTTTGATCAATTTGAGTGTTATTTTAATAGACAAAAAAGTAGCTTTTCTTTCAAAAACAAGGACATTTCTAAGGGACCCCAAACTTTTGAACAGTAGTGTACATGTACAGGATGCCCCTAGACACTGGCCATTGCCCCTCCTAATGGTTAAAGAGACATTACGCATTCAAATTAAAGTTCGACAGACATTTTCAGGCTTCTACAGTAGTCTGATGTTAAGGTAAAACAACGATAGCTGGATCTACACAACTTATGTCATGTGACGTAGTTTTATTAGAGTACTTTAGAGGTCTGAAAACAGCTGACACTTTTATTTATGAGTGAAATGTCCCCTTTTAAAGTAAGAATCTGGAGGGAGGTTAAACTCACTGAGCTTATCCTGGATCTGTGCCTAATGACAACCTATACCTGGAGGGATGAGGTACGACACAACGATAGGCCTGATTCCAAACCCATCCCTGGTCCCTTAGCCCATTGACTGCCCCCTTGAAGATTTTCAAGGATTGGATATTAGATATAAGTCAGGGAGGCTTGGGCCTGGTTCCATTTCTGCCCTCAACCCCTTTGCCTAGGTCTTTCACTTTTCTGCATATTTTTCTCATACATATCCAGTTTTACATACATATCTATTTAGATCTTCGAAGTGGAGTCAACAAGGGATAGAGGAAAGAGACCTTTGGTATTGGACCCTTGCCAATTGAGGACTTTTGCAAAGACATAGCTGTCTGTGAAGCTTTGCCAGCATTTACAAAGAACTGTCAAGATATTGGCCAGTAAATGGTGACATATCCCATCTTACTTTTTTATTTTTGTTTGTCTTTGGACACCAAAGGAGTCATGAATGTGAATTGCGTATTTAAAAAAAATCTGTTTTATTTTTTATCCTGTCAGTCAGTATTTATCTTGCACTACAGTATGTTATTTCAATATTTTAAGCTAACTATATCCAACTCTGAAACATACCCACTCATCTCAAGCAGGCATTTAAAAATGGTAGTTATTGAACAGTGTTAGTCCTATCTGCCTACCTGTGGTGAAGACCATTTGAATACAATCACGCTCAGTCATTGACTAAGAGCATCATAGGAGTGGAGAAGTGTTTTCATTTCATTTATATTTGCACATTTGTTACTCTTGATATTAACATGTATCTGTAACTCTGGTGCTTGTTATGGCTTCAGAAACTCGTAGCCTGTGTGCCTCCTGCCATTTCTAAGGTATTGGAATAAACCGTGAGTATTATAAACGTGGGTGCTTAACCATACCAAAATGCTCTTTATGGTTAAATCAATCAAATGTGTTTTATAAAGCCCTTTTTACGTCAACAGTTGTCACAAAGTACTTTACAGATACCCGGCGAACCTCCCTAGAAGGCAGGAACCTAGGAAGAAACCTGAAGAAGAACCAGGCTCTGAAGGGTGACCCGTCTTCTGTCTGTACTGGATACGTTGTTGTCAATGCAGGCTGCTGAATGGAGGGAGGAACGGCTCATAATAATGGCTGGAATGGATTTCAAAGAATGGTGTCAAACACGTGGTTTCCATTCCACTGACTCTATTTTAGCCATTATATGAGCCGTCCTCCCCTCAGCAGCCTCCACTGGTTGTTGTTTTCGTGATTGGTAGGTGCTTTTCTGTCATACACATCTAAGTTGGTGGTCCCCAGTCTTTGGAAGCACCGTTCACAAAGCTACCAGTAGATGTCACTGTTGTATAGTACTCACCACACACCTTTATCTCCCAGTGCACACTATATTGTACCCATGCAGTAGACATACTTCCGGTCATTTAGTGTATGTGGACACCTGCTCGTCGAACATCTCATTCCAAAATCATGGGCATTAATATGGAGTTTGTACCCCCTTTGCTGCTATAACCGCCTCCACTCTTCTGGGAAGGCTTTCTACTAGATGTTGGAACATTGCTGCGGGGACTTCCTTCCATTCAACCACGAGCATTCGTGAGGTCGGGCACTGATGTTGGGTGATTAGGCCTGGCTCGCAGTCGGCATTCCAATTAATTCCAAAGGTGTTCTATGGGGTTGAGGTCAGGGCTCTGTGCAGCCCAGTCAAGTACTTCCACACCGATCTCGACAAACCATTTCTGTATTGACCTCGCTTTGTGCACAGGGGCATTGTCATGCTGAAACAGGAAAGGGCTTTCCTCAACTGTTGCCACAAAGTTAGAAGCACAGAATCGTTGAGAATGTCATTGTATGGTGTAGTGTTATGATTTCCCTTCACTGGAACTAAGGGGCCTAGCCCGAACCATGGAAAACAGCCTCAAACCATTATTCCTCCTCCATCAAATTTTACAGTTTGCGCTTTGCATTTGGGCAGGTAGCGATCTCCTGACAGCCGCCAAACCCAGATTCATCCGTTGACTGCCATATGATGAAGTGTGATTCATCACCCAGAGAACGCCTTTCCACTTCTCCAGAGTCCAATGGCGGCGAGCTTTATACCTTTATACCTACTTTATGCTCGGCCATGGAAATCCATTTCTTGAAGCTCTAGACGAACAGTTCTTGTGTTCACGTTGCTTCCAGAGGCAGTTTGGAACTCGGTAGTGAGTGTTGCAACCGAGGACAGACTGTTTTTACGCACTTCAGCACGCTGCAGTCCCGAGTTCGATCCCAGGCTGTGTCATAACCCGGCCGTGACCTTGAGTCGCATAGGGCGGCGCACAATTGGCCCAGAGTCGTCCGTGTTAGGGAGGGTTTGGCCGCGGGGGCATTACTTGGCTCATCGCGCTCTAGAGACTCCTTGTGGCGGGCCAAGCTCCTGCAGGCTGACATCGGTTGTCAATTGAACAATGTTTCCTCCATGTTAAGTGGGCAGGTGTTAAGAAGTGTGATCAGGTGGGTCATGTGTAAGGACGCATGACTCGACCTTGGCCTCTCCCGAGCCTGTTGGGGAGTTGCAACGATAAGACTGGATCATAAATATATCTATATTTTTAAATGATTATAATTTAAAAAAGGAGTTATTCAGTATGGGCCATTCTACTGCCAATGTTTCTCTACAGAGATTGCATGGCTGTGTGCTTGATTTTATACACCTGTCAGCAGTGGGTGTGTCTGAAAAGGCAGAATCAACTAACGTGAAGGGGTGTCCACATACTTTTGTTTATTTAGTGTATATTACCTATGCGTGCACACAGAATAATATCTCAACACACACACACACACAAACACACACTTATTCAATTCACTCACTCATATTCTCACACAGTGTCCTCTGCCACTTACATGCTGTTAAAGTGTGTGTTGAGGAGTGTGAGTGACAGAAGCTATCATTCCACAAAGCTGCAGATTCTGTGATTTATGGCCAGGGCCTGTCCAGCTCTGTGGAATTTTCCCAAAATAAGTTTGTGTAAACAGAGTGCGACAGAGAGCCCCTCAGAGCAGACTGGTATGCATAAACAGTTTGAACAGTGTGGGGCAGTGTAATCCCCCACCCTCACCTCCCTCTCTCCAGTCTACACACAAACACACACACTCTTGAGTGCTCACAACGCTGCACACATACCTAGACGGACATAGAGATACAGACAAAGTAACATACCTTAGCAGGCACGCAGTCACAGTCACGCAAAACCACACATATAGATGCAAAAAAACAGACGTAGTGACAGACACTAGCTAACACACACAGAAAGACTTATCGATGTAATATAGCGTAGACACACACATAGAAAGACTTATCGATGTAATATAGCGTAGACACACACACAGAAAGACTTATCGATGTAATATATCGTAGACACACAGAAAGACTTATCGATGTAATATAGCGTAGACACACACAGAAAGACTTATCGATGTAATATAGCGTAGACACACAGAAAGACTTATCGATGTAATATAGCGTACACACACACACAGAAAGACTTATCGATGTAATATAGCGTAGACACACAGAAAGACTTATCGATGTAATATAGCGTAGACACACAGAAAGACTTATCGATGTAATATAGCGTAGACACACACACAGAAAGACTTATCGATGTAATATAGCGTAGACACACACACAGAAAGACTTATCGATGTAATATAGCGTAGACACACACACAGAAGCGTAGAGAAATGTAAATCCCCCCTTTAGTCTCTATCGGCAGGTTGCACTGTCTGGGATGGAGGCGTTTCTCCCAGCAGATACACACACAGACTACCATCCCTCTTCCGCTGCACTCTGAAACAACATCACACTCTCTCCTTCCATCTTTTGCTGCCTTTCTCTTTCCCAACTCTTTATAGCGTTTTACGCTCTCTTCTTTCCCTCTCTCCATCACTCACTCACACACAGAGAAAGAAAGCACATCATTGCGGATTGGTCATTGTATCACTGTTCAGGAATGCTGGCCATAACTGAGGCATGTCTGATTTGGAGGTGGGCTTTTTCTAACACACTGTTGATATGGAGACACTGAGTCAGCTCTGCCATTGACACACACACACACACTGGCTCCACCACTCCTGTGACACAACTATGACAGGTTATGACACCCCTTTGACAGGTATGGAGAAACAGGGATGACAGGGAGTGGGAGGGTTAGGAAAAGTCGGATGTCACAGAGAGACGTTCCAAAGTTTTCACTTCAATGTGAGGAGACAGCCTGCATCTCCACCCATCCATGCTCAAGCCAGGCTGCCGCCAAGCATCACACACACACTACCTGAACGCAGGCTGGCAAGCGCAGACAAAACCAACCTTGTGGCAACTTCACACACAGCAACTCCAGCAACCTGCCTCCAGGCCCTGTTGTCTGTGCGGTACTCTCGAAATACCTGACATTGTTTCACACCCCCTGTTTGCCCACACCCTCCACATAATCCACAGCATGGATGATAGATACTATACCTCTCATTGACAGAATGTCATTAAACTCCAGAGCAGAAAATCACAGAGAGAACTCAGCCCCTATTAGTATTCCCTGTATAGTGCACTACTTTTGACCAGGGCCCATTCCCTATTTAGGAAATAGGTTGCTATTTGGGATGCAACCAAGTTCTTAGAGCAGGTTAACACCTTTTTATTACGCTTTTTAAATGTCATTTAGCTGACTCCCCTCAGTTTCTCCCTTAGAGCAGATTAGCCTTTAACAAATACTAGCTAAATTAAGTACGCACTAGATGGGTGGAAGTGTGCAGGGCTAGTTTTACTGAAGCTGAAGACATTTGAGATCTAAATCCTCCGTAAGCATCTAAAACATTGTTGGATGTGTTCATTACGTTTTATAAGAAGGATTGTCTCAACCCCTCACACACACAGAGACACACGAACACAGAGACACAGACGCACATGGAGACAGACCCACAGAGAAACACAATGCTCTTGTTGTTATGGTTAATTTTTTTGGTCAACGATCTACACAAAATACTAATGTCAAAGTGGAATAAAAACAGTGATATATATTTATTAGGTAAGTATTCAACCTTCTGAGTCAATACATGTTAGAATCACATTTGACAGTGATTACAGCTGTGAGTCTTACTGGGTAAGTCTCAGAGTTTTGCACACCTTGATTGCACAATATTATTCTTCAAGCTCTGTCAAGATGGTTGTTGGTCATTGTTACACAGCCATTTTCAAGTCTTGCCATAGATTTTCAAACTGATTTAAGTCAAAACTGTAACTAGGCCACTCAGGAACATTTAGCGTCATCTTGGTAAGAAACTCCAGTGGAAATTTGGCTTTGAGCTTTAGGTTATTGTCCTACTGAAAGGTGAATTTGTCTCCCAGTTTCAGACAACCAGGTTTTCCTCCAGGATTTTGCCTGTGCTTAGCTCTGCTCCGTTTCTTTTTATCCTAAAAAAAACATCCATAGCAAAGGGGTTGAATACTTATTGACTGAAGACATTTCAGCTTTTAATTTGTAAACATTTTGAAAATACATAATTACACATTGAGCAATTGTGTGTAGGCCAGTGATAAAAAAAAATCTAAATTTAATAAATTTTATATTCATGTTGTAACACAACAAAATGTGGAAAAAGTCAAGGGGTGTAACGGTTTTCTTCCGCTGGCGGCTCCTTGCAGACTGGCGGCTCCTTGCAGACTGGCGGCTCTGGCGGCTCCTTGCAGACTGGCGGCTCCTTGCAGACTGGCGGCTCCTTGCAGACTGGCGGCTCTGGCGGCTCCTTGCAGACTGGCGGCTCCTTGCAGACTGGCGGCTCTGGCAGCTCCTTGCAGACTGGCGGCTCTGGCGGCTCCTTGCAGACTGGCGGCTCTGGCGTATCTCCTCCCAAGTCCAATTGTCCTGATTGCGCTGCTCCTCCTGCCGCTGCCTGTCACCACGCTGCTTGGTCCTGTTTTGGTGGGTGATTCTGTAATGGTTTTCTTCCGCTGAAGGAGAGGAGGACCAAAATGCAGCGTAGTTAGTGTTCAACATCTTTAATATATACGATAAACATGAACACTACAAAATACAAAACAATAAATGTGAAAACCGAAACAGTCCTATCTGGTGCAATGACACAAAGACAGAAGACAATCACCCACAAAATACCCAAAGAACATAGCTGCCTAAATATGGTTCCCAATCAGAGACAACGATAAACACCTGCCTCTAATTGAGAACCAATCTAGGCAACCATAGACGTCCATAACACCTAGACTAGAAAACACCCCATAAACATACAAAACTCCTGGACCAGACAAAACACATAAATCACCCATGTCACACCCTGACCTAACCAAAATAATAAAGAAAACAAAGATAACCAAGGCCAGTGCGTGACAAGGGGTGTGAATATTTTCTGAAGGTAGTTTAGCTGGAGTTAAGAGGAGATAGCTGGAGTTACACTGAAGAAAAATATAAACGTAAAGTGTTGGCTGCATGTTTTATGAGCTGAAATAAAAGATCCCAGAAGTTTTCCATATGCACAAAAATCTTATTTCTCTCCAATTTTGTGCACAAATGACTTCCCTGTTAGTGAGCATTTCTCCTTTGCCAAAATAATCCATCCCTCTGACTGGTGTGGCAAATCAAGAAGCTGATTAAACAGCATTATCATTACACAGCTGCATCTTGTACTGGGGACAATAAAAGGCCACTCTAAAATGTGCAGTTTTGTCAAAAAACACAATGCCACAGATGTCTCAAGTTTTGAGGGAGCGTGCAATTGGCATGCTGACTGCAGGAATGTCCACCAGAGCTGTTGCCAGAAGCTGCCTCCAACGTCATCTTAGATAATTTGGCAGTATGTCCAACCGGCCTCACAACCACATACCACGTGTATGGCATCATGTGTGTGAGCGGTTTGCTTAAGTCAACTTTGTCAACAGAATGCCCCATGGTGGTGGTGGGGTTATGGTATGGGCAGCCATAAGCTACGGACAACAAACACATTTGCATTTTATTGATGGCAATTTGAATGCACAGAAATACCGTGACCAGTACCTGAGGCCCATATTTTCAAAAGTATCTGTAACCAACATATGCGTTATCTGTATTCCCAGTCATGTGAAATCCATAGATTAGGGCCTAATGAATTTATTTCAATTGACTGATTTCCTCATATGAACATGTTAAAGCATAAGGTATAGAGGGCATCCTCATCCTCATCCATCTGAGCTCAGTGGGCGTCCAAGGGCCTTGTTATTGTTGTCTAAGGGCTCTCTCTCTGTGTGTGTGTGTGTTTGTATGTGTAAGGTCATAGGTTTATTCCAGCACTGCCACCCGTGCATGTGTGTGGTTGGGTATACAGGACATCCCAGCATTGTGTTATTGTTGTCTGAGGCTCACAGGTATGGGAAGGTTAACCCCATAATCCTGAGGTGAAGGTGTCTAGCGTGTCGTCTTTTCTGCCACAGGGAGACACGGTTGTTAAGCCCACACAAAGCCCCTCGCCAAAGCCTTAGCCTCCCAGGACACTCAACGTCTCTCTCGCCCTCTGACCCTCTCTGTTTTTCTTTCTCTGTGTAACCGTCGCTCTGCGCCCTTTAATCCCCTCTCAGTCCAACACTGTATGAGAGCATGTGAGCGAGAGAAATAGAGCGAAAAAGAGCAAGCGTTTGTACTAATTGGGCTTAAGTTCATTTCTATATTTTAAAATTCTATAAACAGTCATTTCAAGTGATTGGAGGTGATTGAAAGCAGCATGCAGTCAGAGCAGTGTGCAGGCTGAAAGCAGCATGCAGTCAGAGCAGTGTGCAGGCTGAAAGCAGCATGCAGTCAGAGCAGTGTGCAGGCTGAAAGCAGCATGCAGTCAGAGCAGTGTGCAGGCTGAAAGCAGCATGCAGTCAGAGCAGTGTGCAGGCTGAAAGCAGCATGCAGTCAGAGCAGTGTGCAGGCTGAAAGCAGCATGCAGTCAGAGCAGTGTGCAGGCTGAAAGAAGCGTCATCAGAATATCTGACACTAGGGGGAGTATAATGCTGGAATATGAGAACCTAAGATAAACATTACTTAGTCATTCAAGTCGTATAGTAAAGTCATCAGAAATTTCAGTAAGCTGTCAGTGAATAAATATCAGTAAATATTAAAGTGATCAAAACAGCATCAGAAACTTGAATCGACTGCAAAATTGCCTTTGCAATTTATACAGTTTAATTGCTTAATTCATTGCATGATAATTTTGTGGCTTGCAGCTACCATTTAATTAAATTATTAATGAGAAGTGATTGCCTTAATTGCGAAATGTATCTTGTGAACGTACGCATGATGTGCACACACACTTGTGGAAGTGCTGGTGACTGCTTCGATGTCTTTGCAAAACGAATCCTGCTCCAGAGCAGGCCCAAAGCCCTCAAGGCTCCAGCCACACACACACACACACACAAGTTTTGGCTGCCCTTTAAGTTTTGCTCTATCATATTTTGTTAACAGTACACAATCAATTCATATTTAATGGCGGAGTGTAATTGTCTCTTGTAGAATTTACTTAACTCAGTGGAATTTGATGTGCACCAGATTCATTCATGTAGAAATTAACTGACAAACTTTCATTTGGTCAAAGAGTTTGTCTTTTTGGAGGGTGGAGAGTATTAGAATAATACCCAGCATGCTTTGCAACATTTTGGTAATTTAGTAGACACTTTTATCGAGAGCGACTTCAGTTAGTGCATTCAACTAAGGTAGAGATAAACAACTACATGTAAAAAGTTTATGTAACCGTTACTGAGAATGTCTTTGTAGTTAAACTGGTCTGTTGATTAGTTTACTGTTTCTTAAATGTTAGGTAGCATAAACATAACCACATGCAACATATCGATTTGAGTTAGTATGGGCATCAAAAGTCCCAAAGCAAAGTTACACCTCACTTTCCTATTTTTGGAGTGATTACATAAAACCGATCAGAATTCCAAAGAATGTGGAAGTCATGTCTCCGGGGTGTGATGTCATATGGAGGACCTGGCAAGCCAGTCTACTCCCTATATTGTAAACTCCAACAGAAATAACTTCAAATGTATAACTTCAAATTAAACCAAATCTTTTGCACTCATGATTACTGGTTTCAATTATTTTCACCAAATTTACAAGCAAATACTTTATGAATGTATTGTTACAAATCAACTTGCTAGCATACTAGCCTTTTAACTTGAACCTTTCTAGCCTGATAGCCTTACCAGGCTTAATGAGTCAGCCAGTTGCTATCAACACCCAGCTTACAGCTACATTAAAGTAAATCAAAGTTTTGGAAAAACATGTTCCCATCTAACCACATTTCAAAGAATGTTAACTGCATATAGCTATCTTACCAAGCTAGCCAGCCTGCTAACGTTAGCTATTTAGCCATCTAACAATAGCGATTTGCCTTGCCAGCCTGATCAGCAAGCTAGAGCCCAACTTCCGGGGACCAGTTAGAACACAAATAACCCAACAAAACTAAAACATAACCGCAGATCAAAAGTAAAGAGACTTACAAATTGTTGGCTGGGGACTTTCTGATGGGAAGAGTCATGGAAAATCCAATAGCTATTGGGAGAAAAATCTAAAAATAGATAGATTCCAGATGTCAGTCAGCTAGCTCGCTAGCACTAGGCAAAGGTGGAAAAAATAATAATTAAACCCTGTAGCCTACTTTAGAGAGAACATGCCGAAAAGTTGCCAAAACAGGAAGGAGAACAGATGAGATAATAGCGTTACACAATTAGAGCAAGCGGGTATGATTTTCTCTTTTGTTAATAAATATGTAATAACCTCAAAACATAATTAGGTTTGTACTTATAGGCAACCAGATGGTGACTACAAATAATCAACTTAGTCTTTGACCACATTGTGTTACATTGGTGAATAAAAACTCATGCTTCATACCCTTTAAGCCCAGCTGGCTAAGGAGCTGGCAGGGAGGCTCATGAGGGAGCCAGAAGCAGATAGGAGCTGAACGCTCCCCATTGTTAATTGGAAATAAAAAAATAAAATAAAAATCATTTAGTAGTTCTAAAAATGTTTGTGTAAAAATAACCTGTTTCCATTAGATGTAAGTACTGTCTAAAATTGAATGAACTAGATCCACATTTTTTTTTGAGTGCACATACAAACACACCAGTCTAACGTTCCCGAAAGATTCAGGGCATGATGGATCTCTGCATCTGACAGCCAATCGATTTGGAGCAGACAGCTTTCACGGCCCGCTGCCAGAGACGTGTGTGCGTGTGTGTCAGCACTAATCGGAGCAGACAGCCCACTCAGAGAAAGCAGTTCAAGACCTCCACACAGTCCTCTTCTCTGCTTGTCTCCCACCACTTCTCTAAGGTTTACTTCAGGTAGAGACAGACATTTATCTTTCTATTCTCTTCCAGAGAGAGACCAAAATAAAAAATTAAATAAAAGACCAGAGGAAAATAAGTTGATGACAGACGACAAATGTCCCCTTGTGTGAAGCTGAAGTTGTGTATGTCCTAGAGAACACACATTAATTGTGACTGTGGTATTCCAAGATAACACAATGGAATATTTGAGGGGGCAGATCATGATAGGCAGGTCTGTGTCGACATGTTTGTGTGTGTCAGTGTGTATTTGTGTTTGCATGTGAGTGTGTGTGTGTTGTGTGTGTATATTTTGATATCAGGGATAACAGTAGGGCTAAGAAGCCAGTCATAGTGAGAAAATGACAACAGGCTGTAACAGCCACAAAGGTCAGAGAAATATGGCCAATGGGGTTTGCTAGGGCCATGCAGGAGTCAAACCCACAACTCTGGTGTTGAAAGCACCATACCTCAACCAACTGAGCCAACTGAGAAGACTCACAAAGGCTTCATAGGAGGTTCATAGAAACTTCAGAACTCCATTTTGAGAACTTCTCCATAGCTGTGTCAGTCAGTCTGTCTGGATTTGTTAGAAGGCAGTCTGCCCAGAGAGACTCAAACTGTCTTATTAATATTCTGAAGAGATAATTGCTTAGCGTTTCTCAGCTCTGTGCAAAGAGAAGGAACGCCAGCTTTTCTCCCATCAAAATTATTAATATAACTGGATGTTAGAAAATAGGAGTGTAGTAAGCAAATATTTAGGACCGAAATGTCCTTCCGATGAGAGCAGATGAGGTGACTGATGTAGTGCTAGGAGGATGTTTGGTGGATTGTTGCATGTGTGTGCCTGTGTGTGTTTGTGTGTGTGTATGTGCCTGCGTGTGTCTATGTGCATGCTTTTGTGCGTGTTTGCAGCCAGCCCAATGACATGCGCACACAACCAGTCAGTCCCAGAGGCACACTGCTGTCTCTTCTCTGACCAGGTCTTAACAGCCAGCAGTAGGTAGAGCAGTAAGTCTACAGCATTACTCTCTCTCGCTCTTTTCTCTTCTGTGTGTGTGTGTGTGTGTGTGTGTGTGTGTGTGTGTGTGTGTGTGTGTGTGTGTGTGTGTGTGTGTGTGTGTGTGTGTGTGTGTGTGTGTGTGTGTGTGTGTGTGTGTGTGTGTGTGTGTGTGTGTGTGTGTGTGTGTGTGTGTGTGTGTGTGTGTGTGTGTGTGTGTGTGTGTGTGTGGTGGGGGGGCAGCCTTACTTTCCCTCTGTGTGAATTCCTCCATCGTCCCTAAATGTGACAGCTAGCTATAAAACTGTTCAAGTGAAGCATTACCGGCTATAACTGCATTTTCCTACTGAACTGAAACCAATGAGAGATGATGTGAACACACTGACTGATGTACAGAGAATATCTACATACAGTTCTTCATCTGTGGCCTTGTTTTATAAAAGTTAAGGACCAATAATAATGATATCTAAGGAGAAGTTGGGGTTTAATTTCATTCATTGAATAATGAGTGCGAGAAATGTTGCACATACTTGAAGAACTTTCATATGGAGTCAGTTAGTGTTCTAAACAATAGCAGCTTGAATGGTTCGAACGCTGTTTCTGACAGGTGTTACTTCTGAAATGCTGAGCTCTTGAAACGCTTGACAACATTCTATGTTATTTTGCCACCTTCACTGGCTAAAGACTGCTCAAGCTTCAAACATCAGAAGACTTATATGTTTTGCAGTCTTTGGTCATTGAATGGAGTGCTGAGAATCGTCACACAGAAGCTGCCCTGATTGAAACACTCCCTATCAGACCTGGCAGTGTGCCAACCACCACATCACAAAACACACACACACAGACACACATCAAAGCCTGGTCTGACCTCGGCCTGCATACCTGCCTACACTCCACCGATAACAGTCTTATTTGAAACCCAAGAATACCCACCTCCTCCTCTTCACCTCTCTTCCTCTAACCATCCTTTCATCTCCACCGCACTCTCTTCCACTAATCCTCCGTTGCTTCCACCTCTCTCCACTTCCCCTCTCTATCCTTGATGATTGAGAGCAAAACAAGATGGGCACATAAAAGATGTGTTTTAAGTTGTCTCCAGTGACTTTCTATGTGTGTGTGTGTGTGTGTGTGTGTGTGTGTGTGTGTGTGTGTGTGTGTGTGTGTGTGTGTGTGTGTGTGTGTGTGTGTGTGTGTGTGTGTGTGTGTGTGTGTGTGTGTGTGTGTGTGTGTGTGTGTGTGTGTGTGTGTGTGTGTCTCTCTTTGAGTGTGTGTGGATGTTGGAAATAAGGCAAGAAGAGATCAGAGAGATAGATTTCCGGTGCTTATTGTGGTAACTAATTGAAGTTAAAAAAACGATTTGATGATGGAATTTGTTCCACTTTGAAAGTGTTGGATGTTATTGATTACTGTAGCTCCAAGAATGACTAATTGCAACAGCATACAAAGGTAGAGAAATTCCCCTTGGCTCGTAAACCTCATTAAAAGGGTTGTGGACATAACTTGCAGAGCGTTACAAGCTTGTGGACGTCATCAATGAAATCCTTGCAATTCTAAGGGGAATTTTGGGATAAAACAGGCTTTAAACTTTGAGGAGACAAAGGGGGAAAAAAATGTTTTAGATGCTTAACGTTGTATTTTTCATATTATATAGTAGTTTTAGTTTACTTAATGTGTGGGTGCAGCATGGGTGATGGAGGTTGGGGGGTAGAGGGAGGGAATGGCATTGAGTCCGGTCCAGTAAGAGATATGATTCAAATAGAGACCCAAAACAACATTGTGATCATCACAACATGGTGCTAAAAGGATGTGGAATCGGAACTATTAGACCATGACTCTGAGATCTCCATTCCCATTATGATTTGTGGCAGAAAAGTACTCAACACTTCAATCATTAACACTGGCAATAAAATCTCACATCCTCTGTCTGTCTCTCTGTCTTTCTCTCTTTCTACCTGTCTCGCTCTCTGTCTTTCTCTCTTTCTACCTGTCTCGCTCTCTGTCTGTCTCTCTGTCTTTCTCTCTTTCTACCTGTCTCGCTCTCTGTCTGTCTCTCTGTCTTTCTCTCTTTCTACCTGTCTCGCTCTCTGTCTGTCTCTCTGTCTTTCTCTCTTTCTACCTGTCTCGCTCTCTGTCTTTCTCTCTTTCTACCTGTCTCGCTCTCTGTCTCTCTGTCTTTCTCTCTTTCTACCTGTCTCGCTCTCTGTCTGTCTCTCTGTCTTTCTCTCTTTCTACCTGTCTCTCTCACTCGTTCTCGCCTTCCAACTGTCACGGCATGGCGGCATGACCTGCATCCCAAATAGCACCTTATTCCCTATTTAGTGCACTTCTTTTAACCAGGGCCCATAGGGCAATCCAGGTTACATCCCAACATTATAATAAACATGCTGGTTGAAGTTCATGTTGGTTAATCACCTAGCTGCCATAAATGCAATGCCAGCGCGTTGTTGTAATGGTGTACAATATTGGTGCTGTAGTAATGAACATTTATCACATAAATAATTAAACAAGTTGATTGGCTGTCCTTTTCCTGTGTTATTCCAGTAAAGAGATTGGATGTCGTTCTTAGGACACACATATTGATATAGTATAATATACTATTGATAAAGTATAACCACATACTATGTCCTCTACTTTAGTTTCAGAATCCTTGTTTGATTACTTTGGGCCGAGATTCCAATACGTCCACACATTAGCATTTATGCTGCTGCAGAAAACTGCTGAAATTAAGAAAAAAACTAAAATGTCTGGACGAAAGCTGGAAAACTTAAGTTGCACTTGTTTGAAATATTCAAAGGTGTGTCTGGGCTTTAGGCACCTCTTAAAGCAGGCGTACACTAAGCACACTGACATATAGACAAATACACGAGTCCCTGGCAGGCCACTAGTGTCTCTAAAAATTAATCTCGCTTTCCTGAAACCACTTTTACAGTAAAATATACAGTATATTGAATTAGTAAAAGACTCCAGCAGTAGCTTTCATCAAGAGGTAGTGTAATGGAATGAAGCAGTGTTGACCAAATCAGACCAGGTCCTGCTCTTGCTTATGTTAAATGAGCAGTGCTCCTGGCTTGGGATTCGGATGGCTTCCATTTCCTTTACTTCACACACAGTATACCTGAATTTGAACAGTGAATTCCAAAAATTCTGATTGAATGAAAGATTGGTGTGCTGTGCCCAACTTCATGGTCTTTATGCAAGAAGTCTGTAGGGTTGTAAGGGCAGATTATGGAAGAGAAAATCCCACATTCACTGAGAGTATAGTCTCTTGATATTTCATTCAATTTGTATCAGTAGCATAGGTCACAAGTCATGGTTTGAAAAAGATTGAGTGTGATTTCCCTATTGGGCATTCTCATTACACAAGCAGTTTTCTGATAGAATTCCCACTTACTGAAAGTAGTCTAGATAGTTCATTCATTTTGGAGCAGTAGCAGAGGTCGCAGGTTTGAAAAAAAGACTGCTTTCAGTGAGAGTTAATTTCTCTTCTCTCAAAACTGTCACCGGGTGAGATGAGAAACTGTCACCGGGTGTGATGAGAATGGTCATTGGGACTAAGCTGTATGTCCTTTGTTTAAATGGAACACCATCCTACCAATGTTTAGGCTATTATAGTGTAGCATGCCTCTGTCTACCAAGGGGTCTGGACCTTTCTGGAAGGTAGCCTAGTGGTTAAGAACGTTGGGTCATTAACCGAAAGGTCGCTGGTTCGAATCCCTGGGCCAACTAGGTTAAACAAAACATTCTGTTGATGTGTCCTTGAGCAAGACACTTAACCCTAAGTTGCTCTGGATAGGAGTATCTGCTAAAATAAATAAAGAATGAGGTAGTGACCTTGCCATATAACTGCAGGATTGTTGGTTCAAGGCCTTTGGAGTTTAAGTTAAAACCAATGTCTTGCCATCTGCGGTTGGAGGAGAGCCACCAGGAAAAGGGCTGAGGAGAATAGGGCAAGTGAATCATCAGTGAACACAGAGAGCATCTACTGAGTGGAATAAGGGAACAAGGGAAGAGGACCAAGAGGTGCCAATATCATGTAGCTACAGGGCAGATGTTGAGTGCATAAAGGTGCCATGTGAGACATGTATACGTGTGTGGTCAGCAGCTGAATAATCAAACAGTACACTTTCCCTAAACTTTTCCTCCACAGGTCTGCATGAGCTGTAAGGCCCATTTCTTCCTGTTTTGAAACAGTCCAAAAAAAAATCTGGCAAAACTGACTGCAAATTGAGGACAAAGGAGATGTAAATCAAAGATGGAACACATTTTTCTAACAAAACAAAACTCCTTCCAAAGACTCATTTGAGTGGTTTTATTTTAACTGGCAATGACTACATGAACAGAGAATAAATAGCCTGGTAGTTACTGTTATTTTACATGGTTTACCCACAATTGTCCCTTTATTTAGTATCACAAGCTGACTTGACATTTTGGCTAATTTTGACAGAGGTCCATAAACCACTTATTTTCTTCACAAAGAATGGAACATATCTGTAGTCCTTCAATAACAGTATTTTAATGCTTCACAATGCGAAGTGCTCTTCTTCAGTATAAATATAAAGATACATCACATCCAAGATATGTTCAACAAATACAGTAGATGCTGGTTATATAATAATAATAATAGTGACCTTTTTACAAAGTTTGTCATCATAAAATAAAATGGGACCACATATACATAAAATATACATTCTTGCACTTGACAGTGCATATAAAAATAATCATGTAACTATGATTTTTTTAATGAATCTTTTTAGAAATAATAACAATACAAAAAGATCATTTCAGTTTATTTCAGTTCGTGCATGAGCATTTGCACTCAGATATAATGGGGTACTGAACTGGTATCCAAGCGCATTTCAGACCTCCTTTTCTCTGCAGGCACCTCCATCGTAAGATCGTAAAATGGGCCGATTTGGCAGGTTTGCAAACCATCCCTTCAGGGACGGAACAAGAACGCTTATTGTAGCAGCTCCCCACCTTCACGTAGCGCGGCCAGAATCTGTTCCCGAGGTCGTTCCATGTATAAACAACTGGACAGAAGGCGTAAGACCACAGCCACAGTTGCAGCCTTCTTCTAAGTTTTTTACTGGGCTTGTGCTTCTTGCCGTGCTGGATCTCAAACTCCATGGCTTTGATCTCCTTGGGCATCGCGCCGGACGGCTTCTGACGTATTTCCGAGTCGCTCAGGTCCTCGTTGCCCGAGTACTTGTCCTCTGGCGGGGTAATGGACATGAAGTGTGGGTCGAAGTGACTACCCAGGGTGGATCTGAGTTCGGTCTCGTTCAGGTCCCGTTCTTTTGGATCCAGGACAGGGTCTGGGTCCTCTTTGAGCTCCACTATGGGGAGAGTGTCGCTGGGGATGGGACGGAGGAGGTAGTAGTGTTGGCACATGCCCTCCTCAATCCTTAACCCGAGGGACAGAACCAGCATGGACATGGCCAGAAAATAGTACGAGTTATCCATATCTCAAGTAACAATAGTTCCAAGTTATATATAGAATATAAAAAGTCTAATCCTTAGAGGTTTGAAATTATCATCCGTTTTCCCCCGAGGGAGAGAGGTTGCGTGTGGATAAATCACGATGCGCCCCGTAGTCCAGCGCACGTCGTCACGCACGCGCTCGACCCGTTGATCACGTCGTCACGCACGCGCTCCACCCGGTGATCTGTTAAACTCCACGAAAAACTTGCTCTCAGGAAGTTTCAGCTGGCTGGAGCCTATTCACCATAGCAACCGGCAACTGCAGTCAGAGAGGAAAGTTGACGCGCTGAGCCAGTGGAGAGTTTCGCTGCGTAACTTGAGTCCATGACACGCGTCTAACTGGTTAGAATGAAGTCCTTCACTTTCAAAGCACTTTCAACGAAAAGGTTGAACCATACCCATTAGTGTCAGAAGCATGAACCGACTTGGCTGCATTTCCCCTGGGCTTTCCCGTGCATAAAATGCGTCAGGTCCTGGTTTCTCTGCTTTCTCACTAGTCTCAGTGTTGGGTCCTGTTGGTTTCTAGGTGTCCGCATGTTGTCTGGGGCTAGGCGATGCACTGGTCGGTGCCGGACGCCAAACTGAGCCGCATCTGGCTCCGACGATATATCCACGCGCGCCGTGATGTAATCCTTCAGACTACACCTCCCTCTCTCTCCCTCTCTGTCAATTCAATTGAAGGGCTTTATGTCTCTCCCTCTATCGCTCTCTCTCCTATCCCTCTCTCTCCCTCTCTGTGGGTCTCTGTGCTAACCAAGAGGCTGGGGGCCAAAAAGACCCTACACCTCCCACTCTCCATCTCGCTTTCCCTCCTCCTTTTTCCCGGGGAGGCGAGGCGTTTGGGGGGAGTCCGGCTCCCCATCACTAGTAAAACGCAGACATGAGTAGCCCATATCTCTCTAACTTTATTTACACAAACGTTATTAATGCATGTTCATAATAAAAATAAATATGACATGCACCCAAACCTGGCGCATTAAATTCTAGTGCAATAACACATCATTTAAAAAATTGGCTGATTCGTCTCATAGATTAGAATAGGCCTACCAGCGGTGTCATAAATCAAGCGACAGTTCAAGTTCAACAGCGGAGGTGCCGAGAGCCTTCTCTTCTAGACAGACAAACTGCGAGTTTTTTTTTTACGAGGGCGCCTGTCCTGAAGACGGCTGGTGCCAGAGCGATGTTTATTTTATAACTCTCTCCAGTTAGATGCTCTCAACGTGTGTTTAGACTTATCCAGGACGGAGGAGAGTGAGCAAAGTAGGCTACTCCATTTCATTACCAATATTATTTATCCTTTTTATTGGACAAGGAAGCCTCTATAGATTTTTTCTTCTTCAGTTCAGGACACAAAGTGGACAAAGTGTTTAATTGACAGAAACACGACTTAATTCATTAGGGTCAGGCGGGACTTTTAAGGAGGGAAAAGGTGACAAAGTATACCAGGCTGACATTGTAAAATCCTTTATAGGCTCAGTTAATTCCGGGGTCTAATAAATGAACGGTAGAAGCAGAGAAAAGTACTTAAACGGTCACAATTCAATTAGTCAGACGGACTTCCACGGAGCCATGCGCCAGGCTTGGCTCGCGCTGCCTTCTCTCGCCAAAGGCAAACCATTGGAATGTTTGCGCATGTAGTAAAGGTTGAATTATGGCCCAGATAAAAAACAACTCTTGTCTACGACGCTAATGCTGAAAAGTCCAGCGCCCAGATAAAGGGGCGTCTGTGCTCTCTCGGCTCAACCGCACGAGACATGGACAAATAAGTCCTAGAATGTCAGGAACTTGTTTTAGTTCCAACTGCGAGGGCTGCGGCGACCTGACCGCGGGAATTAATAGCGTTATTTCATAGTGACAACTTGCTGACACAATGTAGTACGCTACTAGACAGGCCCTGCCACACTCACCTAGTGTGGTGATAGTGGATACATTGTATAGGCCTATACATTCTAGATTTCTAATCAACATTTTCTAATCATTGATGTCTCAAACGAATGAATGCAAATTATGGGAATTAATTTGCATTCATTTGCAACTTTTTTTCACCTTTTTATACTATTTGACTAGGCCACCAGCATACATATCAACTGAGTCACTTTCTACAGGAAGAACTAGAGAACCAATCTCCCAATGTTATTTTTTTTTGCAGCCCAACCCCCTCTCTTCCTCATTCACTTTTTAAATTGACCTTGGCCTAATTTTCTGGCCTAGTAGTGTGACAGTATGTGAAGGGAGGCAGGCGCCAGTGATAGCCTATCTCTCTGTACAAAGGAAGTTAAGGGCAAAACGGTGATTCTCAGATAAGGGTCTTTCCTGTCAGGCTGCATAGGGACCCTGTCTATGCCACCATGACAAAGTGGCCAAGCGTCTCACGAAACCTACTGACCCCAAGGGGAAAATTGAAGTTTAATTCAGATTCATGACTGTACATTAGTGAGTGGCCTATGCACCTAACACGGAACCCGAACCAGCTGTGCGCGTGCACCATCGTGCATAAATATACTTTGTCCCCCCACACCAAACGTGATCACGACACACAGATTAAAATATCAAAACAAACTCTGAACAGGTCTTGGGGACAGGTCGAAAAGCATTAAACATTTATGGCAATTTAGGTAGCTAGCTTGCACTTGCTAGCTAATTTGTCCTATTTAGCTAGCTTGCTGTTGCTAGATAATTTGTCCTGGGATAGAAACATTGAGTTGTTATCCGACAATTAATCAACACATAAAACGGTCAACCGAATCGTTTCTAGTCATCTTTCTTCCTTCTAGGCTTTTTCTTCTCTTGACTTTATATTGTGATTGACAACTTTCATAAATTAGGTGCATTACCGCCACTGACCTTGTTCACTTTCAGTTACCCACGTGGGTATAACCAATGAGGAGATGGCACGTGGGTACCTGCTTCTATAAACCAATGAGGAGATGGGAGAGGCAGGACTTGCAGCACGATCTGCGTCACAAATAGAACTGACTTCTATTTTAGCCCTTGGCAATGCAGATGCTCGTTGGTGTGCGTGAGCAGTATGGGTGTAATAATTGAATAATATAGACTTCTAAAACCATTTTGCAACGCGAGCTGTGTAGTCAGCCTGTTAAAGCTAGAATCCTTAATTGAAACAATAACAAAGCCACACCCCGCCTCTGTTTTGGTAAAAAGCTGAGGGATGGGTCTGGAGAAATGTAACCACTCTCAAATTCATAGGCAGAGCTATGGATGCAAGGACTGGTCATTCATGATATCAACATTATAGTTTTAACCATGTTTTGAGGCTTTACATTTTCATTGTTTACAAACATTGGTGTAAAGCTTATGGGGGTTATGGTGTTGAACTGAGCTGTTTTTAGTGCTCTGCTCCCAATTTTGGCAAAACTTTTGAATTATTTCAATCTCTTATTTTAAATCCTCATAACACGAACAACAATTTCAGGCATATCTACATCCGTTATGGATCGACTAAAAATAGTCCTCCTAAAACAAGAAGAACATCTCACATCGACAACGTGGTCCAGGCTAGGCCAGTTAGCCCTGCTAATTCAGCCAGCTCTACTAACCCAGTTAGCCCTGCAAGCTCCTGACACCAAGAGTCTGACATGACAACCTAAACTACAACCAGAACCAAGGGATTTTGGAAGCAATCTCTGTCATGCGGGCAGACTTTTCCACTAAACTCGAAGGTGTCCGAACAGGGATTAGTGAGGTTAAACGTGACCTTCAAGCCTACGCTTGGACGAAGCAGAGGAAGGCATTAGCATGGTGGAAGATACCGTCATCACTGTCAAAACCACGACCGAAAAGTTGGAAAACAGGTGGCAGACCTTACTTCAAAACTAAGCTCGCTCGAGAATCACCACAGGTCTAATTTGAGACTAGTTAATCTACCCGAAAAAGTGGAAAATGGCTTCCTGAGGCATGTGGGCCTGACAACCTTCCAGACCTCCTGCGCATTGAACGAGCCCATCGGCTTCCGGCTCCTACAGGACCAAGTAACCACCCGTCTCTTCTGATCCTTATCATGAAGTTTCTCAACTTTCATTACAAATTCTGAGTGATGCGGAACGCCAGGGCTAAGGGCAATGTGATGTATGGGGACCAAGAGATCATGCTCTTCCCTCACCTATCTGCGGACCTGCACCGAAAAAGAAAAGGCTACGACGGGGTCAAATGCCAGCACAGGTCCCTCAACATTGCCCATGGAATAGTCTTCCCAGCTAAACTACGTCTGACTTACAATGGACAGTCACACGTGTTTGAATCTCCCTCTCAAGCCGAGGCGTTCATCTGTGACATACAACGTGAATCTTCTTCCTAGTCATGTTGCCGCTGTGAAGTTTACCACCACTCTGGACTACGGAGAATTTAACCACCTTGGATTATGTGACTGTTGGCAAGCTAACTAACATTAGCCAATGTATTAGCTGCTACTGTAGTACTGTAGCTAGCATAACAGTTAAGTGAATAATATGGCGAGCTAGCCCACTCAGTTTCCTTATATTATTTGTAGCCTGTATGTGCTCATCAGTAAGCTCAGTTTCATCTATATGACATGTTTAAGTTTACTTTTGTTATATTGATAATTCTCTTCCATTGGATTACATAAAACACTGTAAAATGCCGGCAAAGATGTTTAGCTCCATGTCAACGGACTCAAAATGTCTAACTTTACCTCGCTTATTTAGCCAGTGAGCCAGCCTTAACACAGTGGGACCTTATTCATTCATCCTGCACCATGAGAAGCATCAGGACTACTTTATATGAACACTCAAGTTTCGATCATATCCTTGAACTAAAATGATTGACAGTCACTTGCAAGCCTGACATCGACATCATGTGCAAAGGGCCTTTGGGTAATGTAGCACATATTCAATGGTATCTCATTTACTCACTTAGCCTGTTCATTTCTGATCTTTGATACTTTTTTTGGTTTATAATCTTACAATGGTATGCTACGTTAACACTATATGTATGGGATATTTTGGTAGCTACTAGCAGCAGACCCTATGTTGTGGATCATCTACCACCATTTTGTACTGTCCATACTGTAACATTAACATTAGTCAGGCTTCACTAACTAGCATTACTGTTTTAGGTGAAGCTATATTCTGCTACTTTTCAAATTAATACTACGTGATATTTCACATATCATCTTGCTAGATATGCCTTTTGTTGTGATATTTCACATAACATCTTGCAAGATATGCCTTTTGTTTTGTTTTTGAGGAGTAATGGCCAAGAGAAGACAGGATACACTTTGTTTTGTTTAACGTCACTTAGGTTAGTCTGCTCCATTTAATGAATCAGTCGTCCACCAGGCTGCACTCTACGATTAGGGGGAGGTGGGAGAGGAAGCGTTGGGTGTCTCGGGTAGGGAGACAAGGGAATGGGGTTCAGTGTTTTACTATGAGGATAGATTTATGTTTGTTTGTTCCAACAGATCTTTACATATTTTCCTCACTACAAAATATGCATGGGGTCCTTGTGGTTATTAAACATTTTAGATATGCCTTTATGATATAGCTTATTCCATGTTTACATATTTGGTTAAACTACTTCAAATGTAAAACTGAAATGTACTTTGTGGAATGTCCGTGGTGTTTGTAAATTATCCAAGCTTAAACAGGTTATTACTAGGCTTAAACAACTTAATTCATTTGCCTCCCAAGTGGCGCAGTGTGCCACTAGAGATCCGGGTTAGAGTCCAGGCTCTGTTGCAGCCGGCCGCGACCGGGAGATCCATGGGGCGGCTCACAATTGACCCAGCGTCGTCCGGGTAAGGGGAGGGTTTGACGGCTGGGATATCCTTTTCTCATTGCGCTCTAGTGACTCCTGTGGCGGGCTGGGTGCAGTGCAAGCTGACCAGGTTGCCAGGTGTACGGTGTTTCCTCCGACACATTGGTGTGGCTGGCTTCTAGGTTAAGTTAGCATTGTGTCAAGAAGCAGTGCGGCTTGGCTGGGTCGTGTTTTGGAGGACGCACGGCTCTCGACCTATGTCTCTCCCAAGATCGTACGGGAGTTGCAGCGATGTGACAAGACTGTATCTACCAATTGGATACCATGAAATTGGGGAGAAAAAGGGCTAAATAAAAAAAGACAACTTCATTCATCTATTGTGTTCCTACAAGAAACTCACTTGTTGAAGGATGAACTACTTAAAGTAGTTCAGGAGATGACAAGGGCAAGTAATAGCATCCTGTTTCTCCTCTCATTCTCGTGGTGTTATATTTTTAATTCACAAATCTGTTCCGTTTCAAGTGGATAATACTATAACTGACACAGATACATTTTGATACAGGGAACTCTTTTGAATGAGCATATTCATCTGGTTAATATTTATGGTCCCAATGATGATTATTGCCTCCCTTCCTTGTAATGTCCTAATGGCAGGGGATTTGAATTGCACTCTTGATCCTCATTTAGATCGCTCCTCTGGTTTAGACACTTCCCAATCTCAGAGCATAAAGAAATTACAGCATTTCATAAAGGAATTTAATCTATGTGAACCTTGGAGGACT
This sequence comes from Oncorhynchus nerka, assembly GCF_034236695.1. Classification (NCBI taxonomy): domain Eukaryota; kingdom Metazoa; phylum Chordata; class Actinopteri; order Salmoniformes; family Salmonidae; genus Oncorhynchus; species Oncorhynchus nerka. The sequence continues at coordinate 22,200,589 of NC_088423.1, forward strand.
CAGAACCCAAGTATCATATTACTCGTCAACATTTAAATCAGATTCTTGGATAGACTACTTTTTAGTTTCTTGCTCATTGTAGCAGGAAGTGGATATGATAGTATTGTTCTAAGTGACCATTCCCCTGTGTCATTATTCTATAGGGATACAAAACTAGTAAAAGGATCCTCTAGATGGCGTTTGCATCCGAGGTGGTTACAGGACACAGACTTCTTACATTACGTTGGAGTGCATATAAATGTTTATTTTACATTGAACACTGACCAAACGTCAGCGAGTACCAGATGGGAGGTTTTCAAAGCATATATTAGGTGGCAAATGATACGATTTACCAGTTTCAAATCAATTCAATCTGAAAATGAGAGGGATGGACAGCAACATCAGAGAATTGGGGAGGAAAGCTTTTTTGGATAACTCAGTAAAAGTAAATAAGGAATTATTACTTCTAAAAGCTCAGTATGAAGAACTCTCCACCTCAAAGGCTGCAAACAGATTAACGAGTCTGAAACAGTCTTTCTATAATCAAGGTGAAAAACCTGGTAAATTGCTGGCCTGGTGGATTAAGAAGTTAAATTCAGACAGAGCCATTAATGCAATTCATAATTTACAAGGACAATTATCAATGGATCCTGTAGAAATAAACCAAACATTTGCTTCCTACTACAACACACTTTACAACTCTGAATCTCTTGAGAACAGAAGGCACAAAATTGGATCTGGAAAAGGAATGCTGTTGAAATATCTGATGCTATTTCCAATATGAAGGGAGGTAAAGTGACAGGTCCAGATGGGCTCCAAATGGATATTTATAAGACATTTAAGGTCAAACTTCTAAGTCCACTTTTGGATATGTATGCTGAATCATTTCAGCAAGGTTGTTTCCCCCCCTCTTGAAGGAGTACTATAATGACTCTCATTCTGAAGCCTGATAAATCCCCAACAAAATGTGAAAGTTACAGACCAATTTCTCTTCTGAACTCCTACTCAATTTTTTTTCCTGAAGCCTTAGCCAGGACGGACATTGGATAGAGTGCTCCCATATCTAATACACAAAGACCAAAATGGCTTCATGAAAAACCGTCAAGGTTTTCACAATATAAGGAGAGTACTAAACATAGTGCATATGTGTGAAGGGCCCCCTGATACTGCCATCACTTGATGCAGAGAAGGCATTTGATCGAGGTTAAGGGGTCTTATTTATTTGAAGTGCTTAAGAGATTTGGGTTTGGGAACTGCTTCTATAAATGGATTAGGATATTACATACTGACCCCACTACAGAAGTTGCCACTAACAACTTGATTTCATAACCTTTTAAGCTTTTTCGGGGAGCGAGACAAGGATGTCCGGCCAGTCCTGGACTCTTTCTTTTAGCAAAAGAACCCTTTGCCATTGCAGTAAGGGCCCACCCATCAATTAGTGGAATTAAAACATTGGATTTTGTACATCGAGTGGCCCTGTATGCCGATAATACCCTCTTATTCCTAACAGATCTAAATAATTCTCTCTCTCCAATTTAATTAATAACTTTGGTTAGTTTTCTGGGTTTAAAGTTAATAAAACCAAATCTTCTATCCTTTTCCTCAACAAGCAAGAGAGACTGACACTAGTTGTACATAATCTATTTGTGAATACAGAACAAGGTCACACATATCTTGGTATTAAAATCACACCAGAAATTAGTTCCTTGAGTTCAACAAATTATGAACCCATGGTAACGAGTGTAACAGAATCCATCAACAGGTGGACATAATTGCCTATATCTATTATTGGTTGAATAAATATATTTAAGATGAATATTCTGCCCAAATGTCTTTATCTATTTCAATCAATTCCTCTTTCTCCACCATCTTAATTTTTCCCAAAGAGCAGAAGGCCATTCTCAAATGTTATCTGGAGCAACAGAAAATCAAGGTTTAGACTTTCTCTTCTTTATTTGCCCTATGATAGAGGGTTGCAACTTCCAAACCTACAAGCCTACTGGGCTGCACAACTTAGGGCTGCAATATTTTAGAAACCATACTTACTGTACCCTGGCTGCAGACTGAAATGCTGCCCACAAAAGGCTTAACTTTGCATGGATATTTGTACTGTATTATCCAGTTTTACACCAATTTGGGGCAATGACAATTTCACTGGTAAAAATGACTTGGGGTTTAAAGAATGGACAAGAAAATGTATTGATAAAGTAATGGACATATACAATGAAAAATGGCTCATGTCGTTTGAAGAACTAAAGGGAAGATTTAACGTGCCACAAAACCATTTTTAAATACTTACAATTGGAAGCTTTATTTTCCAGTCTATAACAATCTGCCCTAAAACCTCATTTGACCACTTTAGAAATGCTCTCTGTTGAAATGTGTTATGGGAGAGGGATGACATCATTACATGGGAAAATGGTAGCTACTCAAAGACAACTCTGATAGTAAGACTTCAGTGGATACAAGATATGCAGGAAGATGTTTCAGACGAGGACTGGGGTATGATATGCTCTAGAGCCTAGATACAGACAATAAACACCCGCCTGAGATTGTTGCAATACAATTGGATAATGAGAACATATATCACCCTGTAAAGCTCCACAAATTTGACCCTAATATCCCTGACCTGTGTGTTAAATGTTAAATGCATTTAGGCACCTTGTATACCTGTGGGAATGTGCTGAGATACAAACATTCTGGAGCTCAGTACTGCACTATATCTCTAAGATTACCTCTACCCCAATACAACAAATCCCTAAACTTTGCTTCCTACATTTTTACCCAGAGAACATCTCTTTACATAGGAGAGAAGAAAATGGTTGACCTCTGTCTATTACAAGCTACTGTAGATGTTCAATTGCTCTCAGTTCCCCCTCACTAGGTCATTGGTTAAAATAATTCATGTCAAGCCTGGCTCTTGAAAAAATGTACTTATATAGTGAAAATTACATCTGTGAATGCATATTATACTTTTTATCTATTTTAATTCTTGGAAATGTTAAGACTATTATTTTTTTTTTGTGAATGTTTGGTTGGGTCTATTTAGGTTGGGGTGGGGGTATGTGTGAAAAAAATAAAGAATAAAGTTGTATTTTTGTAATTGTTGAATGTTCTATTTGGAACTAATAAGTATATTTGTTGAAAACATTTTTTTTAAAGGCTTATATTTTGAGGTCTGACAGGGTAGGACAGTTGAACCAAGCTCGTGAGTCATTTCTAGGTTATATTCTTCAAGAATCAATTGGTATATCATTAATTTATAAGTCCAAAAATGGATGTAGCAACTAAGGATTGCAGCTTTAAAGGAGCCAAGGGCTTAATCTATTAAATCAATGAATTTAACATGAAAGTTTGTATTTGTCCATAGATATGGTGGCTTTAACTTTGTTGACCATACTGATCCATTGCAGAACAAAGTAACTATTTCAGTATAGGCCTATTGTACAACTGTCTAACTTCTAAACGAACGTTCCAGTGCTGAGTCAAAGTGTTTACCTGGTTTAGGTGGCCAACGTGCCGGCAAAATGGTGGCACGAGGCAACACAATTTTGTATTTTAACTACATTTTGTCATGTATAGAGTATTAGCTTCCGTTATCGTCAAATGAAGCCCCATAGTCATTACGACTTTCTGTATATTCCAATTTGCTCCTTGAGTGTGTTTTTCCCCCTCTTCTTTCCACTACGGATGGAGATCCACATGGTTTCAATCAGATTTTCCAGAGGATGACTGCTACAGCCCAGCGCAGTAGATCACGGACCGCTGTGGACACGTCGTCTGAAGCAGTGGCCGGCAATAATGCCACACACGTATATATTACACACACAATGGATGCCCGCACGTACGCATGCACACATGCACACATGCACCGACACACACCAGCCACACACAAAATACAGTACGTTTGCTCTGATGTTCAAATACAAAGTCTTGTTAATCTTAATGGTGAATCAATAGGCCTCCCAGGTCGAGAGAGAGTAGTTATTTGCTACTTTTGTGACCCTAGATAAAGATTGAAACGTCATTTGTTTGTTTTTGTGTAATTCTCCTCACAGACCTTTGATGGTTTGACAACAGGGCAATTTGGACGGTCCATTTGGGTGCGAAGGCTTCAGGGTGGCAGCCAAGGGTCAATTCATAAACACACACATAAGCTGAACACACACACACACACACACATACATAAAGAGAGATACAAATAAAGAGTAGCACTCTTTTGTTTCTGTCTTCCACCCCTTTCTCTCCCTCTCTCAAGCCTGACCAAATATATAATTTTTTTTAAACTAAAAAAACACTAGATTCACAATACACTACTTCACAGTAGTGCATTATTTCAAATTCCTTCCCTCTCTCTTGGGAAACACGCCCGGTTGAAAATCAGAAATTCATGGAATTGTTTTTCAATGCATTGTCTTGCATTGAGATGGATAGAGCGATGAAGAGGGAGAGTGAGAAAGGGAGTGAAAAAGAAACAGAGAGAGAAAATGTACAGTGTGCAGACCTCTTACTGCCAAGCGTTGTCTGCTGCTCTGCCCATGACCTTGCAAAGGTAGAGAGACGGATGGATAGAGAGGCAGATTGATTAAGGGATAGATAGATAGATATATGCAGTCCTTTTTCTGACAGGCCACTGTGAGAGTGCCAACCCCCGTCAGCTCGGCAGCTAGCGAGGGCAGCTCTGGGACCGCGATCCTGTGGCTTGGATTGGCGCTCCCCAGTGCTCCGAGGTGCTCCAATGGGAATATTCCCTGCCAAAAGTGGTGTGAGATTCCAGTCGGTTCACACCCCACCATCACACACTCCCACATGGCGTCCCTACTCGGTCCCCTTAACTACAGTTCACTGTGCCACCCGCCAGCAGTGAGAGGGATGTTGAGTAGGGAGACTGGTGGGGAGCAGCGGTCTAAGGCACTGCATCTTAGTGATAAAGGTGTCACTACTTACCCTGGTTCGATCCTGGGCTGTATCACAACCGGCCGGGATCAGGAGTCCCATAGGGCAGCGCACAATTGGCCCAGCATCGACTGGGTTAGGGGAGGGTTTGGCCGGGGTAGGCCGTCATTGTAAAATAATATTTTTTTCTTAACGGACTTGCCTAGTTAAAAAAAAAGGTTAAATAAATCAAATAAAAATGCAGGGAGAGGGGTGCTTAGCAGGGAGAGGGGTGTGGAGCAGGGAAAGGGGTGTGGAGCAGGGAGAGGGGTGTGGAGCAGGGAAGGGGTGTGGAGCAGGGGAGGGGTGTGGAGCAGGGAGAGGGGTGTGGAGCAGGGAGAGGGGTGTGGAGCAGGGAAATGGGTGTGGAGCAGGGAAAGGGGTGTGGAGCAGGGAGAGGGGTGTGGAGCAGGGAGAGGGGTGTGGAGCAGGGAAAGGGGTGTGGAGCAGGGAAAGGGGTGTGGAGCAGGGAGAGGGGTGTGGAGCAGGGAGAGGGGTGTGGAGCAGGGAGAGTTGTGTGGAGCAGGGAGAGGGGTGCTTAGCAGGAAAGGGGTGTGGAGCAGGGAGAGGGGTGTGGAGGGGGGGCTGGTGGTATTCTTGAGATCCTGTAGATTTGTGTCCTCCCTGTCCATAATAATCAGATTAATTATGCAAAACATATCCTAGATCAGCACTCATCCTTGATATGTCTGGCCCCTAAGCTCCTCTTCCCTCACCTGGGGACAGTAGCATAAATTAAGATCTACCAGGTTGTTATTGTCAAATATAATGTGTTCTCAAATATAATGTGTTCTCCCTAAATAAGGGATCTATTCAATCTGTATCACTGAAGCGTTACAGATTGCACAATTTAAATTTTAAGATCATTTCAGGTTGAGTCGATATATGCAGAATTTCCCGTGAATGCAGTCTCCGCCAACGCGGGAACATTGCCTTTACATTTCAATTGGGCCTTTGCATGATACGGATTGGATAGAGACCAAAATAAATGATATATAGTCCATACACTGTATACTGTACACCAGGGGTGTCAAACTCATTCCATGCAGCGTCTAGTGTCGGCTGGTTTTTGGTTATCCCTTTCATTTAAGACCTAGACAACCAGGTGATGAGAATTCCTTACTAATCAGTTACCTCACCGGTCACCCCCAAAGCCAATTCCTACTTTGGCCGCCCTTCATTCCAGTTCTCTGCCCATCTGTAAACAGCCCCTCTATCTACCTTATCCCCATACTGTATTTATTTGTTTATCTTGCTCTTTTGTACCCCAGTATCTCTACTTGCACATTCATCTTCTGCACATCTACCATTCCAGTGTTTAATTGCTATATTGTAATTACTTCGCCACTATGGCCTATTTATTGCCTTTACCTCCCTTATATTACCTCATTTGCACTCACTGTATATAGAATTTTTTGTTTTATTTTTTTCTACTGTATTATTGACTGTATGTTTCGTTTATTCCATGTGTAACTCTGTGTTGTATGTGTCGAATTGCTATGCTTTATCTTGGCCAGGTCGCATTCCCAAATGAGAACTTGTTCTCAACTAGCCTACCTGGTTAAATAAAGGTTAAATAAAAAACTAAATAAAAAAACTAAATTCATCAAGTGCAGGGGAGGAGTGAAAACTCAGACACTCGATCCTCCGTGGAAAGCGTTTGACACGCGCTGTGCACTCTTAGAAAAAAGGGTTCCAAAAGGGTTCTTTGTGGAGGCATAGGTTTCTGCCAATAACCATTTTCATCTGAAGAACCCTTTTTGGACGATGAGGGTTCTTTGTAATCAAAGGGTTCTTTGGAAGGCAAGAATGGTACTAATAAACTCAGCAAAAAAAGAAACTGACCTTTTTCAGGACCCTGTCTTTCAAAGATAATTCGTAAAATTAAAATTACTTCACAGATCTTCATTGTAAAGGGTTTAAAAACTGTTTCCCATGCTTGTTCAATGAACCATAAACAATTAATAAACATGCACCTGTGGAATGGTTGTTAAGACACTAACAGCTTACAGACGGTAGGCAATTAAGATCACAGTTATGAAAACTTAGGACACTAAAGAGGCCTTTCTACTGACTCTGAAAAACACCAAAAGAAAGATGCCCAGGGTCCCTGCTCATCTGCGTGAATGTGCCTTAGGCATGCTGCAAGGAGGCATGATGTGGCCAGAGCAATAAATTGCAACGTCCATACTGTGAGACGCCTAAGACAGCGCTATAGGGAGACAGGACAGACAGCTGATTGTCCTCACAGTGGCAGACCACGTGTAACAACACCTGCACAGGAACGGTACATCCAAACATCACACCTGCAGGACAGGTACAGGATGGCTACAACAACTGCCCGAGTTACACCAGGAACGCACAATCCCTCCATCAGTGCTCACACTGTCCGCAATAGGCTGAGAGAGTCTGGACTGAGGGCTTGTAGGCCTGTAAGGCAGGTCCTCACCAGACATCACCGGCAACAACGTCGCCTATGGGCATAAACCCACCGTCCCTGGACCAGACAAGACTGGAAAAAGTGTTCTTCACTGTTGAGTCGCGGTTTTGTCTCACCAGGGGTGATGGTACGGATTGGCTTTATCGTCAAAGGAATGAGCGTTACACCGAGGCCTGTACTCGGGAGTTGGATCGATTTGGAGGTGGAGAGTCCGTCATGGTCTGGGGTGGTGTGTCACAGCATCATCGGACAGAGCTTGTTGTCATTCCAGGCAATCTCAACGCTGTGAGTTACAGGGAAGACATCCTCCTCCCTCATGTGGTACCCTTCCTGCAGGCTCATCCTGACATGACCCTCCAGCATGACAATGCCACCAGCCATACTGCTCGTTTTGTGCGTGATTTCCTGAAAGACAGGAATGTCAGTGTTCTGCCATGGCCAGCGAAGAGCCCGGATCTCAATCCCATTGAGCACGTCTAGGACCTTTTGAATCGGAGGTTGAGGGCATTTCCCCCCAGAAATGTCCGGGAACTTGCAGGTGCCTTGGTGGAAGAGTGGGGTAACATCTCACAGCAAGAACTGGCAAATCTGGTGCAGTCCATGAGGAGGAGATGCACTGCAGTACTTAATGCAGCAGGTGGCCACATCAGATAGGTGGCAGGTGGCCACATCAGATGTCTGTGGAACTTGTTCAGTTTATGTCTCAGTTGTTGAATCTTGTTATGTTCATACAAATATTTACACATGTTAAGTTTGCTGAAAATAAACGCAATTGACAGTGAGAGGACGTTTCTTTTTTTTGCTGAGTTTACATAGAACCCTTCAGAATCTGAATAATCAAGTCAAAATAAAATCATTTGTGCCGAATACAACAGGTATAGCCACTTGGAAAGCAGTTTGACTTTCTGTAAATGCTGTGGGCTCAGGGTTGGTTTGAAGGCTACCAGGATCAAGGCCGATCACTACTGAATAGAAAGCACACAGCACAGGCTTAGGGTTGTAAGACTGAGAGAAGGATACATAATGAATGTTCTCCTGTCTTCAGATTAACTAATGTATCTGGTGCTATTTTAATTATAATTTAATTCAATATCCTGGGGATAAATACCAAGATGATCAAAGAATCGCAAATAAATAAAGAAGCTATAGGTACATTTAAAAAATGGCTCAAAGAAAATAACATTTACACCAATTGACAAAAAAACAATTGATTTCATCTACACCAAAACAACCTTTAGCGCTCAAAATTCCACAAAATTGGAAGCACAGAATCATCTAGAATTTCCCTTCACTGAAACTAAGGGGCCTGGCCCAAACCATGAAAAACAGTCCCAGACCATTATTCATCCTCCAACAAACTTTACAGTTGGCACTACGCATTGGGGCAGGTAGCGTTCTCCTGGAATCCGCCAAACCCAGATACTTCCGATGGACTGCCAGATGGTGAAGTGTGATTCATCACTTCAGAGAACACGTTTCACTGCACCAGTCCAATGGTGGCGAGCCTTACACCACTCCAGCTGACGCTTGGCATTGCGCATGGTGATATCATATTGTGAGCAGCTGCTCGGCCATGGAAACCCATTTCATGAAGCTCCCGATGAACAGTTGTTGTTCTGACCTTGCTTCCAGAGGTAGTTTGGAACTCTGTAGTGAGTGTTGCAACTGAGGACAGATGATTTTTACACGCTAATCGCTTCAGCACTCGGTGGTGCCGTTCTGTGAGCTGTGTGGCCGAGCCATTGTTGCTCCTAGATAAATTATAAATTAACAAACATTTTAAAAACCTGTTTTCGCTTTGTCATTATGGGGTATTTTGTGTAGATTAATGGGGATTTTTTATTTAATCAATTTTATACCAAGACTGTAATGTAACATAATGTGGAAAAGTCAAGGGGTCTGAATACTTTCTGAATGCACTGAATAGTGTACAAATCAAATCACATGTTATTTGTCACATACACATGGTTAGCAGACGTTAATGCGAGTATAGAGAAATGCTATAGCGAAATGCTTGTGCTTGTGTTCCGAAAATGCAGTAATATCTAACAAGTAATCTAACCTAACAATTTCACAACAACTACCTTATTCACACAAGTGTAAAGAAATGAATAAGAACATGTACATAAAAATATATGAATGAGCGACGGCCGTGCAGCATAGGCAAGATGCAGTAGATGGTATAGAATACAGTATATACATATGAGATGAGTAATGTAGGGTATGTAAACATTATATAAAGTGGCATTGTTTAAAGTGGCTAGTGATACACTTATTACATCAATTTTTTCATTCTTAAAGTGGCTAGAGATGAGTCAGTATGTTGGCACCTGTCACTCAATGTCAGTGATGGCTGTTTAACAGTCTAATGGCCTTGAGATAGAAGCTGTTTTTCAGTCCCCGCTTTGATGCACCCTGTACTGACCTCGCCTTCTGGATGATAGCTGGGTGAACAGGCAGTGGCTCGGGTGGTTGTTTTCCTTGATGATCTTTATGGCCTTCCTGTGACATCGGGTGGTGTAGGTGTCCTGGAGGGCAGGTAGTTTGCCCCCGGTGATGCGTTGTGCAGACCTCACTACCCTCTGGAGAGCCTTACGGTTGTGGCCGGAGCAGCTGCCGTACCAGGCTTTGATAGCTGTTGCCAGAGAATTGAATGTTTATTTCTCTACCTTAAGCCTTTGGGGTTATGGTATGGGCAGGCATAAGCTATGTACAACAAACACATTTGCATTTAATCAATAGTCATTTGAATTTAGAGAGATACCGTGACGAGATCGTGATGCAAATTATCGTGCCATTCATTCGCCGCCATTACCTCATGTTTCAGCATGATAATGCATGGCCCTATGTTGCGAGGATCTGTACACTATTCCTGGAAGCTGAAAATGTCCCAGCTCTTCCATGGCCTGCATACTCACCAGAAATGTCACTCATTGAGCAGGTTTGGAATGCCCTGAATCGACGTGTACAACAAGCGTGTTCCAGTTCCCGCCAATATCCCACAACTTCACACAGCCATTGAAGAGGAATGGGAGAACATTCCACAGGCCACAATCAACAGCCTGATCAGCTCTATGTGAAGGAGATGTGCCACACTGCATGAGGCAAACGGTTGTCACACAAGATACCGACTGGTTTTCTGATCCACGCCCCTACCTTTTTTAAAGGTATCTGTGACCAACAGATGCATATCTGTATTCCCAGTCATGTGAAATCCATAGATTAGGGCCTAATGAATTTATTTAAATTGACTGATTTCCCTATGTGAACTGTAATTGAGTAAAATCTTTTAAATTGTTACATGTTGCGTTTATATTTTTGTATATTTTAGTTTTACTTGTGGCTTTTTGAATCTAAGATGGATAAAAACAGAACAACAAACCATATATCTCTTACCCCCAAATTAACTATCTGTGCTGCTGTTTTAATTATGTTTTAAATCAATCTCCTGGGGATTAATGCAAAAATGATTGAAAAATCCCAATGCTGTATGAAGTCATTTCTCTCTTCTCTCACTCTTTCTCCCTCTCTCCCCACATGGCTATTGGCAGCAGACAATACCTGTCAATAATACATCTGCATCCATTATCTTGCTGTTCATCTCTCCCCCACCCCTTTCCTTTCTCTCAACTCCCCCATCTCTCTCTATCCACCCCCCCTCTCCTCTACCTCTCTCCATCTCTCTATCCAATCCCCTGTCTCCATCTCTATCTTTCTCATCACAAAATGTTGCAGATCAGGACCGCACACAGCGCCTTTGTGTGGTTGCCATGGATACCCGTTGCCATGCCTTCAGACCAATGTTGATATCTGGAGGCCTTTGAGATGTTGCGTTACTCCATTGTACTCTATCGCCGTGGGCACAGGACATTGACAGCCATTAAAAACTATCAGCTGGAACAGATCCAAGATGTATTCAACTGAGAAATAAGTGAGTTGGAGGAGAGGAGGGGTAGAAGAAGGTGAGAGAACTCCACTAACACACCGTACTCTCTTGAGCTGCTACTGGATAGATAGATCCATTCTGGCTTTCTACAGACGGATAAAGTACTATAACCCACTAGAGTAAAGTAGAATCATCAATAAAGGATGGTATACTGTACAGTATGTTGTCTGCACTCCTTGAAGTGGCTTCACTAATCAATGCAGTGAGAGAAGAGTGACATACAGAGGCAGTGTTGTACACAGCATCCACAAGGGTAAGGTTTATTATTTAAACTGGTCAAACACATCCATCTGCCACCATAAGGTAGGCCTGCCCTAGACAGAGATAGCATTGCAACAAGCCAGGAAGAAAAGAATCAAACCATTACAGGAACTTTGTTGATTTTAGGACTTCTTCATCCCAACCGCAAACATATTAGCCTTATTTTCATTTAAGAAGCTATGATAGTTCATACATTTGATCAGGAAATGCAAAAATATACAGATATGATGACCCCTCTTGATTTTGGCCCACTCACTATGTGCACATGGTATAAAAGCATTGACACTGATCTGATGAGGCCTAGTCACTTGATAGACCACAAACTAATAGCCTAATGACTGATAGATAGAGGTGGAAGTGGCGAGACATATATAGCAAAATAAATAGGACAATAAAATAGTAATATTCAATATTTCATAGCGACAAATGATGCTTTTACTCCTGAGGAAATATACATTAACTGGTAGATTTGGTAGTAGACCTACACCCAAACCCAAAGCCCAACACTTAAAACAATAGCATTAATGCATTTGGTCATTTGGAGGTGGTTTAAAGACGACATGACTGTAAATAAAAGTGAGTGTAACACTGTCTGCGTTCCAAATAGCACCCTATTCCCTATACTGCACTACTTTTGACCAGAGCCCTATCGTCCATAAAGGGAATAGGGTGCCATTTGGGACACATACATGATCTATTAACCACCTGTGTAGCCTAATAATGCATTATAGTGCCTTCTATAACACTCGTAGAGCATTATGAGACTAGTTATAAGCATTCCTTACAGCTCGTATCTACTTATAACAACTACTGTAATTATTAGTCTATTAACTATGAATGGATACATACTGTGAAACACACGTGTTATAATCCCCTATTACACTTGCTATTCGTAGGCGATCAGTACTCATTTACAACAGCCTGTAAATGCAAAGGTGGCTTATACACTGTCAAGTGAGGACACAATAATTACTAACCAATCTACATATTTTCCTAATGATAAAAACATTGTTGCAAATATATACTGTATAGTGGAAAACCAACCGGCCTGTTGATGCAACAATAAACTTCAACAAGTCATATTAATATTCCAATAATGCAACAATTTGTCTTACAATAGTTACCGATAAAGCTGCCCTCGATCAGTACATCAAATTTAAATGAGGTTTTATAACCACCTGCAATGTTAAAATAGTGGAAAGCTAGCTCAAGGTATCCCAGTTACCCGTGCAACGTGGCTTTGATAAAACCATTAAGCTATTATTTGGGATTTAGCTTGATGTATCATAGAAATCAAATGAAAAAAACAAGACATATATGTTGAAAGTGCAATTTAGTCCGTTATAGTCCGTAATGTGTTAAACCTCATATGAGCACAATCATTAGCTGGTCCTGGAAATGTTACTTTAATAACATGATTCTAATACTCTGTATGCATCTCCACCAGAGAATAAAATACTCTAGAGAGTAATACTACTATAGAGGGTATAATACTCTGTATGCATCTCCACCAGAGAATATAATACTCTAGAGAGTAATACTACTATAGAGGGTATAATACTCTGTATGCATCTCCACCAGAGAATATAATACTCTAGAGAGTAATACTACTATAGAGGGTATAATACTCTGTATGCATCTCCACCAGAGAATATAATACTCTAGAGAGTAATACTACTATAGAGGGTATAATACTCTGTATGCATCTCTACCAGAGAATATAATACTCTAGAGAGTAATACTACTATATAGGGTATAATACTCTGTATGCATCTCCACCAGAGAATATAATACTCTAGAGAGTAATACTACTATAGAGGGTATAATACTCTGTATGCATCTCCACCAGAGAATATAATACTCTAGAGAGTAATACTACTATAGAGGGTATAATACTCTGTATGCATCTCCACCAGAGAATATAATACTCTAGAGAGTAATACTACTATAGAGGGTATAATACTCTGTATGCATCTCCACCAGAGAATATAATACTCTAGAGAGTAATACTACTATAGAGGGTATAATACTCTGTATGCATCTCTACCAGAGAATATAATACTCTAGAGAGTAATACTACTATATAGGGTATAATACTCTGTATGCATCTCCACCAGAGAATATAATACTCTAGAGAGTAATACTACTATAGAGGGTATAATACTCTGTATGCATCTCCACCAGAGAATATAATACTCTAGAGAGTAATACTACTATAGAGGGTATAATACTCTGTATGCATCTCCACCAGAGAATATAATACTCTAGAGAGTAATACTACTATAGAGGGTATAATACTCTGTATGCATCTCCACCAGAGAATAAAATACTCTAGAGAGTAATACTACTATAGAGGGTATAATACTCTGTATGCATCTCCACCAGAGAATATAATACTCTAGAGAGTAATACTACTATAGAGGGTATAATACTCTGTATGCATCTCCACCAGAGAATATAATACTCTAGAGAGTAATACTACTATAGAGGGTATAATACTCTGTATGCATCTCTACCAGAGAATATAATACTCTAGAGAGTAATACTACTATATAGGGTATAATACTCTGTATGCATCTCCACCAGAGAATATAATACTCTAGAGAGTAATACTACTATAGAGGGTATAATACTCTGTATGCATCTCCACCAGAGAATATAATACTCTAGAGAGTAATACTACTATAGAGGGTATAATACTCTGTATGCATCTCCACCAGAGAATATAATACTCTAGAGAGTAATACTATAGAGGGTATAATACTATAGAGAATATAATACTCTAGGGTATAATACTCTGTATGCATCTCCACCAGAGAATAAAATACTCTAGAGAGTAATACTACTATAGAGGATATAATACTCTGTATGCATCTCCACCAGAGAATATAATACTCTAGAGAGTAATACTACTATAGAGGGTATAATACTCTGTATGCATCTCCACCAGAGAATATAATACTCTAGAGAGTAATACTACTATAGAGGGTATAATACTCTGTATGCATCTCCACCAGAGAATATAATACTCTAGAGAGTAATACTACTATAGAGGGTATAATACTCTGTATGCATCTCTACCAGAGAATATAATACTCTAGAGAGTAATACTACTATAGAGGGTATAATACTCTGTATGCATCTCCACCAGAGAATATAATACTCTAGAGAGTAATACTACTATAGAGGGTATAATACTCTGTATGCATCTCCACCAGAGAATAAAATACTCTAGAGAGTAATACTACTATAGAGGATATAATACTGCATCTCCACCAGAGAATGTATGCATCTCTACCAGAGAATATAATACTCTAGAGAGTAATACTACTATAGAGGGTATAATACTCTGTATGCATCTCTACCAGAGAATATAATACTCTAGAGAGTAATACTACTATAGAGGGTATAATACTCTGTACCAGAGAAGATAGGATAAGAACACAAAGCTACAGTATTCATGATTCAACTTAGTTTAAAACAACCCTTAAAGTGTCATAGAAACATAACTTCAAACCACAAATCACTTTCTGGCTGAACAGAAGAACATGGCTACTTAAGTCCAGGATGCAAAGTGCAGACTGTTTTTGTGTAACTCAAGTCCCTAACCTCTGACCCCACCAACCATGACCGCTAACCTCTAACCCTTGACCTTCTCAAGCCAAACCAAGGGGGGCACAAATTCAAACTGGACATAAGCTAGAGTCCACACAAAACAAGTCCATGCCAACGAATAATACATCATTTGACTCAAGTACAATACGAATGGTAGGCATTCAATGCTGAATAGCAAGTTATGGAAAAAAAAAAGAGTACAAAAATAGTTATAGGGATATAGGGGCTATGATATTGGAATTCACTGCAGCTTCCTGTGGAATGTTTAGTACTCTCGTTATCATCAGTATTCTTAACGATGGGCTCGTCAGAACTAGGCGCGGGGGCAACTAGCGTAAATCGACAGTAAACTTTCGGATTCAAAACTGTTTACTTCTTACTGTATACTATCCAGATATTGAAGGCTGGTCGTCAGATGTTCTTAGTTCGAGAAAAGTGGGAAAAGTTACTGTTTTAGTGTATGAAGAACATTCCTGTCATTCTGAATGATACTCTGGTCTTGTTATAACAGATCCACAAAAGAACCACATAGAATCAAGCAGCTTAGCATGATGAAACAGAATTAATTACTGCAGAAAACCAACTTTAAACCATGACAATACATTCACTGTGAGTGGGGAAATGCCTATAAACCCATGCTGAGAAACCTAGAGAAACATAAGGCTTGTATCGTGTGTCCACACTTCTAATAAACGCAGCAAAAAAAGAAACGTCCCCTTTTTCAGGACACTGTCTTTCAAAGATAATTCGTAAAAATCCAAATAACTTCACAGATCTTCATTGTAAAGGGTTTAAACACTGTTTCCCATGCTTGTTCAATGAACCATAAACAATGAATGAACAGGCACCTGTGGAACGGTCGTTAAGACACTAATAGCTTACAGACGGTAGGCAATTAAGGTCACAGTTATGAAAACTTAGGACACTAAAGAGGCCTTTCTACTGACTCTGAAAAACACCAAAAGAAAGATGCCCAGGGTCCCTGCTCATCTGCGTGAATGTGCCTTAGGTATGCTGCAAGGAGGCATGAGGACTGCAGATGTGGCCAAGGCAATAAATTGCAATGTCCGTTCTGTGAGACGCCTAAGACAGTGCTAAAGGGAAAAAGGACAGACAGCAGATCGTCCTCGCAGTGACAGACCACGTGTAACAACACCTGCACAGGATCGGTGCATCCAAACATCACACCTGCAGGACAGGTACAGGATGGCAACAACAACTGCCCGAGTTACACCAGGAACACACAATCCCTCCATTATTGCTCAGACTGTCCGCAATAGGTTGAGAGAGGCTGGACTGAGGGCTTGTAGGCCTGTTGTAAGGCAGGTCCTCACCAGACATCATCGGAAACAACGTCCCCTATGGGCACAAACCCACCTTCGCTGGACCAGACAGGACTGGAAAAAAGTGCTCTTCACTGACGAGTCGTGGTTTTATCTCACCAGGGGTGATGGTCGGATTCGCGTTTATCGTCAAAGGAATGAGCGTTACACCGAGGCCTGTACTCTGGAGCGGGATCGATTTGGAGGTGGAGGGTCCATCATGATCTGGGGTGGTGTGTCACAGCATCATCGGACTGAGCTTGTTGTCATTGCAGAAAATCTCAACGCTGTGCATTACAGGGAAGACATCCTCCTCCCTCATGTGGTACCCTTCCTGCAGGCTCATCCTGACAGCATGACAATGCCACCAGCTATACTGCTCGATCTGTGCGTGATTTCCTGCAAGACAGGAATGTCAGTGTACGGCCATGGCCAGCGAAGAGCCCGGATCTCAATCCCATTGAGCATGTCTGGGACATGTTGGATCGGAGGGTGAGGGCTAGGGCCATTCCCCCAAAAATATCCGGGAACTTGCAGGTGCCTTGGTGGAAGAGTGGGGTAACATCTCACAGCAAGAACTGGCAAATCTGGTGCAGTCCATGAGGAGATGCACTGCAGTACTTAAAGCAGCTGGTGGCCACACCAGATACTGACTGTTACTTTTGATATCCCCTTTGTTCAGGGACACATTATTCCATTTCTGTTAGTCACATGACTGTGGAACTTGTTCAGTTTATGTCTCAGTTGTTAAATCTTGCTATGTTCATACAAATATTTACACATGTTAAGTTTGCTGAAAATAAACGCAGTTGATATGAGAGGACGTTTCTTTTTTTGCTGAGTTTATGTAAGGTGTCAATGTATAATGAATACTCATCAATTGAAATAGCAACTTCGAGCCATTGTCAGTCATCAACACACTTTCAAGTGCAGAGGTATAGGTAAAGCAGTGCTTAAATTCATCGTCGCTGTCGGATGAAAAGCTTGTAACACAATTTTTGCCAATTTTCATGTTTTACATGTGCTGAAAGCAGTAACTTTCTTTCATCATTCTAGGACAAAGAAAATGTATTCAAAATACTTCTGAAGTTCCATAATTGTATGTTCGTTATTTGGAAAATACATTATCATTTATTTGTTGTTTTGGAGTTGACGTTTAGATCCGACAGCGACGTCATGTTGCATTAATTATAGGTCATAACAGTTGGAGCCTTGGCTTGTTTCTGAGTTAACAGTTCAGACAGTTGGCCAGCAACCTGAGTCTCTAGAACATTCTACAGAGAGAGCAAGGGTTGTCTAGTCTGTGAGCTACACACGTGCATGAGCTCAGAGAGAAACATGCACTAGCTCAGTCAGTTCAGCATGCCTGTCCACAGTAATTTGAAGGATAGATAGAAAGAGAAAGGGATAAAAGAAAGATATAGACCCACACAACAGCACACACAGAGACAAACAGACAGGAAAAGGGGCATCATTATCAGTTTGGACACAGGGATGAGGGACTGTATGCAATGCACCAAAACAACATTGCTCCATCCAGCTGTCATCAATTAGCCTATGTCCAATCGTTCAAAAGCGTGTTACTCAGTCCTGTCCACTCCTAGATCATGTTGCTGAGCTATTGTCCAATCCTGGAGGTTGTTACTGAACCACTGTCAAATGCTGAACATGGCCAATCCTAGAGCATATTACTGAGCATTGTCCAATCCTGGAGCGCCTTGCCGAACCATTGTCTAATCCTAGAGCTTGCTGCTGAGGATCTCTGACACCTGTGCGTTTGTTTGGTCGTCTGAGTCCAGATCCTGGGCTCTCGCTCCTTCATACCCCTCCTCTCCTGACCCCTCCTCTGCCAAAACCATTGTCACCCCTGCCCCTCTCTCCATCCCTCCCTTTCCCTCCATCCCTCTCTCCTCCTCTCCACAGCCCCTGTTCTCAGGTGACGTTTCCTTACACGGTTCCACAAAGATAGTCCTGATATGGGGCTTGGGCTCCCTCTGTCCCCCCCTCCGGCCCTCCAGGACACAGGAAGCATGACTAGCATATATCTCCCCCTGAGGTGATGGGAGATTCAGGGGCAGGGTGGTCAGGTCTGGGTCCCTCTGCCTGGTATAGACCCCCTCGGACAGGGACCCCGTGTGGCTGTCGCTGTGGCCCCTGAGCCACCGCTGGGGACCGCTGAAGTAACCCGCCTGGGCCCCAGTAGCCCCGTGGCTCCGGGACAGCAGCTTCCGCTTGGCTGGGGGGTTGGCAAGGTGCCGCAACGGGGTGAAGGAGTGCTTGTCCTGGGTCGTTTTGGAGAGGGAGAGACCCTCCAGGGTTTTGGAGCAGGATAGAGTGGTCTCAGGGAAGATGGGGGCAGGTGAGAGGGGTGGAGCGGGGGAGAGGATTGGGCCTGGGGAGAGGGAGAAGGCGGGGGAGAGAGGGGAGGGAGGGGAGAGAGCGAGGTCTTTGGGCTGGCAGATGCTGTACCTGGAAAATAAAAAATAAGATTTGTTAGGTTCTATTCATGGCTGTCAAAAAGAGATGGGGAGAGGGAAAGAGGAGGAAAGGAGATAGTAGAGGAAAGGAGAGAGAGGGAAAAGGACAAATCTGGGGCTGGGGGAGAGTGAAAGGAAGAGGTTTTCGTGGACACAAGTGGACTGGACAGGACAAGAGTGGCAACTCTATATCTACCTGAGCTTGTGTATCTGCATTACGTTAGGGTCAGGGTTAAAGGTTATTCTCGTACCTGAGCTTGTATCTGCAGTACGTCAGGGTCAAGGTTAGGGTCAGGGTTAGAGGTCGTTTTCGTACCTGAGCTTGTGTATTTGCAGTATGTCAATGTTAGGGTTAGAGGCAATGTTCCCAGAATAAATATTAGCCCGCACAGAGAAGCTTCACTCATCTTTCTAGAGTTTTGCCTTTAGTTAACACTATCAATGTTTCGATCTATTGTGGGAATTGTGCTTGAATCAATACAATATTAGCTACTTTCAATGTAACTGCATTTTCTGCCATTGTTTTTGATGGTAGGCCACTCTAGTAGGCCTACATTATGATCAAATAGCCACAGTAGTCTACTTGGCCACTGTTAAAACTGTAACATAAAGCAGGTATAGCCTCAGTGTTCACAGTAAATGCACGCCGGAAGTTGCACATAACTTTCACAACATTCATATTTGCTCAGTGCCAAAATCTTTTTACAGGGAACATTGGTTAGAGGTCGTTCTTGTACCTGAGCTCGTGTATCTGTAGTACGTCGGGAGCGCTACCTCCCAGGGCGTGCACGGCCTGCTGGGATAGGTCCTGTGGGGGGGAGTAGAGCAGGTCCAGCTCGCGTGGGGACAAGGCTTCGCTGGAGTCGTAGTCACTGTCTGTCGGCAGGAACACCTCTGAACAACCGTCCTCATCTGACCCCAGCTGGGAGTCTGAGGGAGGAGACAGAGAGACAGATGGGTAAGAAACACACACACAGTCCATGTACAAAATAGCGTTGCACACAGACACAGTACAAACTATGATTATAGAGTGGGGGTATGTGTTTAGCTTATGATAAATACCATTCCTGACTTACTTCCAGTGTATTGAGAGTGAGGAGGTGGACAAATGTCTGTCAATATGTATGTTTATGTCTGTGTATTTGTATGCACTGCATCTATAGGTGTGAAGTGGCACCAGCGCCAGAAGGGCTAACACACCCATACAACCCCATCCTCAAGAGGAGCATCGTCATCATCGTCTTCGATGGACAGCCAAGACAGTGTGTGTGTCTTTCTCTGTGTGCATTCTCCTCACCACTAACATCCTTCCTGCGCCGTAGCTCAGGTGATGGTGATGGTGTGGGTAGGTAGTCCATGGTAGAGGATGCTGAGTCACTCTTCTGTGCCCCCTGGTCTGACTCAGGCTCGCTGGCATTGACCAGGCTGGTGATGGGCACACCGCCACGGGGCTGCTTGTAGCGGGCACACTGCAGGGCATCAGTGATCCAACGCAGCTCCCGCCACATCTCATCCAGCTGCTGCAATAGAGAACAAAATGCACTCATTATAACACAGTTATAAAGCATCATAGTTATAGTTGATTATATAAAGCATCATAGTTGTAGTTGATAATATAAAGCATCATAGTTATAGTTGATTATAATAGTTATAAAGCATCATATTTAGTTATAGTTGATTTTAATAGTTATAAAGCATCATAGTTATAGTTAGTTGATTATAACAGTTATAAAGCATCATAGTTATAGTTGATTATAATAGTTATAAAGCATCAGTTATAGTTAGTTGATTATAACAGTTATAAAGCATCATATTTAGTTATAGTTGATTTTAATAGTTATAAAGCATCATAGTTATAGTTAGTTGATTATAACAGTTATAAAGCATCATAGTTATAGTTGATTATAATAGTTATAAAGCATCAGTTATAGTTATAGTTGATTTTAATGGTTATAAATCATATTTATAGTTAGTTGATTATAACAGTTATAAAGTATCATAGTTATAATTAGTTGTAATTGATTATAACAGTTATAAAATATCATAGTTACAGTTGATTATAACAGTTATAAAGCATCATAGTTATAGTTCATATAGTTGATTATAATAGGTCTAAAGCATCATAGTTACAGTTGATTATAACAGTTATAAAGCATCAAATTTATAGTTAGTTCATTATAACAGTTATAAAGCATCATAGTTATAGTTGATTATATAAAGCATCATAGATATAGTTGATTATATAAAGCATTATGGTTGTAGTTCATTATAGTTTATTATAATAGTTATAAAGCATCATAGTTATAGTTAGTTCATTGTAACAGTTATAAAGCATCATAGTTATAGTTAGTTCATCATAACAGTTATAAAGCATCACAGTTATAGTTAGAAATAGATTATTATAATAGTTATAAAGCATCATAGATATAGTTAGTTATAGTTCATTATAACAGTTATAAAGCATCATAGTTATAGTTAGTTCATTATAACAGTTATAAAGCATCACAGTTATAGTTAGAAATAGATTATTATAATAGTTATAAAGCATCATAGATATAGTTAGTTATTGTTCATTATAATAGTTATAAAGCATCATCAGTTATAGTTAGATTTCATTATATTTAGTTATAGTTATTTTAAGCCATCTCATTATAACAGTTATAAACATCCGTTCATTATAATAGTTATAAGCCCTCCGGGTTAGGGAGGGCTTGGTCGGTAGGGAGGGATGTCCTTGTCTCCTTGTTGCCAGGTGCACGGTGTTTCCTCCGACACATTGGTGCGGCTGGCTTCCGGGTTGGATGCGCACTGTGTTAAGAAGCAGCGCGGCTTGGTTGGGTTGTGTATCGGAGGACGCATGGCTTTCAACCTTCGTCTATCCCGAGCCTGTATGGGAGTTGTAGCGATGAGACAAGATAGTAGCTACTAAACAATTGGATACCATGAAATTGGGGAGAAAAAGGGGTACATTTTTTTTAAAAAGAAGAGATTATTATAATAGTTATAAAGCATCATAGTTATAGTTAGTTATAGTTCATTATAACAGTTATAAAGCATCATAGTTATAGTTAGTTCATTATAA
Source organism: Oncorhynchus nerka (assembly GCF_034236695.1). Classification (NCBI taxonomy): domain Eukaryota; kingdom Metazoa; phylum Chordata; class Actinopteri; order Salmoniformes; family Salmonidae; genus Oncorhynchus; species Oncorhynchus nerka. Next base: position 22,222,646 of record NC_088423.1, read on the forward strand.
CAGTTATAAAGCATCATAGTTATAGTTAGTTCATTATAACAGTTATAAAGCATCATAGTTAGAGTTAGTTATAGTTCATTATAACAGTTATAAATCATAGTTATAGTTGATTATATAAAGCATGATAGATATAGTTGATTATATAAAGCATCATAGTTATAGTTGATTATATAAAGCATCATAGTTATAGTTGATTATATAAAGCATCATAGTTATAGTTGATTATATAAAGCATCATAGTTATAGTTGATTATATAAAGCATCATAGTTATAGTTGATTATATAAAGCATCATAGTTATAGTTGATTATATAAAGCATCATAGTTATAGTTGATTATATAAAGCATCATAGTTATAGTTGATTATATAAAGCATCATAGTTATAGTTGATTATATAAAGCATCATAGTTATAGTTGATTATATAAAGCATCATAGTTATAGTTGATTATATAAAGCATCATAGTTATAGTTGATTATATAAAGCATCATAGTTATAGTTGATTATATAAAGCATCATAGTTATAGTTGATTATATAAAGCATCATAGTTATAGTTGATTATATAAAGCATTATAGTTATAGTTGATTATATAAAGCATTATAGTTGTAGTTCATTATAGTTGATTATAATAGTTATAAAGCATCAAAGTTAGTTCATTATAGTTGATTATAACAGTTATAAAGCATCATAGTTATAATTAGTTGTAATTGATTATAACAGTTATAAAGCATCATAGTTATAATTAGTTGTAGTTGATTATAACAGTTATAAATCATAGTTATATTTAGTTGATTATATAAGTTATAAAGCATCATAGTTAGTTGATTATAACAGTTATAAAACATCATAGTTATTGTTCATTATAACAGTTATAAAGCATCATAGTTATAATTAGTTGTAATTGATTATAACAGTTTTAAGTCATAGTTATAGATAGTTGTAGTTGATTATAACAGTTAAAACACATCTCATCCAGTTGCTGAAATGGAGAACAAAAGTCAGGTCCAGGTCAAGATAGCCAGGAGAAAGTGACACTAGTAGACCCCTGGATACTAATGCTGAGAGCTAAGTAAGTACAGCAGCTTACGGTTAGCTGCAGGTTTCTATTTCTATTTCACTCCGAGAGGGACAAAACCCTTCACACATTAAGCCTACAGCTTCACTAAATACATTATTACCACACAGGTGTGTGTGTCTGTGTGTCGGTGAATGTGTGTTTGTGCAAGTGTGTGTACTGTTGTATATTCCCACACAGTCAAAGGGTTTGTAGCGAATAGAACTATGCATAATGCATATGATTCCTCTACACAGAATCCTGCATTTAATTGGCACCTGATCATATCACAGCAGTCTGGTGAAGAAGCAGTAGTGAATGTATAGACTGTCCCAAATGGCACCCTATTCCCTACACAGTGCTATTTGCTCTGGTCAAAAGTAGTGCACTATATAGGGAATAGGGTGCCATTAGGGATGAATGTATAGAATAGAAAGCACATTGTGACCATAACAATGACTGGCTGCACACCAAAGCCCTTCTCCTGCCAGTCTCCCCATGCATGCAGTCTCCAATGTGGTTCCAATCTTATCAGGGGCCCTAGGCCACCGTAACCAAACGTCATTCCTGCTTTCACTCCTCCTATTCCCCCTCTCATTCTTTCCATCACTCCAAACCTCCCCTGGGAGTCAGGGTGAGAGAGAGAGAGAGAGAGAGAGAGAGAGAGAGAGAGAGAGAGAGAGAGAGAGAGCATTGTTCTGTGTTTCCTTGTGTGTAGAGAATGAAGCATGACAAATGTTAAGCAGCAATTAGGTGTCTGTCTGAGACAGTATGAGAGCGCTTAGTGACACCACGAGATGACACACACACATATATAAATATATAAAAGAGACTTACACCAGGGGATAACACACACACACACACACACACACACACAAAAAGTATTTAGTCAGCCACCAATTGTGCAAGTTCTCCCACTTAAAAAGATGAGAGAGGCCTGTAATTGTCATCATAGGTACACTTCAACTATGACAGACAAAATGAGAAAAGAAATCCAGAAAATCACATTGTAGGATTTTTATATATTTATTTGCAAATTATGGTGGAAAATAAGTATTTGGTCAGTAACAAAAGTTTATCTCAATACTTTGTTATATACCCTTTGTTGGCAATGACAGAGGTCAAACGTTTTCTGTTGTAAGTCTTCACAAGGTTTTCACACACTGTTGCTGGTATTTTGGCCCATTCCTCCATGCACATCTCCTCTAGAGCAGTGATGTTTTGGGGCTGTTGCTGGGCAACATGGACTTTCAATTCCCTCCAAAGATTTTCTATGGGGTTGAGATCTGGAGACTGGCTAGGCCACTCCAGGACCTTGAAATGCTTCTTACGAAGCCACTCCTTCGTTGCCCGGGCGGTGTGTTTGGGATCATTGTCATGCTGAAAGACCCAGCCACGTTTCATCTTCATCAGCCATCAGCCCTTGCTGAAGGAAGGAGGTTTTCACTCAAAATCTCATGATACATGGCCCCATTCATGGTCCCTTTGCAGAAAAACAGCCCCAAAGCATGATGTTTCCACCCCCATGCTTCACAGTAGGTATGGTGTTCTTTGGATGCAACTCAGCATTCTTTGTCCTCTAAACACGACAACTTGAGTTTTTACCAAAAAGTTATATTTTGGTTTCATCTGACCATCTGACATTCTCCCAATCTTCTTCTGGATCATCCAAATGCTCTCTAGCAAACGTCAGACGGGCCTGGACATGTACTGGCTTAAGCAGGGGGACACGTCTGGCACTGCAGGATTTGAGTCCCTGGCGGGGTAGTGTGTTACTGATGGTAGGCTTTGTTACTTTGGTCCCAGCTCTCTGCAGGTCATTCACTAGGTCCCCCCGTGTGGTTCTGGGATTTTTGCTCACCGTTCCTGTGATCATTTTGACCCCACGGGGTGAGATCTTGCGTGGAGCCCCAGATTGAGGGAGATTATCAGTGGTCTTGTATGTCTTTCCTAATAATTGCTCCCACAGTTGATTTCTTCAAACCAAGCTGCTTACCTATTGAAGATTCAGTCTTCCCAGCCTGGTGCAGGTCTACAATTTTGTTTCTGGTGTCCTTTGACAGCTCTCTGGTCTTGGCCATAGTGGAGTTTGGAGTGTGACTGTTTGAGGTTGTGGGCAGGTGTCTTTTATACTGATAACAAGTTCAAACAGGAGTCATTAATACAGGTAACGAGTGGAGGACAGAGGAGCCTCTTACAGGTCTGTGAGAGCCAGAAATCTTGCTTGTTTGTAGGTGACCAAATACTTATTTTCCACCATAATTTGAAAATAAATTCATAAAAAATCCTACAATGTGATTTTCTGGATTTCTTTTCTCATTTTGTCTGTCATAGTTGAAGTGTACTTATGATAAAAATGACAGGCCTCTCTCATCTTTTTAAGTGGGAAAACTTGCACAATTGGTGGCTGACTAAATACTTTTTTGCCCCACTGTATATATACATAAAAGAGACTGTGTGTGTCATCTCGTGGTGTCAGTCTCTTTTATATATATGTGTGTCATCCCCTGGCGTCAGTCTCTTTTATATATATGTGTGTGTGTGTGTGTGTGTGTGTCATCTCATGGTGTCACACACACACACACACACACACACACACACACACACACACACACACATAAAAGAGGCTGACACCAGGGGATGACACACACACATACATATATATAAAAGAGACTGACACCAGGGGATGACACACACACATATATATATATATAAAAGAGACTGACACCAGGGGATGACACACACACACACATATATATAAAAGAGACTGACACCACGAGATGACATACACACACACAAATTAATAAAAGAGAGTGACACCAGGGGATGACTCAGCTGGAAAGAATGCCGTGGATCAGATGGCAGAGAGGGAGACAAAACTGGGAATAATAGAGGATATTCCTCTCTTTCTCCCTATAACCGAATTCCATCACTCTTTTACAGCCAAAGGCAAGAATATTACTGTGTATCTCAAATACAGGATATGAAATATGAGGGTCTTATACTGTATGAGAGGTGGGCTATATTTCAGATAAGAGGGTCTTACATGTTTTACATAATATTTGAGAGGTATATTTATATATAAGAGTATACTGTATATCCGGGAGGTAAACAGTTCTGCATGAAGAGGGATCAGTGAAAGGGATGAATGGTCTGTAAATGGGTATGATAATAATGCATGCTAATCCAGCCATACACTTCTCTGAAAGCCAAGAAGCCAGAAGGAACTGGATGCATGTCAACTGCCATTTAACTTTTCTAAGCACCCTGATGAAGGCTTTCATTCTAAAATGCTTGGGATTTTAATCATTAAAAAGCTTTTTACTGAACTTCCATTGTCCTCCTTTCAAGGTATTTCCCTTCATTCCACTTACTTAAATAGTTGATTGCCAATGATTTCTGTAGATTGAGGAAATTCAATCTCAACAGATTGCGTCTAGCCCTAATCAGGAGAGGAAACCCACTATAGCTTCCAGAAAGGTAGCATCCCCCAGACTCCCAGCATTCATCAGCACAGCAGTATCATCTCTCTTGAGCACTCGACAGATGATCCAAGTGTCATCCAAGACCTGTGTGTGTGGGTGTGTGAGAGGGAGAGAGTGTAAGACTATTCTGTGTGTGTGTGTGCTCTTGATGCAGCATAATTTCCTGACAGCAAGAGCTCACAAGACGCCTGCAGGGAGCCAGAAGTCATCTCAGAAATGAGTCTTACTGAAAGTGACGGGGAAACTTTCTCACACACACGCACACACACGCACACACACACACGACTACCCCGCCCCTCTCCAGGTAGGCTCCAGCCAGCAGAGAGAGCAGTGGTCCCAGTGAGTCCAAATGATGGTGACAGGTAAGGCGCGCCAGACAAAAGGACTTCCTCCTGAAACAGGAAATTGCCCATTCTGACCAGACATCTTTAGATTCCATTAACCCACACTGGAGCTAAGGACTGGAGCCAGAGTGGGACGGTATTCAGCGTGAGACGCAGATGAGAACCAGAGGGGGGATCGTATTGGGAGTGATGCGGGACGGTTGGCTGGTTTACGGGCATATTTGTTCCTCTACTATTCCTACTGAAGGGGAGAGGAGATATATAGTATGCAATATTGGCTTTAAGATTATGGATATTTCCTGTATAGTGCACAAGTTTTGACCAGGGCCCATCTGGAATAGGGTGCCATTAGAAAAGCAACTGAGGAAACTGACTGCAGAGGAATGATTCTAGCTTCCCTTCGCTTCAATCAATGAAGCTTACTTAGTCTGAATCCTAAATGGCACCCTATCCTATCTATTCCCCCTATTCACACAGATGCCCCCCTCCACTCTCCTTTGATCCAGGGCAGGGGCCCCACTGCTGGGGCCTCTCCCCCACCACCAGGCTGTCGTGGTGCCTGAGAGAGCCAGAGGCAGCTTGGTTTGATCCAGGGCAGGGGCCCCACTGCTGGGGTCTCTCCCCCACCACCAGGCTGTCGTGGTGCCTGAGAGAGCCAGAGGCAGCTTGGTTTGATCCAGGGCAGGGGCCCCACTGCTGGGGTCTCTCCCCCACCACCAGGCTGTCGTGGTGCCTGAGAGAGCCAGAGGCAGCTTGGTTTGATCCAGGGCAGGGGCCCCACTGCTGGGGTCTCTCCCCACCACCAGGCTGTCGTGGTGCCTGAGAGAGCCAGAGGCAGCTTGGTTTGATCCAGGGCAGGGGCCCCACTGCTGGGGTCTCTCCCCCACCACCAGGCTGTCGTGGTGCCTGAGAGAGCCAGAGGCAGCTTGGTTTGATCCAGGGCAGGGGCCCCACTGCTGGGGTCTCTCCCCACCACCAGGCTGTCGTGGTGCCTGAGAGAGCCAGAGGCAGCTTGGTTTGATCCAGGGCAGGGGCCCCACTGCTGGGGTCTCTCCCCCACCACCAGGCTGTCGTGGTGCCTGAGAGAGCCAGAGGCAGCTTGGTTTGATCCAGGGCAGGGGCCCCACTGCTGGGGTCTCTCCCCCACCACCAGGCTGTCGTGGTGCCTGAGAGAGCCAGAGGCAGCTTGGTTTGATCCAGGGCAGGGGCCCCACTGCTGGGGTCTCTCCCCCACCACCAGGCTGTCGTGGTGCCTGAGAGAGCCAGAGGCAGCTTGGCTTGTGGTTCCTTTGGAGGATGAATGACGCAAGCGCACACAGCACGACAACGTCGGTTTATAGTATATCAATGTGTTGAACTACACAATAGGAACTGCACATATTGAGGTTAGAGGTTGGTCCCCTAATTCTCCTCTCAGGAGTCCAGATTACCAGAGGCTTCCTTCCAATGTTCAAAAGACGCAGGCCTTACATAGTCCACTCACTCATTTAGTCAGTTGATGTGAGGGTGATGCCAAATCCAGTGATGAATTGAATAAGATGCACTTCCACACAATACTAACAGGATGTTTACTGGACTAAACCAGTCTTCGACAACAATACCACAGTAAGGGAATCCCCCGATCAAGTAATGGCAAGTCTAAACAAATTGTACAATGAGATGGCTTAACGTCATCATTTCTGCACAGCCACACACACACGCCGCAGATACACACACACAGGCACGTAAACACAGAAACGCTTTCACGCACCTATACACTCGCAAGTAACAATGCGCACACACATAGAAATGCACGTACGTGCACACACACGCACCCTGACAGGACCTCCCAGTATCTAGACAGACTGTGGTATGACAGGCCAGCACTAAGAGCTTTCAGACAGACGGGCCTCTTTTCACACGCTTTGCCCCCTCACATTGACACTTCACTCTCTCTAATGCAGCCCACATGGCTGAGCTCACATACACACACACAAATGCACAAACACGCACAACTATGAGATTTACATGCACACACAGAGGCAGACTCATGCACATACACAGACTGAGAGACAGACATTGGCACTTTTATACAGAGACACATATTCAGACATCCCCACCCACACACACTCTCCCTCTCAGTCATTCATGATTGGTATTATTTTTTCCCCTGTCGCTCTCTCTCGCTCTCCCGAGTACTGTGTAATCTGTGGTTTGGGGGCCACATTTTTCCGTGCCTCTCTGAGCTCAGAACACACACACACTCTCTCTCAGATCACACACACACTCTCAGATCACACACACACTCTCAGATCACAGAAACACACTTGTGGTTTTGTGGTTGGTCTCCATTACCAGTAGAGACCATGGTGGTAAAAGCTGGATTAGTTCCTTCACAGAGAAAAACACCAGATGGGTTTACTTTCATGCTTTCAACTTTCTGACATGAGAGAGAAGGCTGGGCAGTTATGGAGTTCTTTAACATTAGAAAAACAAGCTATTTAACAGCTAGTACTCGTAGCAGTTAGGCTTTATTACATCAATAAACTGACTCCAATAGGATTATTAGCGCAGTTGTTTCTGCTGTTTCTTAGATTTTTGGTGCGTGATAAAGATATTTACTGAAAAATGGACAACATAAACGATATGAAAAATAAGCTTTTAAACCATTTTCTTTTGATGAATGTGAAAAAAAGGACTCATGCGTTTTTATTAGAAATAGATACACATGGTTTATACAGTTATACAGCTCCAAAGGTTTTGGGACAGTGACACGTGTTGTTGTTTTGCCTCTGTACTCCAGCACTATGGAAAGGAAATGATTAAATTTGAGGTTAAAGGGCAGACTGTTCATTTGAGGGTATCCATCTCGGGCGAACCGTTTAGGAATTAAAGCACTTTTTCTACATAGTACCCCCATTTTAGGGGACCAAATGTATTGGGACAAATTCACTTCTGTGTGTATTAAAGAAGTAGAAAGTTAAGTATTTGGTCCCATATTCATAGTTCGCAATGACTACTTCAAGCTTGTGACTCGACACATTTGTTGAATGCATTTTCTGTTTGTTTTGGTTGTGTTTCAGATTATTTTGTGCCCAATACAAATGAATGGTAAATAATGTATTGTGTCATTTTGGAGTCACTTATATTGTAAATAAGAATATAATATGTTTGGAAACACTTATACATTCATGTGAAAACTACCATGATTACGGGTAATCCTGAATGAATTGTGAATAATGATGAGTGACAAAGTTAGAGGCATAAATATCATACCCACCCAAAAAATCCTAACCGCCACTGTTATTGTAATGGTGAGAGGTTTGCATGTCTTGGCGGTATGACGTTTGTGCGTCTGTAAATTTCTCACTCATCGTCATTCACAATTCACTATCCATAACCATGGTAGCATCCACATTAATGTAGACGTGTTCAGAAACATATTCTATTTTTATTTAACATAAAAGTAATCTGAAACACAACCAAAACAAACAGCAAATGCATCCAACAAATGTGTAGAGTCACAAGTTTGATGTAGTCATTGCATGCTATGAATATGGGACCAAATACTTCACTTTTTACTACTTGAATTTGTCCCAATACTATGTACAAAAAGTGCTATAATTTCTACCTGGTTCACCCGATATGGATGAAAATACCTTCAAATGAAAGCTGACAGTATGACAGTAGTCATTATATAATGCTGGAGTACAGTGCCAAAACAACTAAAATACTTTTGGAGCTCACTGTATTTCACACCGTACTGATTGAATTGACGCTCCCATAAAGGGACAGTAAAGTGACTTTACTTTTCCAAGTTAGATATAGCCATCTGAAATATATTATCACATATAACTGTGTGTTTTCCAGTAAACCGTCACACAGTTTACATACGGCACACTTTAACAGCAAAACACTGTATAATGCACCTTGTTTTGAATGAATGCTGTAGATTGCACTGCATTATGGGTAAAATGCTGAAAAGTTATTAACTGTAATTGGAAGCCTCTTTAAAAAATGACTCTAGTTTATGCCTACTGTAGAGTCATGTTTTCAGTTTCAGGTACCAACCTCATGCTGTCGGGTGAGACACATGAAGCTCAGACTATTTTAGTAAAATAGGAGAAGAAAGAAATCACCCAGATAATAATTGTTTTAATGATTAGGCTTCGCTGTACCGCAGCCTCTGGGTGCCATAGTGAATAAACTGAGCACAGACTCGTTTCAGTCTCAGCCTCCAGTATTTATGCTGCAATAGTTTATGTGTCGGGGGGCTAGGGTCAGTTTGTTATATCTGGAGTACTTCTCCTGTCCTATCCGGTGTCCTGTGTGAATTTAAGTATGCTCTCTCTAATTCTCTCTTTCTCTCGGAGTACCTGAACCCTAGGACCATGCCTCAGGACTACCTGTCATGAAGACTCTTTGCTGTCCCCAGTCCACCTCCAGTTTCAACTGTTCTGCCTGTGATTATTATTATTTGACCATGCTGGTCATTTATGAACATTTGAACATCTTGGCCATGTTCTGTTACAAACAACACCCGGCACAGTCAGAAGAGGACTGGCCAACCCACATAGCCTGGTTCCTCTCTAGGTTTCTTCCTAGGTTTTGGCCTTTCTAGGGAGTTTTTCCTAGCCACCGTGCTTCTACACCTGCATTGCTTGCTGTTTGGGGTTTTAGGCTGGGTTTCTGTACAGCACTTTGAGATATCAGCTGATGTACGAAGGGCTATATAAATACATTTGATTTGATTCGTGACCATTTTGTTTGCCACATTACTACAGAGAAACCGACTTATTTCTAGCCCAAATAGTTCAAAAAAATATTTTATTTGATTTATTTTACCTTTATTTAACTAGGCAAGTCAGTTAAGAACAAATTCTTATTTTCAATGACGGCCTAGGAACAGTGGGTTAACTGCCTGTTTATGATATTTATGCCTCTAACTTTGTCACTCATCATTATTCACAATTCATTCAGGATTATCCGTAATCATGGTAACATTCAAATGAATGTATAAGTGTTTCCAAAAATATTATATTCTTATTTACAATATAAGTGACTCCAAAATGACACAATACGTTATTTACCATTAATTTGTATTGGGTACAAAATAATCTGAAACACAACCAAAACAAACAGCAAATGCATATGACCCATATTACCGGAGCAACATTCTTTCATATTTTCTTACACTGCTAAAACTTGTTGTTGTTTTTACAGTATTATACAATAAAACTAACAGCAATGTACCCTAATAAGTATTTACAGTAAATTGTCATAACTCCCAATGCACTCTGGGTGATTTTAGGGGTAATTGGTCAATTATGTAGTAAATTCCAATGAAACCATGTTTTAACAGCACAGTCGTGGCCAAAAGTTTTGAGAATGACACAAATATAAATTTGAATATAAATATATAAAATCATGATACCATCTATTTTGTGAAGTGCACAGGTCCCTCCTGCACAGCAAAGCACCCCCACCAACATGATGCTGCCACCCCCGTGCTTCACGGTTAGGATGGTGTTCTTCGGCTTGCAAGCCTCCCCCTTTCTCCTCCAAACATAATGATGGTCATTATGGCAAACAGTTCTATTTTTGTTTCATCAGACCAGAGGACATTTCTCTACAAATTACGATCTTTGTCCCCATGTGCAGTTGCAAATCGTTGTCTGGCTTTTTTTATGGTGGTTTTGGAGCAGTGACTTCTTCCTTGCTGAGCGGCCTTTCAGGTTGTGTCGACATAGGACTCGTTTTACTGTGGGTATGGATACTTTTGTACCTGTTTCCTCCAACATCTTCACAAGGTCCTTTGCTGTTGTTCTGGGATTGATTTGCACTTTTCGCACCAAAGTACGTTCATCTCTAGGACAGAACGCGTCTCCTTCCATGCGAGGTCCCATGGTGTTTATACTTGCGTACTATTGTTTGTACAGATGAACGTGGTACCTTCAGGCGTTTAGAAATTGTTCCCAAGGATGAACCAGACTTGTGGAGGTCTACAACTGTTTTTCTGAGGTCTTGGCTGATTATTTTGGATTTTCCCATGATGTCAAGCAAAGAGGCACAGAGTTTGAAGGTAGGCCTTGAAATACATCCACAGGTACACCTACAATTGAATCAAATTATGTCAAATAGCCTGTCAGAAGCTTCTAACGCCATGACATAATTTTCTGGAATTTTCCAAGCTGTTTAAAGGCACAATCAACTTAGTGTATGTAAACCTCTGACCCACTGGAATTGAAGTGAAATAATATGTCTGTAAACAATTGTTGGAAAAATTACTTGTGTCATGCACAAAGTAGATGTCCTAACCGATTTGCCAAAATTATAGTTTGTTAACAAGACATTTGTGGAGTGGTTGAAAAACAAGTTTAATTTTTATATATATATACATATATATATATTTGATATGCCGTAATATGAAAACACATTACCTAGTAGCAAATCGCAAGCAATTACAGTAAAATACTGTACCCTGCCTCCCTTCAATTAATTTAATTCATTCATTACAATTACCGTAAAAATATTACAGTAACATGCTGTACTGTACATTTACAGCATTATACTTGCAGCAGAGTTGCCAGCAAAATACTGTAATTATATAATACAGCTGTGTTGCTGTAATTATTACAGTAGGCCTATTTACAGTATAATGCTGTATTGTATAATACAACACTGTTTTTCTTACTGTTAAACAAGTGACAGCATCCCTGCTGTAAAGCAAAACTACAGCATTTAGCTGGCAACTCTGCTGCCAGTTTCATGCTGTACATTTACAGGGACAGTTATATCTCCCTACCTGTATATAGTCCAGTATATGTTGGTGTCTCTGTTTGGCAGTGGAAACCTCTGTGTCCATTATGGCCTCTCGCAGTGCCTGCTGGGTAATAAGTGCATCCAGGTCCAAGACAGATGACATGCGGCAGTACAGACTGATGCACTTCTCCTTGTAGGCACTGAAATGGACTGGAGAGAGACAAGACATATATAGACCAATGAACTTCTTATTCGCACAGAAGTGGACTGGAGAGATAAGTATATGTTTGAATATAAAATATAACCTCAAACTTATCCCTGTATTCTCAGAAATGGGCTTGAGAGAGAAATATATTTTCGAATATAAAATATAGACTCCAAATTCTCCTTGTATTCACAGAATTGGGCTGGAGTGAGACAAATATACAATATATAGACTAAATCACTTCTTATAGGCACAGACATGGACTGGATAGAGACATATACCGTGTTAATACTGTATAACGAGACGTACACTGAGTGTACAAAACAATAGGAACACCTTCCTAATATTGAGTTGCACCCCCTTTACCCTCAGAACAGCCTCAATTCATTGGGGCATGGACTACAAGCATTTGTTAGTTATGTCAAGTTGGCTTTATGTCCTTTGGGTGGTGGACCATTCTTGATACACACAGGAAACTGTTGAGCATGAAAAACCCAGCAGTGTTGTAGTTCTTTAATCCTTTGTCTTGCCCATTCACCCTCTGAATGGCACACAAACGCAATCCATGCCTCAATTGTCTCAAGGCTTCAAAATCCTTCTTTAACCTGCCTCCTCCCCTTCATCTACACTGATTGAAGTGGATTTAACAGGTGACAACTGATCATAGCTTTCACCTCGATTCACCTGGTCAGTCTGTGTCATGGAAAGACCAGGTGTTTTTAATGAACTTCTTCATATTCGCACAGAAGTGGATTAAAGAGACAAATATATATAAGAAAATACAATATATAGACTAGTTAACTTCTTATACGCACGGAAGTGACTGGCGAGATTGTTATAATTGTGTTATTAAATCCTTGTTATGCATTTTATTCTGCATTTGTAAACAGAGCACCCTTGTAAAAAACATCAGTCTCAATGGGACTTGCCTGAAAAAATAAAGGTTTGATCAAATAAACAACTATATGTTAATATATGTTAACAGCATATAACAGGTGTATAACAGGTGTATAACAGGTGTATAACAAGACATTCAGTGACTGATGAACGTGTCTTTGTATTCACACCACTACTATTCTCTGGGGCTAGTCACTCTGAGAGGGGGTCAAAGGTCAGATCAGCATGGCGCTGCTCTGGAACCCTCAGAGAGACTGATTTAATGTGTGGCCCTACGGACCAGAGGAAAAGAGAGGAATCTACAACCACTGATCTAACACAGAGAGAGAGAGAAACAGAGCGAGAGAGAGAAGAACAGAGGCTAACCGAGAGAAACAGAGCAAGAGAGAGAAGAACAGAGGCTAACAGAGAGAAACAGAGAGAGAGAGAGAGAAGAACAGAGGCTATTAGAGAGAAACAGAGTGAGAGAGAGAAGAACAGAGGCTAATAGAGAGAAGGAGAGGAAGGGAGAGAGGAACAGAGAGCGAGAAAGAGAGAGGGAAGGGCCAACAGAGAAAGAGAAAAAATAATCTCTCACTCATTCAAGGGAGCGTGAGGGAGAAAGAGAGAGATGTACACAGGGATAGAGGAGGGAGAGATGGGAGAAAGAGAGAGAGATGTACACAGGGATAGAGGAGGGAGAGTTGTACACAGGGATAGAGGAGGGAGAGATGTACACAGGGATAGAGGAGGGAGAGATGTACACAGGGATAGAGGAGGGAGAGTTGTACACAGGGATAGAGGGAGAGAGATGTACACAGGGATAGAGGAGGGAGAGATGTACACAGGGATAGAGGAGGGAGAGATGTACACAGGGATAGAGGAGGGAGAGATGTACACAGGGATAGAGGAGGGAGAGATGTACAAAGGGATAGAGGAGGGAGAGATGGGAGAAAGAGAGAGAGATGTACACAGGGATAGAGGAGGGAGAGATGTACACAGGGATTGAGGAGGGAGAGATGTACACAGGGATAGAGGAGAGAGAGATGTACACAGGGATAGAGGAGGGAGATATGTACACAGGGATAGAGGAGGGAGAGATGGGAGAAAGAGAGAGATGTACACAGGGATAGAGGAGGGAGAGATGTACACAGGGATAGAGGAGGGAGAGATGTACACAGGAATAGAGGAGTGAGAGATGTACACAGGGATAAAGGAGGGAGAGATGTACACAGGGATAGAGGGGGGAGAGATGTACACAGGGATAGAGGAGGGAGAGATGTACACATGGATAGAGGAGGGAGAGATGGGAGAAAGAGAGAGAGATGTACACAGGGATAGAGGAGGGAGAGATGTACACAGGGATAGAGGAGGGAGAGTTGTACACAGGGATAGAGGAGGGAGAGATGTACACAGGGATAGAGGAGGGAGAGTTGTACACAGGGATAGAGGAGGGAGAGATGTACACAGGGATAGAGGAGGGAGAGATGTACACAGGGATAGAGGAGGGAGAGATGTACACAGGGATAGAGGAGGGAGAGATGTACACAGGGATAGAGGAGGGAGAGATGTACACAGGGATAGAGGAGGGAGAGATGTACACAGGGATAGAGGAGGGAGAGATGTACACAGGGATAGAGGAGGGAGAGATGTACACAGGGATAGAGGAGGGAGAGATGGGAGAAAGTAGATGTTCCAACAAAATGAGGGGCTTAACAGAAGTAAGTCGCTCTGGATAAGAGCGTCTGCTAAATGACTTAAATGTAAATGTAAATGTAAGGCCGTGGTCAGTGTAGACGTACCCAGCTCAAACATTTGTAGAGGGAGGTTGAGAAAGCCGGAGTGGGGAGTGTAGGGGTTGATCTGTCCGGGAGCTGTACACACATCTTCAGCCGCCGGCAGCAGCAGCAGAAAGGAAACATTATGACCCAACTCCAACACCTCGTGAGTGTAGATACGGAAGTGCTTGGCCTGCAACCAGACATGAACACAGTAAGAATATGAACAGGGGCAAAGATGGACACATACATCCGGGCGCGCACACACAAACACACACCCACGCGCACACACACGCGCACACACACACCCACCCACGCGCACACACACACACACCCACGCACACACCCACGCACGCACACACCCACGCACACACCCACACGCACACACACACCCACGCACACACACACCCACGCGCACACACACACCCACGCACACACACAAACACACACCCACGTGCACAAACACACACCCACGCACACACACCCACGCACACACCCAAGCGCACACACACACACACACACCCACTCGCACACAGGCAGGGACACACACATTCACTAAGGCACAAACGACTTGAACCCACATTCCAACTCGCCCATCTAAGTGTCTTGGTAAATGTTCCCCTTGCCTTGTATTTCCCCTTTATCTCTAAAGTAATGGAATAAGTTGACAGTGAGATGTGATGGACAATTCTGTCTGTCCAGTTCTTCTTAGAACATAAACAACATAATGTTGTGTTCTTCAGGAATGTCAGTATCAGAGTGCTGAGGCTAGCGGAGGTGCTTCCGTCTGAAAAATGACACCCTATTCCCTATGTAGTGCACTACTTGTAAACAGGGCCCATATGGCTCTATATAGGAAATAGGGTGCCATGTTTTTGACGCAGACACCACCACATAGCTAGCCTCAGCACTCTGATACTGACATTCCTGAAGAACACAACTATGTTGTTTATTTTTCTCGACACCAACAATAACATCTGCTAAACACATGTATGTGACAAATACATTTGATTTGAAGACACTCAGGGAGATAGATGGCTTTCAGAGCCCAGCTGATTTGTGTTGTAAAACAATTCTGAGTAAAGAGAGGAGTGTTCAGAGGTAGAGAGAAGATAAAAGATCAAACAGAAACTATAAACTTAATAGAGAGGCTCACGTCAGGACCATCAACCATCCAATATGGCTCCTGTCAGAGAAGGACCTGATGAGAGATGGGTTTTATGTGCCTGGCACAGAGCTACTGTAGAGACAGATTGGTGTGTGTGTGTGTGTGTATATACGTGCATTCCTGTGTGTGTACCTGGTGCAGAGCTACTGTAGAGACAGATTGGTATGTGTGTGTGTGTGTATATACGTGCATTCCTGTGTGTGTACCTGGTGCAGAGCTACTGTAGAGACAGATTGGTATGTGTGTGTGTGTGTGTATATACGTGCATTCCTGTGTGTGTACCTGGTGCAGAGGTAGGTTGATGAGTTTGAGCAGGGCCTTGAGGGAAGTCTGTAGCTCGTAGTAGAGGAGCGGTGTGTTACTGTCTGTCGTTTGATCTGCTCCCTCTCTCTCTCCCGCCGGTCTCTCCTCTCCATCCTCTAGGGTTGACAGTCTCTGCAGCCAGTCCCACTCCTCCCTGAGAGGGAGAAAAAAAAGAGAGGGGAAAAAAGAGAGAAAGAAGAGAAACACCTAATGTAAGCAGGAATAAGATCATAGGTTCCAAGTTGTTGTGATGGCTCTGTGCCGGAGTATAGCACTGAGCAGCAGAATAGTAAAAGAGTAAAGGGCTGTGACTCTGAAGGCTGATGCCGCCGAAAACATTACGATGCACCAATAGAGTATCACTATGTTTATGTGTGTGTGTGTGTGTGTGTGTGGATCGTTGTTTTGCTCCAGGGAATTTCTCTGTACGTGGGCTCTCCCTCGGACCCCCACTGTGCTCTGTGGTGCAGTCTGTGGAAAGACCTAGTAAATCACATCTTCCACTGCCCCTGGACGTGTGTGTGTATACTTCCTTGCCAGCAACAGTGAGTGTATGTCTGCCTGTCTATATTCCTCTTTACCTGAAACTTATGTGAAGACCTCTTCCAAAGTGCGAGTGTGTGTGTAACTGGCCCAGTGGGGGTATATACTGTATAATACACCCTGTGTCAAGCTAACCACTGAGGTCACCTCTACCACCTCAGACCAATGTCAACAAACAACTCATTTACACAACTAACACAAACACACGCACTAACGCACAGAGAACACACACGCACACCTACACACACCCATACACATCTCTGTTTCACCTGTAGAGAGAAACTCAACACCTCTATCTCACTTCTATCTACTTAGAACTTTCTCTCCTCTCCCTTCATCCCTCTCTTTCTCCCCTCTCCCTTCATCTTTCTCATTCTCCCCTCTCCCCTCATCCCTCTCTCCTCATCCGTCTCTCCTCTCCCCTCATCCCTCTCTTTCTCCCCTCTCCCCTCTCTTTCTCTCCTCATCCGTCTATGTCTCTCCTCATCCCTTTCTTTCTCCCCTCATCCCTCTCTTTCTCTCCTCTCCCCTCATCCCTCTCTTTCTCTCCTCATCCCTTTCTTTCTCCCCTCATCCCTCTCTTTCTCTCCTCTCCCCTCTCCCCTCATCCCTCTCTTTCTCTCCTCATCCGTCTATGTCTCTCCTCATCCCTTTCTTTCTCCCCTCATCCCTCTCTTTCGCTCCTCAACTGAGCATGGGTACAACACTCTCCAGTTTCTCTCCATCTACCAACAGCCAAAGCTCCCAAGTATTTCCATGATCTGTAGATGAAAATACATGAGGCTTTGGCACAGTGTCTGTAGCATAATATTATACTGTCAGATCCAAATACACACTGCTGCCCGTCTAGTGTCTGCCTCTCTGTCTCACACACTAACACGAGGGAGGGATAGTGAGAGAGACAGTGAAATAGAGAGAATAAACAGACAGAAAGAGAGAGAGAGAAAGAGGGATGAGAGAGTCTGTCTGACTGCAGTGTTTTCTTGAGATGAAGGGGAAAAACGCAGTCCAATGTTTCCCTTTGTTTCTCACTTCCCACTGTATCTAGGACCGCAGCACAGCTAACTAGGACCGCAGCACAGCTAACTAGGACCGCAGCACAGCTAACTAGGACCGCAGCACAGCTAACTAGGGCCACAGCACAGCAAACTAGGACCGCAGCACAGGTGACTAGGACCACAGCACAGCTAACTAGGACCACAGCACAGCTAACTAGAACCGCAGCACAGCTAACTAGGACCGCAGCACAGCTAACTAGGACCACAGCACAGCTAACTAGGACCGCAGCACAGCTAACTAGGACCGCAGCACAGCTAACTAGGGCCACAGCACAGCAAACTAGGACCGCAGCACAGGTGACTAGGACCACAGCACAGCTAACTAGGACCACAGCACAGCTAACTAGAACCGCAGCACAGCTAACTAGGACCGCAGCACAGCTAACTAGGACCGCAGCACAGCTAACTAGGACCACAGCACAGCTAACTAGGACCGCAGCACAGCTAACTAGGACCACAGCACAGCTAACTAGGGCCACAGCACAGCAAACTAGGACCGCAGCACAGCTAACTAGGACCGCAGCACAGCTAACTAGGACCACAGCACAGCTAACTAGGACCGCAGCACAGCTAACTAGGACCGCAGCACAGCTAACTAGGGCCACAGCACAGCAAACTAGGACCGCAGCACAGGTGACTAGGACCACAGCACAGCTAACTAGGACCACAGCACAGCTAACTAGAACCGCAGCACAGCTAACTAGGACCACAGCACAGCTAACTAGAACCGCAGCACAGCTAACTAGGACCGCAGCACAGCTAACTAGGACCGCAGCACAGCTAACTAGGACCACAGCACAGCTAACTAGGACCGCAGCACAGCTAACTAGGACCGCAGCACAGCTAACTAGGACCGCAGCACAGCTAACTAGAACCGCAGCACAGCTAACTAGGACCGCAGCACAGCTAACTAGGACCGCAGCACAGGTGACTAGGACCGCAGCACAGCTAACTAGGACCACAGCACAGCTAACTAGAACCGCAGCACAGCTAACTAGGACCGCAGCACAGCTAACTAGGGCCACAGCACAGCAAACTAGGACCGCAGCACAGCTAACTAAGACGGCAACACAGGTCACGCCAAATACTTATCACCACATCTCATTCAGCCTATCAGCAGCCTTGATTCCCGGGACTTCTGTTTCAGTTAGTCTGTGACACCAGCACACTGTGTGGTCAGAAATGTGCTTTCCCCATCCCGATGAGCACTTCCTGTAAAGGAGTGCGTAACTGGCTGCAGGGAAGCCAGGCACAGGAGAGCAGAAATGCGTCGCAAACGGAGCCCTTTATTGAGGCGAACGCAATATGGACTTGGTCTTTTACCAAATTGGGTTATATTCTGTATACCACCCCTACCTTGTCACACAACACAACTGATGGCTCAAACGCAATTAGAAAGGAAACAAATTCACTTTTAACAAGGCACACCTGTTCATTGAAATGCATTCCAGGTGACTACCTCATGAAGCTGGTTGAGAGAATGCCAAGAGTGTGCAAAGCTGTCATCAAGGTAAAGGGTGGCTACTTTGAAGAATCTAAAATATATTTTGAATTGTTTAACCCTTTTTGGTTACTACATGATTCCATATGTGTTATTTCATTGTTTAGATGTCTTCACGATTATTCTACAATGTGGAAAATAGTAAAAATAAAGAAAAACCCTTGAATGAGTAAGGGATGTCCAAACTTTTGACTGGTACTGTATATGACTCACACTCATTGTAATTATATTGTACACATTTCATCATTACTCTTATGTTTATTTGAGCACATTTGCCTGAGTTTCATGTGTACAAGTCCAAAAGGCTGTTTAGCCTCTTGACATGTGACTAGGCCTTATGCCTGCTGTAGTGTATAGCCCTGGCTGTAATTACCTACCTGTGCTGGCTTATACAGCCATGTCATTCATATTAAAGCAGTGCCATAGTCTAAGTTTTCATTCTCCTCTTTCCTTTCAGAACCACATAGTTACTGTCAGTTCTCACTGGACATAATTCTCAGTTATCTGAATCATGAGAGGTCAGATGTGTGTTTGATGTGTGAATGTGGACATCTTCTTCCATTAAACTCCCCCTAACCGGGACATCCACCTCATCCTTGTTCTGACAGGACATTCTGTAGTGGTTGCTACTGGCCTTAAGCCAGCACCTAACATTTATTATTACATTCATGGTCCTTTGATTCTCTACAACCCTACCCCTATTTACCAACCTCAGCACAGCTAACTAGGACTGCAGCACAGCTAACTAGGACTGCAGCGCAGCTAACTAGGAGCGCAGCGCAGCTGACTAGGAGCGCAGCACAGCTGACTAGGACATCAGTGCAGCTAACTAGGACCGCAGCGCAGCTGACTAGGACCGCAGCGCAGCTAACTAGGACCGCAGCACAGCTAACTAGGACCGCAGCACAGCTAACTAGGACCGCAGCACAGCTAACTAGGACCGCTGGTTGACTAGCGTCCAGACACTCTGCTAGCTGACTAGCGTCCAGACACTCTGCTAGTTGAATGGCGTCCAGACACTCTGCTAGCTGACCAGCGTCCAGACACTCTGCTAGCTGACTAGCGTCCAGACACTCTGCTTGCTGTAGCCAAGGAGCATTGCACACATACTTCTACCTATTCCTCGCAGCACCATAGAAATCAGATCTCATATTACTCAAACACACACACACATGCATGCGTACGCACACACAAACACACACACTCACAGCCTCAGAGTCAATGTAACATAATACTGTAGGTAGATTAGTGGTGATTGTCCCAGTAGAGAATGTGTGTAATGCGGTGAATGTTAGCTGACAACATCAGAGGTGTAAACAGCGAGTTGGCATTCCTCTAAGTCAGCCGCGGGACGATTTTTTTCCTGAGCAGATGGTCAAGGGGCCAGAACATAATTACAAATGATTTGTAGACCGCAAATGGACCGCAAGAAGCCCAAACAGATAAAATGTTTGACTAAAACATGAATCATTTTAAACCTTGCTTACATTTATATGCAATCCCGTGTCTCTCTATTATGCGTGGGAATACTTGGGAACAGATTTCTTAAATTAAAATCACTTGGAGCTGAATTCCTGGTGTTTTTACAGTCTTATTGTTTTGCTCAGAAAACTTGGGGGAACAAATAAAAACACCTGGGGGCCAAATTCGGCCTGAGGGCCGCCAGTTGGGGAACCCTGCTCTAAGTTAATGTTCTAACAAAAACTGTTACGGTGCCAAGTCCTAGACCTAATACCACCTAGACAACAGACAGACCCTAATACTACCTACAGTATACACAGCCAGACAGACAATCTAAAAACAGACCTGTAGTTACTCAGTTCTCATTCTCAAATTCTGTGAATTGATTCGGGCCGGGAGGGTTTTGAGCTTGTGTCTGTGCACCTTTTTAGCCTACTACAGCTCTCTCTCAGTCGCAGCAGCTGCAGCCACTAGCAGCACCAGGATTCCAATATTGGCTGGGCCAGAGACATTTGTTGGCATGATGAAATGTATATTTCTGATTATTGAAATGCTTCAAATTGTGATACGAATAGGCTGGAGTGTACTCGGGAGAATGAAGATCCCCGAGACGATGACAGGCAGCGCATCTCAGTATCAGAAGAAGCCCATATTACAATGGCAGATACATCCTATCAAAATAAACCCTATGACTGTCCTGCTAATGTGCCTTACTGGACCTTGTAAACTATCGAAAGTCGACCCATAACTGATTCAAAAGTTTCCTTAATCAAACATACATTTAAAAGAAAGGGCTTTTTAGCGATTATTCAAATGGATGTTTGGTGTTTGGCAGACAAGCAAGATATTTATTGTTTAATTATTCAAGGCTACCTTTGTTATTTCATTTAAAAATAAAATGCTTGATTGTATTTAAAGGCATGAACGACTCGTATGCTGTGTACTGACAGTAACGAATGATTGATTGTATTTAAAGGCATGAACGACTCGTATGCTGTGTACTGACAGTAACGAATGATTGATTGTATTTAAAGGCATGAACGACTCGTATGCTGTGTACTGACAGTAACGAATGATTGATTGTATTTAAAGGCATGAACGACTCGTATGCTGTGTACTGACAGTAACGAATGATTGATTGATTATATCGAAGTAGGCTAAGTGACGTTAAGACCTAAAAAACAGGACGTCCTTTCACAGCTCTCTGGAGGATAGATTATATAAGGTTACTATGTGAGTCAAGTGCAAAATAATACCCTTGATCTAGGATACATCTTGGCATGCTAAATGTTTCTGATCAGTGATAGATGAGCAAACAAATAAATGAGCTACCGCCTCCACTTGCCCAGCCAGAGATCAATCAACCAAATATATTGGCGGAGATTCAGTGAAAATCACATTGATTATCAGACAAGTAAGTTAAGTTTGGTTGGGAGTAGGACATGTGAGTGAAGAGTAAAATCAACTTGCTAAACTACATAACATGCTCGCAACATGTTCTGATCAGTGAATATATGAGTAAGCTAGAATAAAGATAATCCTGAGCACTCACCTCAACTTAGCAAACATTTTCCCAGCCTAATTGCTACCAAATATCCAAACCGGAATTCAGTTAAAACAAACATCTAACATTGATTGATTTATCAAGACCTTTCCCCCACGCTTGTCTCAAAGCAGCGAGATGGCGCTGTCCCAATCAAAACGGTGCTAAAATGATCATATAGGTGACCACACACTACCATTGCTTTAAATTAGTATAATGGTTGGATATGACTTAGGGAATTTCAGTATAAGCAAGAATTTGATACATGCCTTTAATTGCATTAGCCTACTTTATTCAAATATTTTTGTCATTCAGTTGATCATAACTAAGGTGAGTTTCCTCGTCTCCTCACTCCGCTGCTGCCTGCATCCACCCCAAGAGCTGTTTCCTCGTCTCCTCACTCCGCTGCTGCCTGCATCCACCCCAAGAGCTGTTTCCTCGTCTCCTCACTCCGCTGCTGCCTGCATCCACCCCAAGAGCTGTTTCCTCGTCTCCTCACTCCGCTGCTTCCTGCATCCACCCCAAGAGCTGTTTCCTCGTCTCCTCACTCCGCTGCTGCCTTCATCCACCCCAAGAGCTGTTTCCTCGTCTCCTCACTCCGCTGCTTCCTGCATCCACCCCAAGAGCTGTTTCCTCGTCTCCTCACTCCGCTGCTGCCTGCATCCACCCCAAGAGCTGTTTCCTCGTCTCCTCACTCCGCTGCTTCCTGCATCCACCCCAAGAGCTGTTTCCTCGTCTCCTCACTCCGCTGCTGCCTGCATCCACCCCAAGAGCTGTTTCCTTGTCTCCTCACTCCGCTGCTTCCTGCATCCACCCCAAGAGCTGTTTCCTCATCTCCTCACTCCGCTGCTGCCTGCATCCACCCCAAGAGCTATTTCCTCGTCTCCTCACTCCGCTGCTTCCTGCATCCACCCCAAGAGCTATTTCCTCGTCTCCTCACTCCGCTGCTTCCTGCATCCACCCCAAGAGCTGTTTCCTCGTCTCCTCACTCCGCTGCTGCCTGCATCCACCCAAGAGCTATTTCCTCGTCTCCTCACTCCGCTGCTTCCTGCATCCACCCCAAGAGCTGTTTCCTCGTCTCCTCACTCCGCTGCTGCCTGCATCCACCCCAAGAGCTGTTTCCTTGTCTCCTCACTCCGCTGCCTCCTGCATCCACCCCAAGAGCTGTTTCCTCGTCTCCTCACTCCGCTGCTGCCTGCATCCACCCCAAGAGCTATTTCCTCGTCTCCTCACTCCGCTGCTTCCTGCATCCACCCCAAGAGCTATTTCCTCGTCTCCTCACTCCGCTGCTTCCTGCATCCACCCCAAGAGCTGTTTCCTTGTCTCCTCACTCCGCTGCTGCCTGCATCCACCCAAGAGCTATTTCCTCGTCTCCTCACTCCGCTGCTTCCTGCATCCACCCCAAGAGCTGTTTCCTCGTCTCCTCACTCCGCTGCTGCCTGCATCCACCCCAAGAGCTGTTTCCTCGTCTCCTCACTCCGCTGCTGCCTGCATTCTCCCCAAGAGCTATTTCCTCGTCTCCTCACTCCGCTGCTTCCTGCATCCACCCCAAGAGCTATTTCCTCGTCTCCTCACTCCTCTGCTTCCTGCATCCACCCCAAGAGCTGTTTCCTCGTCTCCTCACTCCGCTGCTGCCTGCATCCACCCAAGAGCTATTTCCTCGTCTCCTCACTCCGCTGCTTCCTGCATCCACCCCAAGAGCTGTTTCCTCGTCTCCTCACTCCGCTGCTGCCTTTCATCCACCCCAAGAGCTGTTTCCTCGTCTCCTCACTCCGCTGCTGCCTGCATCCACCCCAAGAGCTGTTTCCTCGTCTCCTCACTTCGCTGCTGCCTGCATCCACCCCAAGAGCTGTTTCCTCGTCTCCTCACTCCGCTGCTGCCTGCATCCACCTCAAGAGCTGTTTCCTCGTCTCCTCACTCCGCTGCTGCCTGCATCCTGCCTGCATCCACCGCATTGCTCTCAATACGAGTTTAAATAAATATACTGTTTTCTAGTAATATGGCTTTTATTTCAGGTTCGGGCTCATTTAATTTCTGTGATGTCGGTCCGAGCTTGGGCTCGGGCTTCAGCTCACCATGCTTAGGTTGGACCGGGCTAGAATCTTGGGGTGTATATGAGGCCTGGAACCATGTTGCAACACTATGATGGAGGAGCTGTCCAAAATCAACCTCTCTTGAAGTGACGCTCAACATGTTTCATGGAGGGAGTTCATTGCAGCCTTAAACTGATGTCACATGAAGTAATCTGGATGCAATTTTTGTTGCTTGCTACAAAGTTGCATCTTGGTTGCTCTGTGTGTCACTCCCAACAAATCCAAAGGTAATGTAAAGGTAAGAGTAAGTAACACAGTAAGTATACATCCAGCTGTGGTGAGTCCTTACCTGGAGACATTGGCGTTGTCTCGTACCCGCGCGTGGCACAGCATGTTGGGCATCCTCTGTGGTACCAGCACCCTGATCTGGTCTACAGAGCTGCTGAGCTTCAGGTAGCCCAGGTACAGACCTGGGACCAGGCGATGCTGGCTACGCCTCTGGTAGGCCAAGATGTCCTGTGGAGGGAGGGACAGAGGGAGGGAGGGAGGGAAAGAGAGAGAGAGAGAGAGAGAGAGAGAGAGAGAGCAGGAGAGAGAGAGAGAGAGAGAGAGAGAGAGAGAGAATATACAGGGTCAGTGAGTGTGTGTATGTGTGTGCTACCTGTATAGTGATGAGCAGTATGTCCAGTGCATAGGGTATACACTAGATGACTGACAGGGGGCGCTGTAATGAAGCCATCTTGACACTCCCCCACCATGTAACAAATATGTTGGAAGCTATAGAAATGGACTAATTAATGTCTACATTTGCTTTTGCCACTTTATTTTATTATAGACATCTCAATGCTTTCAATGATATAATGTGAGAAAAACATGCTCCTTAAGGCATAATCCTTTGAAAGTTCTAATGTTACTATCCCCACTACAACAAAAAATACTTAAATACATGTCATTTTCTCCATGAAACATTTCATTAAAATGGAATTCCATTCATTCCTATGGAGGACTGCTTCCTCTTGGGAGTGCCAATATGGTGGCTTCAACGCCTCTCATTCAGGGTTTATATACATCATTGGTTATAATATAATAATATATGCTACTTAGCAGACACTTTTATCCAAAGAGACTTAAAGTTATGTGTGCATAAGCATGGGTGATACCTGGAATCAAACCCACTATCCTGACGTAGCAAGTGTCATGCTGTACCGTCTGAGCTACAGAGGACCACTATGATATGGTTATAGTAGGGTTATGTTATGGTGGGGTTATGGTAAGGTTATGGTAGGGTTGTGGTAATGTTATGGTAAAGCTATCTTCTACCTGTATGGTTATTAGCAGTATGTCCAGCGCGTAGGGTTCTTCAGGTGTGGACAGACTCTTCCTCTGGCTCTGTAGCTTGGACACCTGCATCCACTTCCCATTGAAGAAGGAGTACTGGCTCTCCATGTCCCTGATCGTCAATAACAATACATTACCATGACGATCCTTGATGGGCTCGTAGTGGACACGCCCCAGGTTGTGTGTGCCTAACAGATTCTGAGAATGACATCAGTCAATCAATCACTGAATACACCAATAAATCCTTCTATCTGTATGTTTGCCAATCTATTCATCTCTCACTCACATACCACACACATACACGAGTGTACCTGTAGTTGCCCAGCGGCAGACAGCATCTTCTGTCTGGCCTGTAGAGTGGAGGAGGAGGACATGGAGACAGACATACTCTGTCTCAGCCACCGTACATCCTCCCACATACATGACAACTACAGAGAGAGGGAGGGGATGTAGATAGAGAGAAATAGAGAGAGAGGAGAGAAAGAGAGACTGCACCATGAAGATCATCTAGAAAAGGTATCACGGTACATTCATTTTTACTTTGCTAAGTATAAAGTGAAATGCAGAATACTGCTTGATGCAATTTAGTCATACAAAAAATCAATTCAATGTGGCCACTGTTCTTGATATAATGTACTACAATACCCACAATACCTTAGTGAACCAGAGGAAGTCCTGCATGAGAGAGCTGCCGTAGGAGTCATCCACCTCCACTATAGGGATCTGGTCCTCTGTGGTCACCAGAACACTGTCTTTGTGGTAAAACACTGCCGCCAGGTAAACCCCCCTATAAAACCAGCACAATGGAATAGTCCAGCTCAGCTTCACAATGGAGAGTCTCCAATTTGAACAGTCCATGATGTACATCCAGGTTGTGTAATTTACACAAAAACACTACTAGCTCACCTTTTGAGTGTCTTGACGAACTTGTTTGAAGAGTTAAACAGGTGCTTGAGACTTCTGGAGACGGACTGCTTACGGCTTGGGTTCTGGAGTTTTGATGTGTCTGAGAGTAGGAGAGGAGACAGGTTGAGGAAGAAGAGAAACTGATTACTTGTCTTCATAGTAAAGAAGACATTTGACCTCTTATTTGTTGGTCTCATTACTTCTGCTGTTTTGAACATGAACTAGTGTCTGTATGTCTGTTTGTGCGCTGATTTGAAATACTGAAATGCTTTCAGAATTGAAATGCTGTCATTGTAGTGTCTATAAACCCAGTCCTGGGTGTTTTGTGTTATAGTAACTCGGTGTTTTGTGTGTTTTTCAGTATTGTAATGATGTTATTCCCTGCATGTTGATCAGTACTCCATTAACTGTTATTGTACAGAACTTGAACATATGTCTTCTAATGGTTTATTCAGTATTGTAATTGTTGTTATTGTCTGTGTTCAGTGCTGTACTAGGACCTTGACCTTCAAAGGAGCAAAGTGAGTCTTTCTTTATCGGAGTGAGCGAGAGTGGATGGTTTAGAGAGAAAGGGATTGACAGCGAAATAGAGAGAGAGAAAGAGAGCGAGAGAGAAAGAGAGCAGGAGAGAACAACCTTGTTGACTGTGTGTAATGTCGTGTCCTTTCTTGGCAATTGAATGAAAGGAAACAATCACAAAACAACAGCAGGGGAAGAGTGAGTCAGAAATAAGAGGTTCACAGTGCTGGTTAATTGTCAAGCTTCAGTGACACTCCGTTGTTTTATCTCAGTCTGTTCAGCTGTCTATCCTCCATAGCCCCTATCTAACCCCTCTCACCCCCATCACCCTGCTATCTGCCCCATGACCCTTGGCCCCAGTGATGCCAATCTCCAGACCGCAGGGACTCTACCAGCTAATTAAACACATAATCACGCTGTGGAAACACAAGGCAGTCAGACAGACTGACCACAGTATACTGTTAGCTAACTCTACTCGGTTCAGTCACGATTTCAGTCAAAGTATCATTGCCCTAAGGATGGATGGAGGGAGGGAAGGAAGGAAAAATGAAATGTGCCCACGCCACGGTCTGGTAATGTCACTCACTCCCCTGGGACAGGAGAGATGGAGGGAGGGGAAGGAGGGATTGAGGGATACAAGAAGGGAAGGAAGAATTATTCCTTGTGAAGCCTCTAACTGCCTGAGGATCAGGATCTGACGTATATAATCTCCATTATCAGACTAAAGATTGAGGCTCTCTCCATCTCTGTCTATCTCTCTCCATGTCTCTCTGTCTCTCTCTCCATCTCTGTCTATCTCTCTCCATGTCTCTCTGTCTATCTCTCTCCATGTCTCTCTGTCTCTCTCTCTCCATGTCTCTCTGTCTATCTCTCTCTGCGTCTCTGTCTATCTCTCTCCATGTCTCTCTCTGCGTCTCTGTCTATCTCTCTCCATGTCTCTCTGTCTCTCTCTGCATCTCTGTCTATCTCTCTCCATGTCTCTCTGTCTCTCTCTGCATCTGTCTCTCTCTGCGTCTCTGTCTCTCTCTGCATCTCTGTCTATCTCTCTCCATGTCTCTCTGTCTCTCTCCAAGTCTCCCTGTCTCTCTCTATGTCTCTGTCAATCTCTCTCCATGTCTCTGTCTCTTTGCGTCTGTCTATCTCTCTCCATGTCTCTCTCTGCGTCTCTGTCCATCTCTCTCCATGTCTCTTTCTCTCTCTCCATGTCTCTGTCTATCTATCTCTCTCCATGTCTCTCTGTCTATCTCCATGTCTCTCTCTGCATCTCTGTCTATCTCTCTCTGTCTCTCTCTGCATCTCTGTCTATCTCTCTCCATGTCTCTCTGCATCTCTGTCTATCTCTCTCCATGTCTCTCTCTGCATCTCTGTCGATCTCTCTCTATGTCTCTCTGCATCTCTGTCTATCTCTCTCCATGTCTCTCTGCATCTCTGTCTATCTCTCTCCATGTCTCTCTGCATCTCTGTCTATCTCTCTCTGCATCTCTGTCTATCTCTCTCCATGTCTCTCTGCATCTATGTCTATCTCTCTCCATGTCTCTCTGTCTTATCTCTCTCCATGTCTCTCTGCATCTCTGTCTATCTCTCTCCATGTCTCTCTGCATCTCTGTCTATCTCTCTCCATGTCTCTCTGCATCTCTGTCTATCTCTCTCCATGTCTCTCTGCATCTCTGTCTATCTCTCTCCATGTCTCTCTGCATCTCTGTCTATCTCTCTCTGCATCACAATTTCATGGTATCCAATTGTTTTAGTAGCTACTATCTTGTCTCATCGCTACAACTCCCGCACGGGCTCGGGTGAGACGAAGGTTGAAAGTCATGCGTCCTCCGATACACAACCCAACCGAGCCGCACTGCTTCTTAACAGAGCGCATCCAACCCGGAAGCCAGCCACACCAATGTGTCGGAGGAAACACTGTACACCTGGCAACCTTGGTTAGCGCGCACTGCGCCCGGCCCGACACAGGAGTCACTGGTGCGCGATGAGACAAGGATTTCCCTACCGGCCAAACCCTCCCTAACCCGGACGACGCTAGGCCAAATGTGCATCGCCCCACAGACCTCCCGGTCGCGGCCGGTTACGACAGAGCCTGGGCGCGAACCCAGAGTCTCTGGTGGCACAGCTGGCGCTGCAGTACAGCGCCCTTAACCACTGCGCCACCCGGGAGGCCCTCATTTTCAATTTAAGGGGCTTTATTGGCATGGGAAACATATGTTTGCATTGCCAAAGCAAGTGAAATATATAGTAAACAAAAGTGAAATAAACAAAAACTAACAGTAAACATTACACTCACAAAAGTTCCAAAGGAATAGAGACATTTCAAATGTCATTATGTATATATACAGTGTTGTAATGATGTGCAAATAGTTAAATTACAAAAGGGAAAAAAAATCAGCATAAATATGGGTTGTATTTACAATGGTGTTTGTTCTTCACTGGTTGACCTTTCTCGCTGTCTCCCTCTCGCTCGTCACTACTCTGTCCTCTACTGACTACAGCTTTAACGTTGAGGGATTCAAAACATGGTTAAGTAGTTTAATGCTCTCTTTTAATATTCTCCCAAAACGCTTATAGCATCCAGCATTGTTACAATTAAAAGAGTGTATTTTCACGAGACAGAATTGTTTTCAGAACAGACGACGGTGCTGGTGACTCGTCAGGCTTTAAGTCTCTGTGTATTTTCATGAGACAGAATTGTTTTCAGAACAGACACGGTGCTGGTGACTCGCCAGGCTTTAAGTCTCTGTGTATTTTCATGAGACAGAATTGTTTTCAGAACAGACGACGGTGCTGGTGACTCGTCAGGCTTTAAGTCTCTGTGTATTTTCATGAGACAGAATTCTTTTCAGAATAGACGACGGTGCTGGTGACTCGCCAGGCTTGAAGTCTCTGTGTATTTTCATGAGACAGAATTCTTTTCAGAATAGACGACGGTGCTGGTGACTCGCCAGGCTTTAAGTCTCTGTGTATTTTCATGAGACAGAATTGTTTTCAGAACAGACGACGGTGCTGGTGACTCGCCAGGCTTTAAGTCTCTGTGTATTTTCATGAGACAGAATTCTTTTCAGAACAGACGACGGTGCTGGTTTCTCTCCAGGCTTTAAGTCTCTGTGTATTTTCATGAGACAGAATTCTTTTCAAAACAGATGACGGTGCTGGTGACTCGCCAGGCTTTAAGTCTCTGTGTATTTTCATGAGACAGAATTCTTTTCAGAACAGACGACGGTGCTGGTTTCTCTCCAGGCTTTAAGTCTCTGTGTATTTTCATGAGACAGAATTCTTTTCAAAACAGATGACGGTGCTGGTGACTCGCCAGGCTTTAAGTCTCTGTGTATTTTCACGAGACAGAATTATTTTCAGAACAGACGACGGTGTTGGTGACTCGCCAGGCTTTAAGTCTCTGTGTATTTTCATGAGACAGAATTCTTTTCAGAACAGACGACGGTGCTGGTTTCTCGCCAGGCTTTAAGTCTCTGTGTATTTTCATGAGACAGAATTCTTTTCAAAACAGATGACGGTGCTGGTGACTCGCCAGGCTTTAAGTCTCTGTGTATTTTCATGAGACAGAATTGTTTTCAGAACAGTGACAAAGGCTGCTTGATCCTCGTCACAGAGAATAAAAAGAGAAAGGAGAGAGAGTGAGAGAAACTGGATTGGTAGTGATTAATGAGGTGAGGACCACAAACAGACAGAGAGGGGGAAGGGGTGGAAGTGAGGAAAGAGAGATGCGGTGAGAGAGAGTGTGTGTGTGTGTGTGTAAGAGAGAGAGAGAGAGAGAGAGAGAGAGAGAGAGAGAGTCAAGGAGAAAGAAATCTCCTCAAAAGCTCATCATACAGTTTGGAGAGTTTGCTTACATAGCTGGGCAGTGAGTGAGAGTGAGAGTGAGAGAGAGAGAGAGAGCGAAAGAATGTGTGTGTGAGCGTAATAATGTGTGTGTGATCCATTTGGGGCTGGTTGTGTTTGTGTGCGAACATGGCTGTGTGTGTGTGGGGGAATGCAGGGTGCCACACACCCCTGTCTCTGTGCTGTGCTGGTAGTGTAGGTCCTCTAAGCTCCACATATACACATCAGCAATGAAGATAACCTTCCTGGTAAATGAGGGGTTTGCTCCCAGCCTTCTATAGTGGTGGCATTGTACCAACCTCTGATTCATTTTGCAAATGTATTTTTTAACACTGACACGCCAAAAATAAACTATGTCAACACATACCCCACAGAGCGAGGGTGCGCACACACACACACACACACACACACACACATGGTCAGAAACACACACACCCATGGTCAGACACACACACACACACTACTAGAGTGAGTAATTAACTGAACACTCTAACCATAAATTCAAACAACTCCAAATAAATGCCTACAGAAGTTTTTTCACTACAAGTTTAACACATTTTTGTCTGTCCTTTCATGAGGTTGCTCTCTGTTTGCAAGTGTCTGTCCTTTCATGAGGTTGCTCTCTGTTTGCAAGTGTCTGTCCTTTCATGAGGTTGCTCTCTGTTTGCAAGTGTCTGTCCTTTCATGAGGTTGCTCTCTGTTTGCAAGTGTCTGTCCTTTCATGAGGTTGCTCTCTGTTTGCAAGTGTCTGTCCTTTCATGAGGTTGCTCTCTGTTTGCAAGTGTCTGTCCTTTCATGAGGTTGCTCTCTGTTTGCAAGTGTCTGTCCTTTCATGAGGTTGCTCTCTGTTTGCAAGTGTCTGTCCAAAATCCACTTTGACAAACAATCTCACACACCCCATCTCTTTCTACTATACATATTCTACTACTCCAGACTGTGTGTGTGTGTGTGTGTGTGTGGCTGGCAGCGAACCCACTGACATCATAGCTGTTCACTCCTAAGCGGTTGAGTGACGGTGGGTTTTTCTCCACCCCCCCCCCGCCAACAAACACACATGCACGCTCTCTCTCGGGGAGTCCCACATTAGACATGAAGCTGCCGTTTGTGCGTGCTGGGCAACTTTCAGCACCCTGCCTGCACAGCCGCCCTCTATACCTCTCTCCATCCATCCCTCCCTCTCTTCCTCGTATCCCCCACGCCACCACGAAGATTGGGGTCAAGCACTAAGCCAGACACTGAGGCCACATCGTACCACCAACACACGCGCACGCACACACTTGCTAACGCAACTCTACCTACCCTGTGTTGTGCCCACCAGAAAGATGCCCTTGGGACTGATCTGAAACCAGCTAGGATCCATCATAATGGTAGAGAAATCCCCCAACCTGATGGTGGATCTGATCTTATGAACAACAACTCCCTCCAGCGCTGACCGCCACTCACGGTGGGCTTTAGTAGCTCTTACCATCTCTCTCTCTCTCTCTCTCTCTCTCCCCCCTAGGTGTATTTTCTCTACCAGAATGATGATTTACAAAGCAAGGCTATACGGTTGACATGCTAAAACACATAAATGTGTATAATCCAGAATGGATAAACGTATTAAACATTATTTATGTACACACGGACCCCTGGTGTTTAAGGGGGGGCAGTGACGAGAGGAGTGCCTACTGTTTGTGTGTGTGTGTGTGAGAGGTACTGTGAGAACCCATTCATAGCATACTGGAGTAAAAACACTTTTAGTTTCATGCTTCATTTATTCACTTTAATACAAAGTTAATCTACTGGAAGAAGTGTGGCCTTAGAGTGAGAAGAAACACACACACACGCAGACACACACACACACGCAGACACACACACACACGCAGACACACATGCAGACACACACACACGCACGCACACACACACACAGACACACACACACATGCAGACACACACACACGCACGCACACACACACTGATGGAGAAGAGAGAGCTGTTTTACGTGTGTGTGTGTCTACTCACCTCCGCAGCTGTAGTGTGTGTGTGTAGCGCGGACCTGTTGCAGCAAGCGCTCCATAGCCTCTATGTGCCCTCTTCTCCTGGGCTCACGACCATCACTCTCCCTCCAGTCTAAAGGTTAGAGGGTAGGGGTCAGGTTTTGGGAGTTAAGGGGTAGTCAACTGTCAACTGTAAGTGCTGTTAATGTGAAGTGGAAACGTCTCGGAGCAACAACGTTTCTCAGCCATGAAGTGGTAGGCCACACAAATCAAACCACATTTTATTGGTCACATACACATATTTAACAGATGTTATTGGTCACATACACATATTTTAACAGATGTTATTGGTCACATACACATATTTAGCAGATGTTATTGGTCACATACACATATTTAGCAGATGTTATTGGTCACATACACATATTTAGCAGATGTTATTGGTCACATACACATATTTAGCAGATGTTATTGGTCACATACACATATTTAGCAGATGTTATTGCATTTAAGTCATTTAGCAGACATTTAAGTCATTTAGCAGACGCTCTTATCCAGAGCGACTTACAAATTGGTGCATTCACCTTATGACATCCAGTGGAACAGCCACTTTACAATAGTGCATCTAAATCTTTTAAGGGGGGGGGGGGTGAGACTGACCAGGTGAACGCTACCTGCCCCAATGCATAGCGCCAACCCTAAAGTTTGGTGGAGTAGGAATAATGGTCTGGGGCTGTTTTTCATGGTTCGGGCTAGGCCCCTTAGTTCCAGTGAAGGGAAATCTTATCGCTACAGAATATAATGACATTCCAGACAATTCCTAACATTTCAATTGGGCTCCCGAATAGCACAGTGGCCTATGACACTGAATCTCAGTGCAAGTGCAAGAGGCATCACCTGGTTCGAATCCAGACTGCATCACATCTGGCCATGATTGGGAGTCCCATTGGGCGGCGCACAACTGGCCCAGTGTTGTCTGGGGTAGGCTGTCATTGTAAATAAGATTTTGTTCTTAACTGACTTGCCCAGTTAAATAAAGGTTCAATAAAATAAAATAAATGCTGTGCTTCCAACCTTGTGGCAACAGTTTGGGGAAGGCCCTTTCCTGTTTCAGCATGACAATGCCCCCGTGCACAAAGCGAGGTCCATACAGAAATGTTTGTCGAGATTGGTGTGGAAGAACTTGACTGGCCTGCACAGAGCCCTGACCACAACCCCATCGAACACCTTTGGGATGAATTGGAAAGCCGAATGTGAGCCAGACCTAATCGCTCGACTTCACTAACACTCTTGTGGCTGAATAGAAGCAAGCCCTCACAGTTCCAACATCTAATGGAAAACCTTCCCATACTAATGCCCATGATCTTGTAATGAGATGTTTGATGAGCAGGTGTTCTCATCGAACATCAGCTTTGCAGAGTGTGCAAAGCTGTCATCAAGGCAAAAAGTGTCTATTTTGAAGAATTTCAAGTATAAAATGTATTTTGACCTTAGGATACATTTGAAACTTGTATTGTCGTAGCCTAGTGGAGACCAATATCTATCTTTTGGTTACTAGATGATTCCATATGTGTTATTTCATAGTTTTGATGTCTTCACTATTATTCTAAAATGTATAAAATAGTAAAAATAAAGAAAAACCCTTGAATGAGTAGGTGTGTCCAAACTTTTGACTGGTACTGTATGTATACCTGGCCAAACTGAGCAATCGGGGGAGAAGGGCTTTGGTCAGGGAGATGACCCAGAAGCCGATGGTTACTCTGGCAGAGCTCCAGAGTTCCTCGGTGGAGATGAGAGAAGCTTCCAGAAGGACAACCATCTCTGTAGCACTCCACCAATTAGGCCTTTATGGTACAGCAGCCAGACGGAAGCCACTCCTCAGTAAAAGGCACATGACAGCCTGCTTGGAGTTTGCCAAAAGGTACCTAAAAGACTCTCAGACCATGAGAAACAAGATTCTCTGGTCTGATGAAACCAATATTGAACTCTTTGGCCTGATTGCCAAGTGTCGCATCTGGAGGAAACCTGACACCATCCCAAAAGTGAAGCATGGTGGTGGCAGCATCATGCTGTGGGGTTGTTTTTCAACGGCAGGGACTGAGAGAGTAGTCAGGATTGAGAGAAAGATGAACGGAGCAAAGTACAGAGAGTTCCTTCAAACCTGCTCCAGAGCACTCACCTGAAGGTTCACCTTCCAACAGGACAACGACCATAAGCCCACAGCCAAGACAACGCAGGAGTGGCTTCAGGAATAGTCTGTGAATGTCCTTAAGTGACACAGCCAGAGCCCATCCGACCTGACAGAGCTTGAGAGGATCTGCAGAGAAGACTGGGAGAAACTCCCCATATACAGGTGGGCCAAGCTAGTAGCGTCCTACCCAAGAAGACTCGAGGCTGTATCGCCTCCAAAGGTGCTTCAACAAAGTTAGTAAAGGGTCTGAATACTTACGGAAATGCGATATTTCAGTTTTTTAAATTTTTTATAAATTAGCAAAAATGTTTTAAAAAATGTTTTTACTTTGTAATTATGGGGTATTGTGTGAAGATTGAGGAGGAAAAAAAAACAATTTAATCAATTTTAGAATAAGCCTGTAATGTAACAAAATGTGTAAAGTCAAGGGGTGTGAATATTTTCCCGAATGCACTATATATTATAGGTACTGTACTTAGTTTTATTATTTGTATTAGTAGTTGTAGCAGTAGTTATTTTAGCTGTAGGCCTATTAGCTGTTAATGTACTTTAAAAAAAGTATTATTATTATTTACATTTACATTTAAGTCATTTAGCAGACGCTCTTATCCAGAGCGACTTACAAATTGGTGCGTTCACCTTAAGACATCCAGTGGAACAGCCACTTTACAATAGTGCATCTAAATCTTTTAAGGGGGGGGGGTGAGAAGGATTACTTTATCCTATCCTAGGTATTCCTTAAAGAGGTGGGGTTTCAGGTGTCTCCGGAAGGTGGTGATTGACTCCGCTGTCCTGGCGTCGTGAGGGAGTTTATTCCACCATTGGGGGGCCAGAGCAGCGAACAGTTTTGACTGGGCTGCGCGGGAACTGTACTTCCTCAGTGGTAGGGAGGCGAATTTAATTATTATATTAATATTTAATTGCTATTATTATTTAGAAGTAGTTGCCATATTATTCCTGTTACTAAGTATTGTTTTTTTGGACACTCGAAAACGAGAAGGTACATCTCAAGAGATTTATTTCTGCAAAATTTCAAATAAATAAATATAAACAATACATACAGTGGTCAACATCTCACTAGTAAACACATACTGTACAAACATCAACTTTAACCACTCTCAATTCATTCTCAGAAGCTCATCTCTATAACGCAGTAGTAGTTGTTAAGTGTTCGGGTTCATTCTCTCAGCACTACACATGTTCACACATTCAAACAGACCTCTGTCAACGCAGTTTTAACCAATTTGTGATTCATACTGTATAAAGTGTACTTTAGTTTGAAGAAGATATTTTATTCGATTTGTCATCTAAGAGGTTCCAAAACATCTCCTGACTAAGTATTTACTTATTACCCTTTTTCACTCTCTCACTCTGTTTTTCTTTTCACCTCTCTCTCTGTTATTTGTTCACATTTTTATTTTTATGTCTTATTTTGTTCTGGGACACCCTCTCCAAGGCTGATCTGAGTGAATGGTTAGAAGGAGAGTCCTAACTGTGGTGTCAAATATATGCTTTAGTTAAAGGTGTCAATTGTAGCTGAGGACTGTAGTGCATTACAGATGTTGGATCTTTTGTCGCAGAGAATTTTCCTGCTGCATCAGAAAATTCAAATGAGCCTCGTGAGTGTCTGAAAATGAGCAAATCTCTTTTGGTCCATGCAGGGGCAGTTGAGTCATTGGGAACAGGGATTGCTATCAAAATCATTTTCTCTCTCGCTCACACAAACGTTAGGACAAGGCTCTATTACGGCAAGATTCAAATGTACAAAAATGTATCTGAATGTATCAAAAATGTATCTTTTACCCTCAGAACAGCCTCAATTTGTCGGGTCATGGAATCTACAAGGTGTTGAAAGCGTTCAACAGGGATGCTGGCCAATGTTGACTCCAATGCTTCCCACAGTTGTGTAAAGTTGTCTGATAGTGGATCTCTACTCCGATTAGCTCATTCCATCTCATCCCACAGATTCCATTGGATTGAGATCTGGTGATTGGACAGGCCACTTGCAGTTTCCGTGGAACCATTCCTGGACAATCCTAGCCTTGTGGCATGGGGCATTATCCTGCTGGGAAAAATGAATTCACAGATGTATACACTGCTGCCACGAAGGGATGCACCTGATTGGTAATGATGTTTAGCTATCCTGTAGCATTCAAATGTTGCTCCACTTTTATCAAGGGGCCCAATGTGTGCCATGAAAACACACCCCAACACCATCACATCACCACCACTATCCTGCAATGATGACAGGCAGCATGATGGATGCATGTACTCGTGGTTTTCTCCATACCCTAGTCCTCCCATCAGCATGAAACAGCAGGAACCAGGATGCATCAGACCAGGTAATGTTTTTCCAATTCTCCAGTGTTCAGTGTTTTCATTCCTTAGCCCACTGCAACTGCAGTTTCTTGTTTTCTTCTGAAATAAGTAGAACTCTATAAGGTCATCTGTTGCCATACCCAATTCATGTCAAGGTACGTCGAGTTGTGCATTCTTTTATTGGTCTTTGGGCGCCAATGTTGTACTGGACTGCCAGTTGACTAACTGTGGCCCGTCTGTTGCTCTGCACATTTCGTGTCAGCCTCGTTTGTCCTCGTTGATCAATGACCCATTTTTCGACCACTGACCTGCCGTTGGCTGGATGTCCTTTGGGTGGTGGACCATTCTTGATACACACTTTTGTCTTGCTCATTCACCATCTGAATGGCACACATACACAATCCATATCAGAACTGTCTCAAGGCTTACAAATATTTCTTTAACCTGTCTCCTCCCATGCATCTGGATTTAACAGCTGACATCATTAACTTCTTGGATATAGGGGGCGCTATTTTAATTTTTGGATGAAAAACCTCCTGTTTTAAACAAGATATTTTGTCACGAAAAGATGCTCGACTATGCATATAATTGACAGCTTTGGAAAGAAAACACTCTGACGTTTCCAAAACTGCAAAGATATTGTTTGTGAGTGCCACAGAATCCAATCAGGAAGTGCTGCATTTTTTTAAACCGCCTCATGCCAATGACTCCTTATATGGCTGTGAAGGAGCTAGGAGTCAGCTTACGTTTTCCACGTTTTCCCCAAGGTGTCTGCAGCATTGTGACGTATTTGTAGATTGACCATAAGAGACTACATCTACCAGGTGGTCGCTTGGTGTCCTCCGTCGCAATTATTGCGTAAACTCCAGCTGCAGTATTTTTCCGTTTGCTTCTGATGAGAAGCCAACTGCCACCACTGATAGATTATCGAGTAGATATGTGAAAAACACCTTGAGGATTGATTCTAAACAACTTTTGCCATGTTTCTGTCGATATTATGGAGCTAATTTGGAAAAAAGTTTGGCGTTGTAAGTGACTGCATTTTCCGGTCTTTTTCTTAGCAAAACGTGATGAACAAAACGGAGCCATTTCGTCTACACAAATAATATTTTTGGAAAAAATGAACATTTGCTATCTAACTAAGAGTCTTGTCATTGAAAACATCCGAAGTTCTTCAAAGGTAAATGATTTTATTTGAATGCTTTTCTTGTTTTTGTGAAAATGTTGCCTGCTGAATGCTAGGCTTAATGCTATGCTAGGCTATCAATACTCTTACACAAATGCTTGTGTAGCTTTGGTTGAAAAGCATATTTTGAAAATCTGAGATGACAGTGTTGTTAACAAAAGGCTAATAAGCTTGTGTTTGAATATATTTATTTCATTTCATTTGCGATTTTCATGAATAGGAAACGTTGCGTTACGGTAATGAGATTGAGGCTATGATTACGCTCCCGGATACGGGATTGCTCGACGCCAGAGGTTAAGGGATCATAGCTTTTACCTGGATTCACCTGGTCAGTCTGTCATGGACACTCTTTACAGTCAGTGTATAGCATAATAACACAAGATAGATATTGGTCTCCACTAAGCTACGACAAAACAAGTTTCAAATGTATCCTAAGGTCAAAATTAAGTTCAATCGGGGCCTGATGGTGGTCTAGTGGTTAGGGACACTTCCATCAGTGCGCACATACAGTATGGGCCTACCATGTTGGCGTGGGTTTGATTCCAGCCGATGTCCTTCTGGCACAAATAACTCCACCCCACCTGATTGACTGGATTTACTTTGACATTTCAAATATGGATAGCCCAAGGCTACGTGTAATGCCGTCAGGGGGTACGCAAAATAAAAATGTGATTCACATTTTATTTTTTAAATAATAATTTTAAAATAATTGCATTTCTGTTAGTCACATGTCTGTGGAACTTGTTCAGTTTATGTCTCAGTTGTTGAATCTTGTTATGTTCATCCAAATATTTACACATGTTAAGTTTGCTGAAAATAAACACAGTTGAGAGGTAGAGTTGATTTATTTGCTGAGTTTATATTCAATGACAAAATTGAGGCTATGATGAAGAAGTTGGTGCTCTTCTCTGTATTATTTTTTAACCAGGCAAGTTAGTTAAAACCTGTTATGGATCATGCGCATTTTCGCAGCTTTTTGTTAAAAATCGCGCAACATTTCAAAGTCCTGCTACTCATGCCAGGAATATAGTATATGCAAATGATAAGTATGTGTGTATAGAAAACACTCTGAAGTCTCTAAAACTGGTTAAATCGTGTCTGTGGCTATAACATAACGTGTTTAGGAGTAAAAATCCCTCGAAAAACTGTTCTCCAAAAACACAAAAAATATATTAATCCGCCAGTCAATGTATTGTTTAAGGCGACTGCAAATAAATGAAGATGCCCTGTAAACAGCTTCCACACGATGTCGCCAGTGCTGGCATTTCCAGCCTACTTAATCCTTGGTTGTATGACGTTTTCGCCTTTCCTGTTTTAGTCTCTCCACAGGATGTTATGAAAATGTAAAACATGGACGCTGATTTCAAGACTAGCTGTTATCGAATACAGATCGCCCCGTGATGAATTGTATAGAGTATTAACGTTTATTAATACCTAAAGTTGGTTTAGAAAAGTAGTTTGAAGTGATTTGTAAAAGTTTATAGGCAACTTTTGTAATTTTAAAAAGTGACGTGTCTTGTAAAATGGAATATTCCTGGATCAGACCGGTCTAAGGAAAACTACATTTTGGCTATACAATGACGGATTTAATCGGGAAAAAGACCCAATTGTGATGTTTATGGGATATATAGGAGTGCCAAGAAAGAAGCTCGTCAAAGGTAATGAATGTTTTATATTTTATTTCTGCGTTTTGGGTAGCGCCGGCTACTGCAAAATCTGTTGTTTTAGGTGACGTTCCAGTACTTTGGGGGTGCATGCTATCAGATAATAGCTTTTCATGCTTTCGCCGAAAAGCATTTTACAAATCTGACTCGGTGTCTAGATTCACAACGAGTGTAGCTTTAATTCAGTACCTTGCATGTGTGTTTTAATGAAAGTTTGAGTTTTATCAAAAACTATAGGTGGCGCTCTTGAAATTTCCGCTAATTTGATCCCGACAGCGGAACCAAATCCCTAACAAATTCTTATTTTCAATGACGGCCTAGGAACGGTGGGTTAAGTGCCTTGTTAAGGGGCAGAAAGACAGATTTTTACCTTGTCAGCTCAGGGACTCAATCTTGCAACCTTTCGGTTACTAGTCCAACGCTCTAACCACTAAGCTACCTGCTGACCCTACACTCTAACCATTGGGCTACCTGCCGACCCTACACTCTAACCACTGGGCTACCTGCCGACCCTACACTCTAACCACTAGGCTACCTGCCGACCCTACACTCTAACCACTAGGCTACCTGCCGACCCTACACTCTAACCACTAGGCTACCTGCCGACCCTACACTCTAACCACTAGGCTACCTGCCGACCCTACACTCTAACCACTAGGCTACCTGCCGACCCTACACTCTAACCACTAGGCTACCTGCCGACCCTACACTCTAACCACTAGGCTACCTGCCGACCCTACACTCTAACCACTAGGCTACCTGCCGACCCTACACTCTAACCACTAGGCTACCTGCCGACCCTACACTCTAACCACTAGGCTACCTGCCGACCCTACACTCTAACCACTAGGCTACCTGCCGACCCTACACTCTAACCACTAGGCTACCTGCCGACCCTA
This sequence comes from Oncorhynchus nerka, assembly GCF_034236695.1. Taxonomy (NCBI): domain Eukaryota; kingdom Metazoa; phylum Chordata; class Actinopteri; order Salmoniformes; family Salmonidae; genus Oncorhynchus; species Oncorhynchus nerka. The sequence continues at coordinate 22,263,578 of NC_088423.1, forward strand.
CACTCTAACCACTAGGCTACCTGCCGACCCTACACTCTAACCACTAGGCTACCTGCCGACCCTACACTCTAACCACTAGGCTACCTGCCGACCCTACACTCTAACCACTAGGCTACCTGCCGACCCTACACTCTAACCACTAGGCTACCTGCCGACCCTACACTCTAACCACTAGGCTACCTGCCGACCCTACACTCTAACCACTAGGCTACCTGCCGACCCTACACTCTAACCACTAGGCTACCTGCCGACCCTACACTCTAACCACTAGGCTACCTGCCGACCCTACACTCTAACCACTAGGCTACCTGCCGAACCCTACACTCTAACCACTAGGCTACCTGCCGACCCTACACTCTAACCACTAGGCTACCATGCCGACCCTACACTCTAACCACTAGGCTACCTGCCGACCCTACACTCTAACCACTAGGCTACCTGCCGACCCTACACTCTAACCACTAGGCTACCTGCCGACCCTACACTCTAACCACTAGGCTACCTGCCGACCCTACACTCTAACCACTAGGCTACCTGCCGACCCTACACTCTAACCACTAGGCTACCTGCCGACCCTACACTCTAACCACTAGGCTACCTGCCGACCCTACACTCTAACCACTAGGCTACCTGCCGACCCTACACTCTAACCACTAGGCTACCTGCCGACCCTACACTCTAACCACTAGGCTACCTGCCGACCCTACACTCTAACCACTAGGCTACCTGCTGACCCTACACTCTAACCACTAGGCTACCTGCCGACCCTACACTCTAACCACTAGGCTACCTGCCGACCCTACACTCTAACCACTAGGCTACCTGCCGACCCTACACTCTAACCACTAGGCTACCTGCCGACCCTACACTCTAACCACTAGGCTACCTGCCTCCCCAAGGACAACAAGGACAACACAGGTTTTTCCATCATTGTGTGATTTTTTTGTGTGCAAATGAACTCAAGTTTACGGACAATGTCAAATGTGATATAGGGAAGCACCTGAGTGAGTTGGGTGAGCAATTACGCAGGTACTTTCCCGAAACGGACGACACAAACAACTGGATTCGTTATCCCTTTCCTGCCCTGCCTCCAGTCCACTTACCGATATCTGAACAAGAGAGCCTCATCGAAATTGCAACAAGCGGTTCTGTGAAAATCTTATTTAATCAGAAGCCCCTGCCAGATTTCTGGATACGGCTGCGCTCAGAGTATCCTGCCGTGGCAAATCGCGTTGTTAAGACACTGACGCACTTTGTAACCACCTACCTTTGTGAGAGTGGATTCTCAGCCCTCACTAACATGAAAACTAAATACAGGCATAGACTGTCTGTGGAAAATGATTTAAGACGGAGACTCTCTCCAATACAACATTGCAGAGTTATGTGCATCCTTTCAAGCACACCCTTCTCATTAACCTGTGGTGAGTAATTCACAATTTTCGATGAACAAATAAGGTTTTATATGTAAGATGCATAAATAAAGAGCAAAATGATTGATTATTATAATATTATTATTTGTGCCCTGGTCCTATAAGAGCTGTTTGTCACTTGCCACAAGCCGGGTGGCGACAAAAACTCACACTCATTCTTATGTTTAATAAATGTATAGTATATTGTGTGTGTGTGTGGCAGGCTTACAATGATGGTAAAAACAACATTTGAGAGTACGCTGACCCCGGTGTTGAGAGGGGTTACACAGCTGGAGGTTGAATGTTTGAAGGGGTAAGAGACTATAAAATGTTTGGGAACCACTGATCTAGTGCCTACATATAAGCTACATTCTGTACGCTGCCCGTTAGCCTATCCATTGTCACCGCTGAGACCAATGCTCTAGCAAGCACCAAGAGTACTAGGAATACTGATGATATGTGCATCGTTTTTATTATGTTGCTTTGAGCCTTCCCCAAACCATAACCCCAACCTTAAGCACTAGTAATTCATGCTTAAACTGTTAACCTTTGAGTTGTTTCTGTCTTAACCCTGTAACCACACACATTTAAACCTGCAACCAGGCGGAATTAATGCATCAAAAATAGACGATCATTCATGAGTCAAACGGCAGTGGGCCAGATTCGAATCCATGCCGAGGTATATGTGTGCCGGGGTCACTGAGTGTAACCGCTGGATCACACAGGCACAGAAGAAATCAATCATTCATTCTGCCTATTGCTTGAGTATACAAAATAGTAAGAAGGTCTTCTCTTTCCATCAATCAATCAAATGTATTAATAAAGCCCTTTTTACAGCAGCAGGTTGTCACAAAGTGTTTATACAGAAACCCAACCTAAAACCCCAGAGAGCAAGCAATGCAGATGTAGAGGCACGCACGGTGGCTAGGAACAACGCCCTTTCCATGACATAGACTGACCAGGTGAATCCAGGTGAAAGCGATGATCCCATATTGATGTCACTTGTTAAATCCACTTCAATCGGTGTAGATGAAGGGGGAGGAAACAAGTTAAAGAAGGATTTCTAAGCCTTGAGACAATTGAGACATGGATTGTGTGTGTCTCATTCAGAGAGAGGGTGAATGGGCAAGACACAAGATTGCAGTACCTTTGAACAGGGTATGGTAGTAGGTGCCAGGTGCACGGTCTGTGTCAAGAACTGCAACACTGCATAACCAAAAGGACATCGAGCCAACTTGACAAAACTAAGATGGCGCCGACAGATATGACAGATCTGCTTCTAGCTCCTAAGCAACTTTGCAGTATTTCTTTTTTTTGGTATTATTTCTTACATTATTAGCCCAGAATTTTTTTGTGTTATTACTTACAGCCGGAAATAATGTTTGGATATCAGAGCGGCGGTAACTCACCAGCATTACGACCAGGAATACGACTTTCTCGAATTGGATATTTTGTTTGTACTGTACCCCACAGGGCAATTGAACTTTTCCAGACGCTGCTCCAAAACACTGCCAGTGGAGAAGAGGTATCCAGAGTGAACTTCTCGTTTGACTCAGGAGGTGTGTACACCATCCACTGCTTCAGAGTATATTACTCACTAACAAAGTAGACGAGTTCAGGGCGAGGATCTCCTTCCAGAGAGACATCAGGGATTGTAACATACTCTGTTTCACGGAAACATGACTCTCTCGGGATATACTGTCCCTGTCCAAACAGCCAGCTGGGTTCTCAGTACATCGCGCAGACAGGAATAAAGAACTCTCAGGGAAGAAGAAAGGCGGGGGTGTATGTTTCATGATTAACTACTAATGGTGTGATTGTGATAACATATAGTAATTCAAGTCCTTTTGTCACCCGACCTAGAATACCTCCCAATCAAATGCCAACCGTATTACGAATTGCAAAAATCGCTGAAGTTGGAGACTTTTATCTCCCTCACCAACTTCAAACATCTGCTATCTGAGCAGCTAACCGATCGCTGCAGCTGTACATAGTCTATCGGTAAATAGCCCACCCATTTTTATCTACCTCATCCCCATACTGTTTTTATTCATTTACTTTTCTGCTCTTTTGCACACCAATATCTCTACCTGTACATGACCATCTGATCATTTATCACTCCAGTGTTAATCTGCAAAATTGTAATTATTCGCCTACCTCATGCCTTTTGCACACAATGTATATAGACTCCCCCTTTTTTCCCTACTGTGTTATTGACTTGTTAATTGTTTACTCCATGTGTAACTCTGTGTTGTCTGTTCACACTGCTATGCTTTATCTTGGCCAGGTCGCAGTTGCAAATGAGAACTTGTTCTCAACTAGCCTACCTGGTTAAATGAAGGTGAAATAAAAAATAAAAAAATAAAAATACCTCCCAAGAGAATTAACTTTGGTTATAGTCACAGCCGTGTATATTCCCCCTCAAGCCGATACCTTGACAGCCCTCAAGGAACTACACTGGACTTAATGCAAACTGGAAACCACATATCCTGAGGCCGCATTAATTGTAGCTGGGGATTTTAACAAAGCAAATTTGAGGAAAACACTACCGGTTCTATCAGCTGTGAGAGCACCTGTACCTGTACACAGCCAATCTGTAAATAGCACACCCGACTACCTCATCCCCATATTAATACTTACCCTCTTGCTCTTTTGCACCCCAGTATCTCTACTTGCACATCACTATCTGCACATCTATCACTCCAGTATTAATGCTAAATTGTAATTATTTTCACCTCTAGGGCCTATTTATTGCCTACCTCCCTAATCTTCTACATTTGTACTCACTGTACATAGAGTTTTCTATTTTTCTTTTCTGGTATTGATTGTACCTTTGTTTATGTGTAACTGTGTTGTTTTTGTCGCACTGCTTTGCTTTATCTTGGCCAGGTCACTGTTATAAATGAGAACTTGTTCTCAACAGGCCTACCTGGCTAAATAAAGGTTAAATAAAGAAATAAAAACCCATTGACTGTAGTACTCGCTCTGGAAAAACATTGGACCACTGCTACTCAACCTTTCGAAATGCATACAAGGCCCTCCCCCACCCTCCCTTTGGCAAATCAGATCATCAGATTGCTCCTCCCTTCCTATAGGCAGAAGCTCAAACAGGAAATACCCATGCTAAGGTCTATTCAAGGTCTAGTCTATTCACTGGTCTGACCAATTGGAATCAAGGCTTCAAGATCGTTTTGATTATGCGAACTGGGATATGTTCCTGGTAGCCTCTGAGAATAATATTGAATAAATGGATATGGTGACTAAGCTCATCAGGAAGTGTATAGGAGATGTTGTACCCACTATGACTATTAAAACCTACCCAAACCAGAAACCGTGGATAGATGGCAGCAAACTGAAAGCGCGGACCCCCGCATATAACCATGGCAAGGTGACTGGGAATATGGCGGAATACAAACAGTGTATTTTTTCCCTCCTTACGGCAATCAAACAGGCAAAACATTAGTACAGAGACAAAGTGGAGTCGCAATTCAACGGCTCAGACACGAGACGTATGTGGTAGGGTTGACAGACAATCACAAACTACAAAGGGAAAACCAGCCACATCACAGACACCGATGTCTTGCTTCCGGACAAGCTAAATACCTTCTCCACCAGCTTTGAACATAACACAATGCCACCGAAGTGGCCCGCTACCAAGGTCTGTGGGCTCTCATCCGTGGCCGACGCGAGTAAGACATTTAAGCGTGTTAACCCTCGCAAGGCTGACGGTCCAGACGGCATCCCTTGCCGCGTTCTCGGAGCATGCCATATCAGCTGGCTGAAGTGTTTACGGACATGTTCAATCTCTCCCTATCCCAGTCTGTTGTCCCCACTTGCTTCAAGATGTCCACCATTGTTCCTGTACCCAAGAAAGCAAAGGTAACTGAACGAAATGACTATCGCCCCGTAGCACTCACTTCTGTCATCATGAATTGCTTTGAGAGACTAGTCAAGGAAGATATCACCTGTCACCCTAGACCCATTTCAATTTGCTTACCACCCCAATAGATCCACAGACGATGCAATCGCCATCGCACAGCACGCTGCCCTATCCCATCTGGACAAGAGGAATACCTATGTAAGAATTCTGTAAATTGACTATAGCTCAGCATTCCACACCACAGTACCCTCCAAGCTCATCATTAAGGTTAGGGACCTAGCTCAGCATTCCACACCACAGTACCCTCCAAGCTCATCATTAAGGTTAGGGCCCCGCCCTGTGCCCCTGGGTCCTGGATTTCCCAATGGGCCGCCCCCAGGTGATGAAGGTAGGAAACAACACCTCCACTTCGCTAATCCTCAACACAGGGGCGCCACAAGGGTGCGTGCTCAGCCCCCTGTACTCCCTTTTCTCCCATGACTCCGTGGCCACGCACGCCTCCAACTCAATCATCAAGCTTGCAGACGACACAACAGTAGTAGGCCTGATTACCAACAATTTCTGGTGCCAGAAAAATAACCTCTCACTCAATGTCAACAAAACAAAGGAGCTGATCGTGGACTTCAGGAGACAGCAGAGGGAGCACGCCCCTATCCACATCGACGGGACCACAGTGGAGAACGTGGAAGTGCTTCAAGTCCCTCGGCGTACACATCACTGACAATTTGAAATAGTCCACCCACACAGACAGTGTGGTAAAGAAGGCACAATGGTGCCTCTTCAACCTCAGGAGGCTGAAGAAATTTAGCTGTCCCCCCTAAACCCCTTTTTTACAGATACACAATTGAGAGCATCCTGTCAGGCTGTATCACAACCTGGTACAGCAACTGCACCGCCCGCAACGGCAGGGTTCTCCAGAGGGTGGTCGACTCATCACAGGGGGCAAACTCCCTGCCCTCCAGGACACATACAGCACCCGATGTCACAGAAAGGCCAAAAATATCACCAAGAACATCAACAACCCAAGCCAGGACCTGTTTACCCGGCTATCATCCAGAAGGCGAGGTCAGTACAAGTGCATCAAAGCTGTGACCGAGAGACTGAAAAACAGCTTCTATCCCAAGGCCATCAGACTGTTAAATAGCCATCACTAGCCGGCTTCGACCCATTATGCAACCCTGCACCTTAGAGGCTGCTGCCCTATATATACATTTTTATTTGTATTTATTTAACCTTTATTTAACCAGGCAAGTCAGTTAAGAATACATTCTTATTTACAATGATGGCCTACAAAAAGGCAAAAAACCTCCTGTGGGGAAGGGGGCTGTGATTAAAAATATATATTTTTAAATAAAAATATAGAACAAAACACACAACAAGAGAGACAACACTACATAAAGAGACCTAAGACAACAACATAGCAAGGCAGCAACACATGACAACAATATGGTAGCAGCACAAAACATGGTATAAACATTGTTAGGCACAGACAACTGCACAAAGGGCAAGAAGGTAGAGACAACAATACATCAAGCAAAGCAGCTCTACATTTGTCAGTAATAGTGTCCATGATGGAGTCTTTGAATGTAGATTGAGATAAAACTGTCCAGTTTGAGTGTTTGTTGCAGCTTGTTCCAGTCGCTAGCTGAACTGAAACGAGGAGCAGCCCAGGGATGTGTGTGCTTTGGGGACCTTAGGGGGAAGTGAGGTGTGAGAGGATTTTTATAAATAGGCATCAACCAGTGGGTCTTGCGACGGGTATACAGAGATTTGTATTTGTATTTATTATTTATTATGGATCCCCATTAGCCAAAGTAGCAGCTATTCTTCCAAGAGTCCAGCAGAATTAAGGCAGTTTATACAATTTAAAAAAACATTACAATACATTCACAGATTTCAGAACACACTGTGTGCCCTCAGGCCCATACTCCACCACTACCACATACAGTGGAAGTCAGAAGTTTACATACACCTTAGCCAAATACATTTAAACTCAGTTTCTCACAATTCCTGACATTCAATCCTTGTAAAAATTCCCTGTCGTAGGTCAGCTAGGATCACCACATTATTTTAAGAATGTGAAATGTCAGAATAATAGTAGAGAGAATTATTTATTTCAGCTTGTATTTCATTCATCACATTCCCAGTGGGTCAAAAGTTTACATACACAGAATTAGTATTTGGGTCAAACGTTTCGGGTAGCCTTCCACAAGCTTCCCACAACAAGCTGGGTGAATTTTGGCCCATTCCTCCTGACAGAGCTGGTGTAACAGAGTCAGGTTTGTAGGCCTCCTTGCTCGCACACACTTATTTAGTTCTGCACACAAATTTTCTATAGGATTGAGGTCAGGGCTTTGTGATGGCCACTCCAATACCTTGACTTTGTTGTCCTTAAGCCATTTTGCCACAACTTTGGAAGTATGCTTGGGGTTATTGTCCATTTGGAAGACCCATTTGCGACCAAGATTTAACTTCCTGTCTGATGTCTTGAGATTTTGCTTCAATATATCCACATAATTTTCCTATCTCATGATGCCATCTATTTTGTGAATTGCTGCAGTCCCTCCTGCAGTGCTTCACAGTTGGGATGGTGTTCTTCGGCTTGCAAGACTCCCCCATTCCCCTCCAAACATAACGATAGTCATTGTGGCAAAACAGTTCTATTTTTGTTTCATCAGACCAGAGGACATTTCTCCAAAAAGTATGATCCTTGTCCCCATTTGCAGTTGCAAACCGTAGTCTGGATTTTTTTATGTCGGTTTTGGAGCAGTGGCTTCTTCCTTGCTGAGCGGCCTTTCAAGGTTGTGGAGGTCTACAATTTCTTTTTCTGAGGTCTTGGCTGATTTCTTTTGATTTTCTCATGTTGTTAAGCAAAGGAGGTACTGAGTTTGAAGGTAGGCCTTGAAATACATCCACAGGTACTCCTCCAATTGACTCAAATGATGTCAGAAGCTTCTAAAGCCATGACATCATTTTCTGGAATATTCCAAGCTGTTTAAAGGCACAGTCAACTTAGTGTTTGTAAACTTCCGACCCACTGCAATTGTGATACAGTGAATTATAAGTGAAATAACCTGTCTGTAAACAATTGTTGGAAAAATGACGTGTGTCATGCACAAAGTAGATGTCCTAACCGATTTCCCAATACTATAGTTTGTTAACAAGAAATTTGTGGAGTGATTGAAAAACAAGTTTTATTGACTACAACCTAAGTGTACAGTGCCTTGTGAAAGTATTCGGCCCCCTTGAACTTTGCGACCTTTTGCCACATTTCAGGCTTCAAACATAAAGTTTTTTTTGTGAAGAATCAACAACAAGTGGGACACAATCATGAAGTGGAACGACATTTATTGATTATTTCAAACTTTTTTAACAAATCAAAAACTGAGAAATTGGGCGTGCAAAATTATTCAGCCCCTTTACTTTCAGTGCAGCAAACTCTCTCCAGAAGTTCAGTGAGGATCTCTGAATGATCCAATGTTGACCTAAATGACTAATGATGATAAATACAATCCACCTGTGTGTAATCAAGTCTCCGTATAAATGCACCTGCACTGTGATAGTCTCAGAGGTCCGTTAAAAGCGCAGAGAGCATCATGAAGAACAAGGAACACACCAGGCAGGTCCGAGATACTGTTGTGAAGAAGTTTAAAGCCGGATTTGGATACAAAAAGATTTCCCAAGCTTTAAATATCCCAAGGAGCACTGTGCAAGCGATAATATTGAAATGGAAGGAGAATCAGACCACTGCAAATCTACCAAGACCTGGCCGTCCCTCTAAACTTTCAGCTCAAACAAGGAGAAGACTGATCAGAGATGCAGCCAAGAGGCCCATGATCACTCTGGATGAACTGCAGAGATCTACAGCTGAGGTGGGACACTCTGTCCATAGGACAACAATCAGTTGTATATTGCACAAATCTGGCCTTTATGGAAGAGTGGCAAGAAGAAAGCCATTTCTTAAAGATATCCATAAAAAGTGTTGTTTAAAGTTTGCCACAAGCCACCTGGGAGACACACCAAACATGTGGAAGAAGGTGCTCTGGTCAGATGAAACCAAAATTGAACTTTTTGGCAACAATGCAAAACGTTATGTTTGGCATAAAAGCAACACAGCGCATCACCCTGAACACACCATCCCCACTGTCAAACATGGTGGTGGCAGCATCATGGTTTGGGCCTGCTTTTCTTCAGCAGGGACAGGGAAGATGGTTAAAATTGATGGGAAGATGGATGGAGCCAAATACAGGACCATTCTGGAAGAAAACCTGATGGAATCTGCAAAAGACCTGAGACTGGGACGGAGATTTGTCTTCCAACAAGACAATGATCCAAAACATAAAGCAAAATCTACAATGGAATGGTTCAAAAATAAACATATCCAGGTGTTAGAATGGCCAAGTCAAAGTCCAGACCTGAATCCAATCGAGAATCTGTGGAAAGAACTGAAAATTGCTGTTCACAAATGCTCTCCATCCAACCTCACTGAGCTCAAGCTGTTTTGCAAGGAGGAATGGAAAAAAATTCAGTCTCTCGATGTGCAAAACTGATAGAGACATACCCGAAGCGACTTACAGCTGTAATCGCAGCAAAAGGTGGCGCTACAAAGTATTAACTTAAGGGGGCTGAATAATTTTGCACGCCCTATTTTTCAGTTTTTGATTTAAAAAAAAAGTTTGAAATAGCCAATAAATGTCGTTCCACTTCATGATTGTGTCCCACTTGTTGATTCTTCACAAAAAATACAGTTTTATATCTTTATGTTTGAAGCCTGAAATGTGGCAAAAGGTCGCAAAGTTCAAGGGGGCCGAATACTTTCGCAAGGCACTGTATGTAAACTAAATCCATGTGCATGTATAGTGCGTATGTTATCGTGTGTGTGTGTGTGTGTATGCATGTGTCTGTGCCAATGTTTGTGATGCTTCACAGTCCCCGCTGTTCCATAAGGTGTTTTTTTATATCTGTTTTTTTATAGAGTTCCATGTCGTCATGGCTCTATGTAGTACTGTGTGCCTCCCATAGTCTGCTCTGGACTTGGGGATTGTGTGGCATGTCTTGTGGGGTATGCATGGGTGTCCAAGCTGTGTGCAAGTAGTTTAGACAGACATCTCGGTGCATTCAACATGTCAATACCGCTCATAAATAAAAGTAGCAATGAAGTCAATCTCTCCTCCACTTTCAGCCAGGAGAGATTGACATGCATATTATTAATATTACCTCTCTGTGTACATCCAAGGGCCAGCCGTGCTGCCCTGTTCTGAGCCAATTGCAATTTTCCTAAGTCCTTTTTTGTGGCACCAGACCACACGACTGAACAGTAGTCAAGGTGCGACAAAACTAGGGCCTGTAGGACCTGCCTTGTTGATAGTGTTGTTAAGAAGGCAGAGAGAGCATCACTTTATTATAGACAGACCTCTCCCCATCTTAGCTGCAACTGCATCAATATGTTTTGACCATGACAGTTTACAATCTAGGGTTACTCCAAGCAGTTTTAGTAATCTCAACGTGCTCAATTTCCACATTATTTATTACAAGATTTAGTTGAGGTTTAGAGTTTAGTGAGTGTTTTGTTCCAAAAACAATGCTTTCAGTTTTATAAATATTTAAGGTTAACTCTGAAACTAACTGCAACTCCTTTTGAGTGTTGCAGTTATTTCAGTTGCTGTAGTAGCTGACGTGAATAGTGTTGAGTCATCCGCATACATAGACACTCTGGCTTTACTCAAAGTCAGTGGCGTGTCATTAATAAAAATTGAAAAAAGCAAGGGGCCTAAACGGCTACCCTGGGGAATTCCTGATTCTAACTGGATTCTATATGAGGCTTCCATTAAAGAACACCCTCTGTGTTCTGTTAGACAAGTAACTCTTTATTCACATTGTAGCAGGGTGTGTAAAGCCATAACACATACGTTTTTCCAGCAGCAGACTATGATCGATAATGTCAAAAGCTGCACTGAAGTCTAACAAGACAGCACCCACAAACATATTATCATCAATTTCCCACAGCCAATCATCAGTCATTTGTGTAAGTGCTGTGCTTGTTGAGTGTCCTTCCCTATAAGCATGCTGAAAGACTATTGTCAATTTGTTTACTGTGAAACAGCACTGTATCTGGTCAAACACAATTATTTCCAGAAGATTACTAAGGGTTGGTTGGCTATTTGAGCCAGAGATTACCAGTTTACAGAGGAGTATAGAGTGCAGTGATGTGTCCTATGAGGAGCATTGGTGGCAAATCTGATGGCAGAATGGTAAAGAACATCTATCCGCTCGAGAGCACCTTTACCTGCCAATCTATAAATTACTTCTCCGTAATTTAGCATGGGTAGGATGGTCATCTGAATCAGGGTCAGTTTGGCAGCTGGGTTGAAAGAGGAGCGATTACAATAGAGGAAACCAAGTCTAGATTTAACTTTAGCCTGCAGCTTTGATATGTGCTGAGAGAAGGACAGTGCACCCTCTAGCCATACTCCCAAGTACTTGTATGAGGTGACTACCTCAAGCTCTAAACCCTCAGCGGTAGTAATCACACCTGTGAGGAGAGGGGCATTCTTCTTACCAAACCACATGACCTTTGTTTTGGAGGTGTTCAGAACAAGGTTGAGGGAAGAGAAAGCTTCTTGGACTCTAAGAAAGTAAAAAGACTTTGAATCACTGTCCACTTTAATAATGTTCATATACTGCTTTACTCATCTCATATACAGTGGGGCAAAAAAGTATTTAGTCAGCCATCCATTGTGCAAGTTCTCCCACTTAAAAAGATGAGAGAGGCCTGTAATTTTCATCATAGGTACACTTCAACTATGACAGCCAAAATGAGAAAAAAAATCCAGAAAATCACATTGTGTGATTTTTAATGAATTTATTTGCAAATTATGGTGGGAAAAAAGTATTTGGTCAATAACAAAAGTTTCGTTATATATTAGTTTTTATATATAGTTTTGTTATATATATAACAAACAAAAGGTTTGTTATATATTCTTTGTTGGCAATGACAGAGGTCAAACATTGTCTTCACAAGGTTTTCACACACTGTTGCTGGTATTTTGGCCCATTCCTCCATGCAGATCTCCTCTAGAGCAGTGATGTTTTGGGGCTGTTGCTGGGCAACATGGACTTTCAATTCCCTCCAAAGATTTTCTATGGGGTTGAGATCTGGAGACTGGCTAGGCCACTCCAGGACCTTGAAATGCTTCTTACGAAGCCACTCCTTCGTTGCCCGGGCAGTGTGTTTGGGATCATTGTCATGCTAAAAGACCCAGCCATGTTTCATCTTCAATGCCCTTGCTGATGGAAGGAGGTTTTCACTCAAAATCTCACGATACATGGCCCCATTCATTCTTTCCTTTACACGGATCAGTCGTCCTGGTCCCTTTGCAGAAAAACAGCCACAAAGCATGATGTTTCCACCCCCATGCTTCACAGTAGGTATGGTGTTCTTTGGATGCAGCTCAGCATTCTTTGTCCTCCAAACACGACGAGTTGAGTTTTTACCAAAAAGTTATATTTTGGTTTCATCTGACCATATGACATTCTCCCAATCTTCTTCTGGATCATCCAAATGCTTTCTAGCAAACTTCAAACAGGCCTGGACATGTACTGGCTTAAGCAGGTAGACACGTTTGGCACTGCAGGATTTGAGTCCCTGGCGGCGTAGTGTGTTACTGATGGTAGGCTTTGTTACTTCGGTCCCAGCTCTCTGCAGGTCATTCACTAGGTCCCCCCGTGTGGTTCTGGGATTTTTGCTCACCGCTCTTGTTTACCTATGATGAAAATTACAGGCCTCTCTCATCTTTTTACGTGGAAGAACTTGCACAATTAGTGGCTGACTAAATACTTTTTTGCCCCACTGTATATATATATGTACACACTGTATTCTATTTTACTCTATTTTTGTCAATGCCACTCTGACATCGCTTGATCCAATATTTCTATATTTCTTAATTCCATTCTTTTACTTTTAGATTTGTGTGTATTGTTGTGTATTGTTAGATACTACTGCACTGTTGGAGCTAGGAACACAAGCATTTCGCCACACCGCAATTACACCTGCTAAATATGTATTTGTGACCAATACAATTTGATTTGAACATGGGCCAGCATTCACACGAGATGCGTCTTAGCCGTAGCTTCCATAAGGTACACTGTAGCTATGTTACTGCGTTGTATATAGACAGCGCTTCCAGCTGCCCCCTGACGGCAATTCTAAATATTTATTTTGATATTCAAATCCTCCTGCTGCAGGATTATTATTATTCCTCCTGCGACATCTGTGTATCGGGAATAGGGTGCCATTTGGGACAGAGCCTACATTTTCAAAGTTTGGGTTTCAATCCAACTGAATGACGGAGTTAATTATAACTGCCATAGCAGGCTTTGAGAACACAACTTTACTGGTCTTATTCCGAAAAAAAAACTATTTTTGAAGGAAAATATCAACCAGTTTAAACACCTGCTGTTTTAACAGCAGTGCCCAAACCGATTCTACGATTTTGTATGAAGGTACATTCAATAAAGGTTTGATTTAACCCTAATAAAGTAATGGACTCACTGGAAGGTGCAGCAGAGGGGGGTAGCGACTGTTGAGGTGGACCCCAACCCCTCATGTTGTAGGCCGACACCTGAACATAGTACAGCCTCCCCTGGAAAACACACACACACACATTATGTAAAATACATTTTCACATGACGTAAAACGTACACACAGTATGTACTAGCCAGAGGAAGATAGTTAAAACAGCTGAAAGTTGAGCAGAGCACAGTAATATCACGGTATTTTGGTTGAATGAGGACAACTCGTTAGAATGGTGACTTCTAGGATATGTCACAAATGGCACCCTATAAACTTACATAGTGCACTACTTTTGACCAGAGCCATATGGGCCCTAATAAAAACTAGTGCACGTTATAAGGAATAGGGTGCCATTTGGGACGCATCCTAGAAGTCACCAGTTTTCCCTCATTCAGCCCCCCACTCCATTACTGTGTCATTCCCACACTCCTTCACTTCATCCCTCCATCATTACCCCTCCTCCTATACTGGCCCCATCAGTTACTCATCTGTCGTTGTGCTCCTTCTCTCTCTCATCCCCTTTCTCTCTGTGTGAGCTCCTTCTTTCACATTATCTCTCTCATTGGATATTTTTTTTACGAACTACGAGCACTTATATCCTACCAACAGGACATTAAAAACTGTAATATCTTATGTGTCACTGAGACTTGGCTGAACAACAACAAGAATAACATACAGTTGGCGGGTTTTACGCTTTTTCGGCAGGATAGAACAGCTGCATCCGGTAAGACAAGGGGTGGCGGTCTATGAATATTTGTAAACAACAGCTGGTGCAAGAAATCTAAGGAAGTCTCAGGCAAGGTTTTGCTGAGACACCGCACTCAATGAGCTGTATATGGCCATAAACAAGCAGGAAAACGATCATCCAGAGGCAGCGCTCCTAGTGGCCGGGGAATTTAATGCAGGGAAACTTAAATCCGTTTGACCTCATTTCTACCAGCATGTTAAATGTCCAACAAGAGGGAAAACAACTCTAGACCACCTTTACTCCACACACTGCCTCCCTACAAAGCTCTCCCTCGCCCTGCATTTGGCGAATATGACCATAATTCTATCCTCCTGATTCCAGCTTACAAGCAAAAACTAAAGCAGGAAGCACCAGTGACTTGATCAATAAAAAAGAGGTCAGATGAAGCAGATGCTAAGCTACAGGACTGTTTTGATGGCACAGACTGGAATATGTTCCGGGATTCTTCCGATGGCATTGAGGTGTACACCACATCAGTCACTGGCTTCATCAATAAGTGCATCGATGATGTCGTCCCCGCAGTGACTGTACGTACATACCCCAACCAGAAGCCATGGATTACGGGCAACATCCGCACTGAGCTAAAGGGTAGAGCTGCCGTCTTCAAGGAGCGGGACTCGAACCCGGAAGCTTATAAGAAATCCCTCTATGCACTCCGACGAACCATTAAACAGGCAAAGCGTCAATACAGGACTAAGATTGAATCGTACTTCACCGGCATGAGAGCATCAGCTGTTCCGGACGACTGTGTGATCACGCTTTCCGTAGCCGATGTGAGTAAGTCCTTTAAACAGGTCAACATTCACAAGCCCACAGGGCCAGACGGATTACCAGCACGTGTACTCTTGAGCATGCGCTGACCAACTGGCAAGTGTCCTCACTGATATTTTCAAACTCTCTCCCTGACTGAGTCTGTAATACCAACATGTTTCAAGCAGAACACTATAGTCCCTGTGCCCAAGAACACTAAGGTAACCTGCCTAAATGACCCGACCCGTAGCACTCATGTCTGCCATGAAGTGCTTTGAAAGGCTGGTCTTGGCTCACATCAAATCCATTATCGCAGAAACTCTAGACCCACTCCAATTTGCATACCGCCCCAACAGCTCCACAGATGATGCAATCGCTATTGCATTCCACACTGCCCTTTCCCACCTGGACAAAAGGAACACCTATGTGAGAATAATATTCATTGACTACAGCTCAGTGTTCAACACCATAGTGCCCTAAAGGAGATAAAGGAGGACAGAGCACGCCCCCATTCTCATCGACGGGGCTGTAGTGGAGCAGGTTGAGAGCGGCAAGTTCCTTGGTGTCAACATCACCAACAAACTATCATGGTCCAAACACACCAAGGCAGTTGTGAAGAGGGGATGACAAAGCCTATTCCCCCTCAGGAAACTGAAACAATTTGGCATGGGTCCTCAGATCCTCAAAAGGTTCTACAGCTTCTACCCCCAAGCCATTAGACTCCTGAACAGCTAATCAAATGGCTACCTAAACTATTTGCATCCCCCCCCCTCTTTTACATTGCTGCTACTCTCTGTTTATTATCTATGCATATTCACTTTAACTCTACCTACATGTACATATTACCTCCATTAACCGGTGCCCCTGCACATTGACTCTGTACCTGTACCCCCTGTATATAGCCTCAATATTGTTATTTTACTGCTGCTCTTTAATTATTTGTTACTTTTATTTTTTATTTATCTATTTTTTTACTTAACACTTATTTTTCTTAAAACTGCATTGTTGGTTAAGGGCTTGTAAGTAAGCATTTCACTGTACACCTGTTGTATTCGGCGCATGTGACAAATAAAATGTGATTCGATTTTTCCTCTCTCTGTGCTCCCTCTCTCTCTCTCCCCCTTCCTCCCTGTCTGCTGCATATACTTCAGTACTATTTACCATGGTAAGGCCGTTGACGGTACACTTGAGAGTTTGTAGGTTTTCCAACACCATGTCTCCGGCCAGCAATGAGAAATCCTTTAGACAGCTCCACTCCACTGTAATGACACATACATACGCACATGCACACAAAGTCAGCATTACAAATACTCACAGACAATAACATCACAGACTGGGTATGTGTGTGTCCTCTCTTCATAATATAAATCAATACAGGTACCCTGGTGCTGTGTATTACACCATTAACCTTTTCATTGGGCTGCTAATGCCTTGAGGTGTGTAGTTTCCCTCGCTTTCCCTCTCTCTGCTCTCTTCTCTCTCTCTCACTCTGCTCTCTCTCTCTAGCTCTGCTCTCTCTCTCTAGCTCTGCTCTCTTCTCTCTCTCTCACTCTGCTCTCTCTCTCTAGCTCTGCTCTCTTCTCTCTTTTCTCTGCTCTATTATCTCTCAATTCAATTCAATTCAAGGGCTTTATTGGCATGGGAAACATATATTAACATTTCCAAAGCAAGTGAAGTAGATAATAAAGAAAAGTGAAATAAACAATACAAATTAACAGTAAACACTACAACGTTACATTTCCAAAAGAATAAAGACATTTCAAATGTCATTATCTGCAAATAGTTAAAAGTACAAAAGGGAAAATAAATCAACATTAAATATGGGTTGTATTTACAGTGATGTTTGTTCTTCACTGGTTGCCCCTTTCTTTCTCAATAGCAAGGCTATGCTCACTGAGTCTGTACATAGTCAAAGCTTTCCTTAAGTCTGGGTCAGTCAGAGTGGTCAGGTATTCTGCCTCTGTGTACTCTCTGTTTAGGGCCAAGTAGCACTCTAGTTTGCTCTGTTTTTTTGTTAAATTATTTCCAATGTGTCAAGTAATTCTCTTTTTGTTTTCTCATGATTGGTTGGGTCTAATTGTGTTGCTGTCCTGGGGACCAGTTTGCTTAGGGGACTCTTCTCCAGGTTCATCTCTCTGTAGGTGATGGCTTTGTTATGGAAGGTTTGGGAATTTCTTCCTTTTAGCTGGTTGTAGAATTGAATGGCTCTTTTCCGGATTTTGATCATTATCGGGTATTATCCTAATTCTGCCCTGCGTGCATTATTTGATGTTTTATGTTGTACATGGAGGATATTTTTGCAGAATTCTGCATGCAGTATCAATTTAGTGTTTGTCCCATTTTGGAATTCTTGGTTGGTGAGCTGACCCCAGACCTCACAACCATAAAGGGCAATGGGTTCTATAACTGATTCAAGTATTTTTAGCCAGATCCTGATTATTATGTCGAATTTTATGTTCCTTTTGATGGCATAGAAGGCACTTCTTGCCTTGTCTCTCAGATCGTTCACAGCTTTGTGGAAGTTACTTGTGGCGCTCATGTTTAGGCCAAGGTATGTATCGTTTTTTGTGTATTCTAGGACAACAGTGTTTAGATGGAATTTGTATTTGTGGTCCTGGCAACTGGACCTTTTTTGGAACACCATTATTTTGGTCTTACTGAGATTTACTGTCAAGGCCCAGGTCTGACAGAATCTGTACAGAAGATCTAGGTGCTGCTGTAGGCCCTCCTTGGTTGGGGACAGAAGCACCAGATCCACAGCAAACAGTACACATCTGACTTTAGATTCTAGCAGGGTGAGGCCGGGTGCTGCACTGTTCTAGTGCCCTCCCCAATTTGTTGATATGTATCTTGAAGAGGGTGGGGCTTAAGCTGCATCACTGTCTCGCCCCACGGCACTGTGGAAAGAAATGTGTTTTTTTGCCATTTGCTCAGTACATCGTTTTCACTGAGGAAATGTACTCTCTCTCCCTCTCTTGTTCCCTCTTTCTGCTCAATCTCTCTCATTTCTCTCTCCTTTGCTTCTACTTCCACAGAACCCCTAAAAGGCTTGTGAAGACTTCTACACCTCTAGGGAAAAGCCCTGATGAGCAGAGATTAACTATAGATCATTACAAAGTCTGTTGTTAACCTTCATGCTCCATCTGCAGCATAAGCCTATTAGTCGAAATGACCGGCCCTTTAGCCTTTACAGTTCAATACACTGATCTCTCTCTGCTAGGGCTCTCTGGGGCTCTCTGGCCTTGAGCTAGAACGGATGAAGGTAGATAAGGGTGGGAGAGAGAGAGAGGAAGAAGACAGGTAAGGGGAATAGCTAGCAGGGACAAAGGGGATTAGAGTGGAGGATGGTATAGGGACATTTAATAGTTTCACTGTCACCCCAAGTAATTGTAGCTTGGAGGGAGAGAGGGATGGCGGGAGGGACGGGTAGGGAGGAGAGGGAAATAAGTCAATATCAGTCATGGCAATAGTTAATAGATTTACTGTCATCCCACAGGGCTGGAGGGAAGCAGGTTAGTGAGACAACAGACTGAGGGGGCACAGGGGTTCGAAATAAATTGCAGAGGGAAGGAGAATAGGAAAGGGGAGAGAGAGACAGAGAGGAGGGAGAGAGAAGCGAGACAGAGCATGAGAGAAAATACAGAGGGAGAAAGTAACAATGAAAAGCAACAATCATTTATTTTTTCTTACCCATTAGTTTCCTTTCTAAATTGCAGTTCCTTTCATGTGTGTGTCCGCGCGTCTGTGTGTTTGTGTGTGTATGCGTGCGTCTGTGTGTGTCCACAAGTCTGTGTGTGTGTGTACCTCTGTACTTGGTGACCACAGCAGAATTGAGACAGTGGGGTTCCTGGAAGGTAACTGTGAGAGAGGAGCTACTGGTTACACACAGACCCACTGCAGACGGGGGCTCCGGCACACCTACCCAAAAAAGAAAAGAAGAATTTTAGAAATGCCCTTTTCATATCCGCAGTTGGCACGAAGTGCTTTATAGATACCCAGCCTAAAAACTCCAAACAGCAAGCAAAGCAGAGGCAGAAGCACAGTGGCTAGGAAAAACTTCCTAGAAGGCAGGAACCTAGGAAGAAACCTGAAGAAGAACCAAGTTCCGAGGGGTGTGTCCAGTCCTCCTCTGGCTGTGCTGGTTGTAGAGTACATTAATAAGGACAGATAGTTTTTCATTATGTGTATGCTGTTACGAAACCCCTGAGCTAACCTACTGATATTGTTACAAGTCTAGACATTCCTAGCTCTAGCTAAATGGTCTGTAACCTGTGTGCATTTATGTGAGAAGTCAGTGTACTCCCCTTGGTCGATCAGCCCAGACAGATTATTGTGTGTTCAGTTTATGAAAATAAATATATACAAAAGGGAAACTACTAAAGGCATGCCCAAAACTAAAGACGCAACACAAAAAATGACATTTGCAGGCTGAGAGATTCCTTTCCACCTTTCTCTCACTGATTGCCAATCCCTGATTGCCCACACCTGTGCACAATCAACATTTAACAAGACTGCCACCTGACCCGGCTGGTGCTGCCACCTGACCCGGCTGGTGCTGCCACCTGACCCGGCTGGTGCTGCCACCTGACCCGGCTGGTGCTGCCACCTGGTGATGGAGTGTGGACGTGATAATGTAGTGTCTAACTGTGTCCCTTAGAACTGAACTACCTAACCTAGTCCATAACAATGCTTGTCAGACTGATGGATAGACCACACAAAAAGATGGGGCACAAACACAACACGAAAATTTACCTCACAGTGCACCGACAGAGGAGGAGAGAATGTGTGTGTGTGTGTATGTCAAATCCAGTGGAGGCTGCTGAGGGGAGAACGGCTCATAATAATGGATGGAACGGAGTAAATGGAATGGCATCAAACACATAGAAACCACGTGTTTAATGTATTTGATACGATTCCACCAATTCCGCTCCAGCCATTACCAGGAGCCTGTCCTCCCCAATTAAGGCGCCACCAACCTCCTGTGGTCAAATCAAATCAACGTGTATTTGTCACGTGCACAGGTGTAAAGAGCACAGTGAAACGTGCAAGCTCTTCCTCAACAACGCAGTCATCGATATCAAAGGGTCAAAAATAGTATGTGTGTGTACAAATGTGTGTCCAATACACACTCGCTCCTATCCTCCTTTATTGCTCGTCACAGCTGTAATGGATAGGAGATGTTTGGCAAGATGATAGAACACTCTCCCCTTTATTCTCTCCACTCCACCTCCCTAGCAGGCTGTACCCCCAGGCCTGTTTGGAACGGTGTCCCAAACAGCACCCTATTCCTGGTTTAGTGCACTATTTTTGACTAGAGCCCTATGCACCATGTCCTATAAAGGGAAAAGGGTGCCATTTGGGACACACAGGGTGTAACTGTGGAGTCTGGACGACCTGCCAGCCATAATAACCTCACTCAGATTTCCTCCAAGCCTGTCTGGCACCTTTGAAATACAAAAAATCCTCCTGTCAATCTCAGACTTGACACATCCCATGGTGTGTGTGTGTGCCATCAGAGCTCCTAGTGGACAAAGACATATGCTGGGGTTGTTGAGTTCACACTTACAATCAAGTTGTTCTGTGTAAAAGGACTAAATATAGAAAAGAGATCATATCAACACACAAAAAATGAAAGATTCTTACCTGCAAACAATTGATGCTAGCCTTGTCCCCACTTATGTCCGAGGTTGAAACCATACCACTCCACACTAAGGAATGTGGCAGCTATGACCATTTCTTTGTCTTCCCTATAATGTGTTGTATTCTTTCTCCCCATCCCTTGCCTTTATATGCATTGGGCTCTGGTCAAGACTCGTGCAGTCCTAACACACGCACGCACCCTCCCTCCCCCCACACACACATTCGGTCCCAGCATACTCACGTGCATGCTGGAAGCCAGTCCTCATGCGTTTGTAGAGCTTGCTCCTCCACTCCCAGGCTCGGAGCTCCTTGTCTTTGTCACAGGCCTCCAGGCTGAGACCCTCTCTCTGGGCCTGGGCAGCAAGCTCCCCTGCCTTCCTCTCTGCTTCGATGACCAGGCTGCCGAGGTGGGCCTCGCGACTCTCCACACTTACAACTACAAGACAGACACAAAACAGACAAAGTTATAGACATAACATTACAGTTCCCCTGCCCTCATCTCAGCCTGCACCACCATGGAACCAAGGTGGGACTCATCACTGTCCATAACTACTATAACACAGACAGCCGCTATATTATAAATCTAGCTAGCTTGACATGGCAAAATATTTAAATAATGATATTTAGGAAAACTAGCTGTACTTGGGGGATGCGACCCTTATAGTGCTCCACCCAACGCATTTAAGCCACTGAAAACACAGAAAAGCTGCCGAATCAACATGTCCTGATGTTTACATGTACCTTACACACAACCCTTCACCCTACACTGGAGAAAGCCTGAAGGCGTACAAAGACACTGATGTTTACATGTACCTTACACACAACCCTTCACCCTACACTGGAGAAAGCCTGAAGGCGTATACAGACACTGATGTTTACATGTACCTTACACACAACCCTTCACCCTACACTGGAGAAAGCCTGAAGGCGTACAAAGACACTGATGTTTACATGTACCTTACACACAACCCTTCACCCTACACTGGAGAAAGCCTGAAGGCGTATACAGACACTGATGTTTACATGTACCTTACACACAACCCTTCACCCTACACTGGAGAAAGCCTGAAGGCGTACAAAGACACTGATGTTTACATGTACCTTACACACAACCCTTCACCCTACACTGGAGAAAGCCTTAAGGCGTACAAAGACACTGATGTTTACATGTACCTTACACACAACCCTTCACCCTACACTGGAGAAAGCCTGAAGGCGTACAAAGACACTGATGTTTACATGTACCTTACACACAACCCTTCACCCTACACTGGAGAAAGCCTGAAGGCGTACAAAGACACTGATGTTTACATGTACCTTACACACAACCCTTCACCCTACACTGGAGAAAGCCTTAAGGCGTACAAAGACACTGATGTTTACATGTACCTTACACACAACCCTTCACCCTACACTGGAGAAAGCCTGAAGGCGTATACAGACACTGATGTTTACATGTACCTTACACACAACCCTTCACCCTACACTGGAGAAAGCCTGAAGGCGTACAAAGACACTGATGTTTACATGTACCTTACACACAACCCTTCACCCTACACTGGAGAAAGCCTGAAGGCGTACAAAGACACTGATGTTTACATGTACCTTACACACAACCCTTCACCCTACACACTACAAAGACACTGATGTTTACATGTGCCTTACACACAACCCTTCACCTACACTGGAGAAAGCCTGAAGGCGTACAAAGACACTGATGTTTACATGCACTGGAGAAAGGCGTACAAAGACACTGATGTTTACATGTACCTTACACACAACCCTTCACCCTACACTGGAGAAAGCCTGAAGGCGTACAAAGACACTGATGGCTTCAGATAGTTCAGTATGGGTTGGGTGAATGAGCCACGAATATGGCAGGACAGGAATATGTTCCTTATCACAGTAAAAAAAATAAGCTTGCCATCTATTAGTGCCCGACTGATAAAGCGGTTGACCGGTATTATCGGACAATATTAGCCTTTCACAGAAATATTCATTTTGGGGCGGCAGGTAGCCTAGTGGTTAGTGCGTTGGACTAGTAACCAAAAGGTTGCAAGATCAAATCCCTGAGCTGACAAGGTAAAAATCTGTCGTTCTGCTCCTGAACAAGGCAGTTAACCCACTGTTCCTAGGCCGTCATTGAAAATAAGAATTTGTTCTTAACTGACTTTCCTAGTTAAAGAAAGTTAAAATAAAAAATGTGTCTTTATTACACAGCTACAGCTCCAATATTATATACATAGAATAAACAAACATGTCTGCTCATTTGTGGTCATTTTTAGTATTTTTCAATGGTTGCATGAAGAGGGCGCTCTACCAGCTGCTCATTAAAAATCATTCAGCCCTAGCTCACAACGTGTGAGAGAGAGAGAGAGTAGGCATGGTGGTTTGAAGGTGAGTAGCTTGCCTTAGCCAGCATATTTGAATAAGTTAATAATCAAAAGTACACGTCACCAAGCAAGGAGCCCTGTCCTCATCACATTCTCACTTTGTTAACGTAGTTAGCTTAGCTAGCAATCTGTGCTACTTATGTGCTAATACTGGACTGGCGCCAAAGTGAACTCTCCTCCTTGATACAAAAAGAACACTGTTACTGTCTGGGCCTATTATGTTAGCTAGTGTTCTTATTTAGTTAGTTTTCCCAAATATGCAATTTGCAAAAAGCCAGACAGTTGGTACAGATTTATCGTTCAGGCCATGTGCTTGCATTCATGATGAGATAAGAAGCTTATGTTAGCTAGCTAGCTAAATTAGAAAACGTGTGACTAATAGTAGTGCGGCAAGTATTTGCCTGCATAAATGTTTTCAGTCATCAGCTCATGTCATTTGCAGTTGAAATTTATAGCCAATACATTTTGTATTAAATAACAGTGGAACGTACAAATGGTTTCTGTAAGAAAACATTGTCATAATGAACAGCTTGCTTGTGCTTGTCATAACATACTCTATTGCGAGGTTGCCATAAAGTGTTTGTTTACAGTGGTTCTTCCTGTAAAAGTTACACCATACTGCCGCACTCCTTACGGGCTGCTGCAGAATTCTATGGCACATTATTTAATTGTCAGCCTTTGTTACCATTATTGTTAGTTAGTGCTAGTTTGACCACCAGAGGGCATATTTGAGAAGCATTTGATAGCCTTCTATATTGGCTGTACTAGAGAAAAAACTTTTTTTGTAAGAAGTATATGGGATTGATTTTAAGAAATGTATCTTAATTAATTTGATTAATTTTATAGTGTTTCCCTCGGGGTTTCTGTTAGGAAAATATGGTGCTGTACAACGTGACGGTCGGGAGTAAGCTACAGTACTAAGAGCATGACATTTTCACACCCTAATTGTAGTCTAACCAATACACAAACGGAGATTCTGTGAAAATAAATATCTCATTGATTTATTAAGACCAGTCCCCATGCTTCTCTCAGAGCAGCAAGAAACGGTGATGAAATAGTTGACCACAGTGGGTAGGCTATTGCTTCAAATCGCACTGCTTCTAACTTCAATATGCTTTTTAAATAAATAAGACCTACACCACTTTTAACAGCACATTAATCAACACTAGTGAGACTCATGTCGCCTATGGTAGGCCTAAAGTACAGTCGTGGCCAAATGTTTTGAGAATGACACAAATATTAATTTCCACAAAGTTTGCTGCTTCAGTGTCTTTAGATATTTTTTGTCAGATGTTACTATAGAATACTGAAGTATAATTACCAGCATTTCATAAGTATCAAAGGCTTTTATTCACAATTACATGAAGTTGATGCAAAGAGTCAATATTTGCAGTGTTGACCCTTCTTTTCCAAGACCTCTGCAATTCGCCCTGGTATGCTGTCAATTAACTGCTGGGCCACATCCTGACTGATGGCAGCCTGATGCATTATCAATGCTTGGAGTTTGTCAGAATTTTTGGGGTGTTGTTTGTCCACCCGCCTCTTGAGGATTGACCACAAGTTCTCAATGGGATTAAGGTCTGGGGAGATTCCTGTCCATGTACCCAAAATATCGATGTTTTGTTCCCCAAACTACTTAGTTATCACTTTTGCCTTATGGCAAGGTGCTCCATCATGCTGTAAAAGGCATTGTTCGTCACCAAACTGTTCCTGGATGGTTGGGAGAAGTTGCTCTGTTCCTGGATGTGTTGGTACCATTCTTTATTCATGGCTGTGTTCTTGTGAGTGAGCCCACTGCAGTGACTGAGAAGCAACCCCACACATGATTGGTCTCAGGATGCTTTACTGTTGGCATGACACAGGACTGATGGTAGCGCTCACCTTGTCTTCTCCGGACAAGCTTTTTTCCGGATTCCCCAAACAATCGGAAATGGGATTCATCAGAGAAAATGTCTTCACCCCCTGTCCTCAGCAGTCCAATCCCTGTACCTTTTGCAGAATATCAGTCTGTCCCTGATGTTTTTCCTGGAGAGAAGTGGCTTCTTTGCTGCCATTCTTGACACCAGGCCATCCTCCAAAAGTCTTCGCCTCACTGTGCGTGCAGATGCACTCACACCTGCCTGCTGCCATTCCTGAACAAGCTCTGTACTGGTGGTGCCCCGATCCCGCAGCTGAATCAACTTTAGGAGATGGTCCTGGCGCTTGCTGGACTTTCTTGGGTGCCCTGAAGCCTTCTTCACAACATTTGAACCGCTCTCCTTGAAGTACTTGATGATCCGATAAATGGTTGATTTAGGTGCAATCTTACTGGCAGCAATATCCTTGCCCGTGAAGCCCTTTTTGTGCAAAACAATGACGATGGCATGTGTTTCCTTGCAGGTAACCATGGTTGACAGAGGAAGAACAATGATTCCAAGCACCACCCTCCTTTTGAAGCTTCCAGTCTGTTATTCGAACTCAATCAGCATGACAGAGTGATCTCCAGCCTTGTCCTCGTCAACACTCACACCTGTGTTAACGAGAGAATCACTGACATGATGTCAGCTGGTCCTTTTGTGGCAGGGCTGAAATGCAGTGGAAATGTTTTTTGGGGATTCAGTTCATTTGCATGGCAAAGAGGGACTTTGCAATTAATTGCAATTCCTCTGATCACTCTTCATAACATTCTGGAGTATATGCAAATTGCCATCATACAAACTGAGGCAGCAGACTTTGTGAAAATGTATATTCGTGTCATTCTCAAAACTTTTGGCCACAACTGTATATAGAAATATATTTTTTTCAATGACGTGACTCTCCACCAATAATTCGATTTAGAGGATTGGAGGACTATAAATTAATATCTAAGGGCCATTTTCCGTTAGGATCTGTGAGAATATCTAAGGTGCTTTTATTTTATTCAAAATTAAATAATAACAATAATAATAATCACTTTGTTTAAAAAATAACGATATTTTGGAGATTATTTTGTTTTCAAATAACCTAAAGTGAGCGAGAAAAAGGCCATTCTTGAGACATTCTTACTAATTTGTAAATAAAGCCAGTTTGTTATTTATTATTATTTATTTATGTTTTTAGAGGGAGAGAAACCAAAAGCCTACCGTCGCCTCATGGGTCTCCGGTCACAGCCAGCACGGGTATTGAACCAGCATCTGTAGCAACACAGTCTTAGACCACTCGTGATGGCCCCATCCACAAGGTTTTTAATGCAGATCAATTGCCTTCCACAAAGTATCAAAATACAGAGAGCTGTTGGCAAGAGTCTATTGTCCTGCTAATAGCCCAAAATGGGCTGTTATAATACATGGTGAGTCTATTGTCCTGCTAATAGCCCACTTCACAAAATAGAAGGCATCAGGTAGGAAAATTATGTGGATATATTGAAGCAACATCTCAAGACATCAGTCAGGAAGTTAAAGCTTAGTCGCAAATGGGTCCTCCAAATGGACAATGACCCCAAGCATACTTCCAAAGTTGTGGAAAAATGGCTTAAGGACAACAAAGTCAAGGTATTAGAGTGGCCATCACAAAGCCCTGACCTCCATCCTATAGAAAATGTGTGGGCAGAACTGAAAAAGTGTGTGCGAGCAAGGAGGCCTACAAACCTGACTCTGTTACACCAGCTCTGTCAGGAGGAATTGGCCAAAATTCACCCAACTTACTGTGGGAAGCTTGTGGGAGGCTACCCGAAACGCTTGACCCAAGTTAAACAATTTAAAGGCAATGCTACCAAATACTAATTGAGTGTATGTAAACTTCTGACCCACTGGGAATGTGATGGAAGAAATAGAAGCTGAAATATATAATTCTCTCTATTATTCTGACATTTCACATTCTTAAAATAAAGTGGTGATCCTAACTGACCTAAGACAGGGAATTTTTTATAGGATTAAATGTCAGGAATTGTGAGAAGCTGAGTTTAAATGTGTTTGGCTAAGGTGCATGTAAACTTCTGACTTCGACTGTATATGTGAAGAGTGCAGTTTCAGACTTACTTTGAGACAAATTTGAATTAATTCAGCCAGCCACCCGTTGTGGTGGTTTAGCACAAACACTTGTGTATACTTCTTATCCACTGCCATAGATAGACACATCTTTAAGTTGTACCTAAGAAGGTAAGCTAAACAACTTTGTATTTAATGTCATATTTATAGAGGATATAGTTGCTTTTTGGTGGATATCCTGTAAATCACAAATAAAATGTTCATAAATTCCTTGACTGTGATCAGTAAAATATTTCTGTCCTGCAAATGTTTATCCAACCTGCACTGAAATCCAACCCGTACTGGATCCCCACATTAAGGCACTTACATTACATATAAAAACAGAGAAAACAGGACATCATATAACATTATTACACCACTACATATCTACAATACAAACTGTATAAAACCACCATACAACAATATTATAATGTACGTGTGTGTAGAGTGTGTGTGCTAGCGCTTGTGTGCGTATGTTTGTGCCTGCACCTTTGTGTGTGTCTCTTCACAATCCCCGGTGTATTTTTACCTGTTTAAAAAAATCTGATTCTACTGCTTGCATCAGTTACCTGATGTAGAATAGTAGTCATGGCTCTATGTAGTACGGTGTACCTCCCATAGTCTGTTCTGGACTTGGGCATTGTGAAGAGACCTCTGGTGACATGTCTTGTGGGGTATGAGTGGGTGTCTGAGCTTTGTTGAGCTAGTAGTTTAAACAGACTCCTCAGTGCATTCAGCATGTCAACACTTCTTACAAAAACAAGTAGTGATGAGCCATGAGAGATTGACATGCATTTCTCCAATGTTAGCTCCCCGTGTCCTTTTAAGGGCCAGTCGTGCTGCCCTGTTCTGAGCCAATTGTCATTTTCATAAGTCCCTCTTTGTGGTACCTGACCACACGACTGAACAGTGTGCTCAGGTTTAACCAGCAGCAGACTATGATTGATAATGTCAAAAGCCACAATGAGGGCCTCCCGAGTGGCGCAGCATAGTCTGCTGCTGGTAAAACCTGAGCACATTGTTCAGTCGTGTGGTCAGGTACCACAAAGAGGGACTTAGGAAAATTACAATTGGCTCAGAACAGGGCAGCAGTGCTACATAGGCATCACTACAGATCCAGGTTCGATCCTGGGCTGTGTCGCAGCCAGCCGTGACCCGGAGACCCATGAGGTGCCACACAATTGTCCCAGCGTTGTCTGGGTTTGGGGAGGGTCTGGCCAGCCGGGATGTGCTTGTCCCATTGCGCTCTAGCTACTCCAGTGGTGGGCCGGGTACATGCACTATGACACGGCCGCCAGTTGGACGGCGTTTCCTCCAACACATTGTTGAGGCTGGTTTCCGGGTTAAGCGAGCAGTGTGTCAAGAAGCAGTGTGGCTTGGCAGGGTTGTGTTTCGGAGGACCCATGACTCTCGACCGTCGCCTCTCCCGAGTCCGTACGAGAGTTGCAGCGATGTGTAACTACCAATTGGATATCATGAAATTGGTGGAACAACCCTTTTATTGTTACACATGACCTTAACACTTCCTTGGCTTGCTGTACAAGAGGATGGAACTGTGCTGAGAGAGGCATGTTCCCATGCTGCTGCCTTGATGTCTGCAGGGTTGGCAGGGGTGGATCTGAAAAGTGTGGAGGCTGTTAGGAAAGTACAGTGTACTGACATCAGCAAGATATCCTATAAAGAAAGCCTGCTGTACTCTTCCATCTATCTCCACCTTCAAACCAACAGATTAAGAACTCTAGTCCTTTTTGCACCAGCTGCATGAAAGTGAGGCTCATTAAAAAAAACTGTAAGAGTGCTGTGCGTTCTGTTATCGGGGCCACTTAGAGAGGTACAGGTCAAAGACCTTGCAGCTCCACTTGCTTGTTACAGCTGACAACTAGAACACAAACAGCCTGATAATAATAGTGGTGGGATCAGAGAGGAGGACCATGGAACAGAGGAAAGAACACAGGTTACTATGGGATACAGAACACACGCTACCATGGGATACAGAACACACGTTACTATGGGATACAGACACAGGTTACTATGGGATACAGAACACAGGTTACTATGGGATACAGAACACAGGTTACTATGTGACACAAAACACACATTACTATGGGATACAGAACACAGGTTACTATGGGATACAGAACACAGGTTACTATGGGATACAGAACACAGGTTACTATGGGATACAGACACAGGTTACTATGGGATACAGACACAGGTTACTATGGGATACAGAACACACGTTACTATGGGATACAGAACACACGTTACTATGGGATACAGAAAACAGGTTACTATGGGATACAGAACACAGGTTACTATGGGATACAGACACAGGTTACTATGGGATACAGAACACACGTTACTATGTGATACAGAACACACATTACTATGGGATACAGAGAACAGGTTACTATGGGATACAGAACACAGGTTACTATGGGACACAAAACACACGTTACTATGGGATACAGACACAGGTTACTATGGGATACAGAACACACATTACTATGGGATGCAGACACAGGTTACTATGGGATACAGACACAGGTTACTATGGGATACAGAACACACATTACTATGGGATACAGAGAACAGGTTACTATGGGATACAGAACACAGGTTACTATGGGACACAAAACACACGTTACTATGGGATACAGACACAGGTTACTATGGGATACAGAACACACGTTACTATGGGATACAGAACACAGGTTACTATGGGATACAGAACACAGGTTACTATGGGATACAGAACACACGTTACTATGGGATACAGACACAGGTTACTATGGGATACAGAACACACGTTACTATGGGATACAGAACACACATTACTATGGGAAACAGAACACACGCTACTATGGGATACAGACACAGGTTACTATGGGATACAGAACACAGGTTACTATGGGATACAGAACACAGGTTACTATGGGATACAGACACAGGTTACTATGGGATACAGAACACACTTTACTATGGGATACAGAACACACGTTGCTATGGGATACAGAACACACGTTACTATGGGATACAGAACACACGTTACTATGGGATACAGAACACACGTTACTATGGGATATAGACACAGGTTACTATGGGATACAGAACACAGGTTACTATGGGATACAGAACACAGGTTACTATGGGATACAGACACAGGTTACTATGGGATACAGAACACACTTTACTATGGGATACAGAACACACGTTGCTATGGGATACAGAACACACGTTACTATGGGATACAGAACACACGTTACTATGGGATACAGAACACACGTTACTATGGGATATAGACACAGGTTACTATGGGATACAGAACACAGGTTACTATGGGATACAGAACACACGTTACTATGGGATACAGAACACAGGTTACTATGGGATACAGAACACAGGTTACTATGGGATACAGCACACACGTTACTATGGGATACAGAACACAGGTTACTATGGGATACAGAACACAGGTTACTGTGGGATACAGAACACAGGTTACTATGGGATACAGAACACAGGTTACTATGGGATATAGAACCCAGGTCAGCATTAGAGACTGAAAAGAGCCCATGTTTCAGTAAGAGAACACAACTTTTCACACTGTCTTGAATGGTTGAATGTGCAGAGTACCAAAAAGAGAGGAGAGACTAGTAGCACTCCCCTTGGAGGAACACACAGACAGGCGTGTGTTCAACCCCCCCCACACACACAGATTTGTCATGGTAAAAACCTAGCCCTCCTTTCAGGTTGCCAGCCCTCCTCTCCTTCTTCTCCTTTCCCTGCAGTAGTACAGTGCTGTATGTTCTCTCTCTCTGGGACCCAGCCTTAGTCACCGACCATGACAGCAACATAAACACATAAACACATCTGCAGAAGAAGACCCTCTTTCATGGCCCTCTCACCCTGCACCTACCCCCTGGGGAGGGAGGCATGGAGGGAAGGGGTGGCGGAGGGAGAGAGAGGGGAAGGGATAGAGAGAGGGGGGGGAGGGATGGAGAGAGAGCGAAAGAGAGAGAAAGGGAATTACAGAATAAGTATTCTATCTCCAGCCCAGTGATCTCTCCATCTCCATACCTGGGGGTCTGAGGTAAGTCTGAACCTGCGTCGCAAATGGCACCCTATACAGTACACTACTTTTGATCAGGGTCTATACTCCTTATATAGTTATCTACTGTTGACCAGAGCCTATAGGGATTAGGTAAGGAATAGGGTGCCATTTGTGGGCCATCCTGAGTCTGGGCTGCAGTGGAAAAGAATCTGGTCATATGAGCCTTGTCTAGGTGCAATTTCCTGCCTCTTCAGGAGTGACAAGCCGATGCAGGCGGAGGTTAATTGATTGGGCTATAAATGAACATGCAGATCTGTCCATCTAGCGATACACACACATGGGAACGCATGCACACAAGCACGCACACATACACACACAAACATACTCACACACTGGTCCATTGTCTGGCCTGCCTGCTGGCCGGTGAGCACTACGGCGGGATGGGGAGGTGTGGGCCTAAATATAGTCGACTGGGACCCTGAAGGACTCGTAAATTAACCCCCATCCCCCTCCACCCCAACCCAGCCCAGCCAACCCGGCCTGTCAGACCCTGTCTGATGGATTTACTTGGCACTTGAGGAATGACAGCAACATAAAGCATAAATTCCCAGGAGGAAAAACCGATCCATGTTTACCCCTCTGTTTGTTTACAACGATCAAATTGTACCACAGTGAGGAGAGAGGGAGAGAGAGGTGTGTTTGCCTGCTTGAAAGTGTGTGTGTGGGTGAGCATCCGCGTGTGTTTATAAAAAAGCTCAGCTCGCTCTGCTCTTAGCTCCGGAGGACAATAAATCACTTAGTTATAATTGGCGGGCGGTTACATGCATCATTGGAAAAGTTAAACCATTAAATGCCAAACCTTGTTAGGGATTTTCAGTGGGGACATGGGGAGGCCCAGCAGCCCCCCCTTTAACCTGGGAGAGGGAGACTCTAAAGTGGCCACTGTTTCACCCCAGACAGACCTGTCACTACCATGGAGTGGAGCAGACGCAGTCACACATACTGAGGGCTTGGAGAGCAGACGCGAACACACTTACACACGCACGCACGCACACTTACGCACGCACGCACACACTTTCTTTTTACCCTGTCCAGGGATGTTGGACATTGTAAGAACCACCTGTCTAGGAGAGATGGAGGAGGGAGGGATGGAGGGAAAGGGGTGAGAGAGCTTATTCAGCCCCTGTCAAACACAGCCCCTGTCTGGGTCAAGCACACACCACAGGACCACCACTCATGCTTTCCTCCATTCTGTATTGTGTCCTACACAGGAGGGACAACTCAAGGGGGTGGAGGGTTGGGAGTGACTGGTCCATTAGCCAGTCACTACGGTTATCTCAAGTACTACAGGTACATACTAATATTAAATAGAAAACCATGGATTAAAGGCAAGCATAAAGTAGTCTGGCTGATAACAAACTCAAAGTCCTCCTGACTTCAGAGTCTGAAGAAGCTGGTTGATGTTGTCGGCACCATGCATTGATAATGAAGGACATTGTGCTTCTGACTGGCTGGTTTTATACAACAGGTGGGTCTAATCCTGAATGCTGACTGGTTAAAACCACATTCCAGCCGGTGTCTATTCCACAAGTTACCACCAGCTAAATCTATCACGTTAAAATGCCTAATTACTCTGTTCCATCTGACTGAGCAGTCCACTGTCTCATCAGCCCAGCCAGGCATTTTATAAACATGATCTCCACTATAAAAAGTATCTAGACATACAGTGCCTTGCGAAAGTATTCGGCCCCCTTGAACTTTGCTTCCTTTTGCCACATTTCAGGCTTCAAACATAAAGATATAAAACTGTATTTTTTTGTGAAGAATCAACAACAAGTGGGACACAATCATGAAGTGGAACGACATTTATTGGATATTTCAAACTTTTTTAACAAATCAAAAACTGAAAAATTGGGCGTGCAAAATTATTCAGCCCCCTTAAGTTAATACTTTGTAGCGCCACCTTTTGCTGCGATTACAGCTGTAAGGCGCGTGGGGTATGTCTCTATCAGTTTTGGACATCGAGAGACTGAATTTTTTTCCCATTCCTCCTTGCAAAACAGCTCGAGCTCAGTGAGGTTGGATGGAGAGCATTTGTGAACAGCAGTTTTCAGTTCTTTCCACAGATTCTCGATTGGATTCAGGTCTGGACTTTGACTTGGCCATTCTAACACCTGGATATGTTTATTTTTGAACCATTCCATTGTAGATTTTGCTTTATGTTTTGGATCATTGTCTTGTTGGAAGACAAATCTCCGTCCCAGTCTCAGGTCTTTTGCAGACTCCATCAGGTTTTCTTCCAGAATGGTCCTGTATTTGGCTCCATCCATCTTCCCATCAATTTTAACCATCTTCCCTGTCCCTGCTGAAGAAAAGCAGGCCCAAACCATGATGTTGCCACCACCATGTTTGACAGTGGGGATGGTGTGTTCAGGGTGATGAGCTGTGTTGCTTTTACGCCAAACATAACGTTTTGCATTGTTGCCAAAAAGTTCAATTTTGGTTTCATCTGACCAGAGCACCTTCTTCCACATGTTTGGTGTGTCTCCCAGGTGGCTTGTGGCAAACTTTAAACAACACTTTTTATGGATATCTTTAAGAAATGGTTTTCTTCTTGCCACTCTTCCATAAAGGCCAGATTTGTGCAATATACGACTGATTGTTGTCCTATGGACAGAGTCTCCCACCTCAGCTGTAGATCTCTGCAGTTCATCCAGAGTGATCATGGGCCTCTTGGCTGCATCTCTGATCAGTCTTCTCCTTGTATGAGCTGAAAGTTTAGAGGGACAGCCAGGTCTTGGTAGATTTGCAGTGGTCTGATACTCCTTCCATTTCAATATTATTAGCACAGTGCTCCTTGGGATGTTTAAAGCTTTGGAAATCTTTTTGTATCCAAATCCGGCTTTAAACTTCTTCACAACAGTATCTCGGACCTGCCTGGTGTGTTCCTTGTTCTTCATTATGCTCTCTGCGTTTTTAACGGACCTCTGAGACTATCACAGTGCAGGTGCATTTATACGGAGACTTGATTACACACAGGTGGATTGTATTTATCATCATTAGTCATTTAGGTCAACATTGGATCATTCAGAGATCCTCACTGAACTTCTGGAGAGAGTTTGCTGCACTGAAAGTAAAGGGGCTGAATAATTTTGCACGCCCAATTTTTCAGTTTTTGATTTGTTAAAACAGTTTGAAATATCCAATAAATGTCGTTCCACTTCATGATTGTGTCCCACTTGTTGTTGATTCTTCATAAAAAAATACAGTTTTATATCTTTATGTTTGAAGCCTGAAATGTGGCAAAAGGTCGCAAAGTTCAAGGGGGCCGAATATTTTCGCAAGG
Organism: Oncorhynchus nerka; assembly: GCF_034236695.1. Lineage (NCBI taxonomy): Eukaryota > Metazoa > Chordata > Actinopteri > Salmoniformes > Salmonidae > Oncorhynchus > Oncorhynchus nerka. The sequence continues at coordinate 22,298,353 of NC_088423.1, forward strand.
CACTGTATGCATCGATAATGAAGCTGGTTTTGTACAGTACCAGAGCTCCGCCCCCTTCCATTACAACTGTTGGAGTTTCAAATCCAAATCCAGGTCTCAACCCAGGAAAACAACATGTCTGAGAGAACCTACCAAACATCTCTACATTTCTGGGCGAATAATGCCCCAATAGACTCCGGTCCAGACCATGTGGGTCGTGTCAGCCAGGCAGGAACAAAAAATAGAACTTGAATAAGGTTCTTACACTGCCAAGCCAAGTTCAATCAGTTCAGATCAGTTCAAGATAATTGGCTAATCAAGCAGTTCATTATTTGGATAACATGTACTCCTCAAAACAGACATACTGTTAGTGGACCAGCTACAGTACACATTCTTTTCTGTTACTGATGTGTTGACTAAAATCTGAGACTGGACAGTTTATCCCCTAGCCCTGCCTGTCAACATTTAATTGACAGAGTAAAACCCAGTCTGTGTAATGTTTCGCTAATGTACACACCACAAAGGGATTTTCGGACCGATATCATCCCACTGGGCACAGACATCAATCAATTCAATGTCTATTGGCTCAACATAATAATAACGTTGGCTCAACATAATTTCATGAACAAAAATATTAACGCCACATGTAAAGTGTTTGTCCCATGATTTCATGATTTTCATGATTTCATCATAAAAGATCCCAGAAATGTTCCATACGCAAGCTTATTTCTCTCAAATGTTGAACATTTCTCCTTTGCCAAGATAATTAATCTACCTGACAGGTGTGGCATATCAAGAAGCTGATTAAACAGTATGATCATTACACAGGTGCAATTTGTGCTGCGGACAATAAAAGGCCACTATAAAATTTGCAGTTCTGTCACGTAACACAATGTCCCTCAACTTTTGAGGGAACGTGCATGCTGACTGCAGGAATGTCCACCAGAGCTTTTGTCAGATCATTTTATGCTAACTTCTCTACCATAGTAGAATTTGGCAGTAGGTCCAACTGGCCTCACAATCGCAGACCACCTGTAACCACGCCAGCCCAGGACCTCGACATCCTGCTTCTTCACCTGCGAGATCGTCTGAGACCAGCCACCTGGACAGTTGATGAAACTGGGGAGTATTTCCTTCTGTAATAAAACCCTTTTGTGGGGAAAAACGAAATCTGATTGGTTGGGCCTTGCTCCCCAGTGGGTGGGCCTATGCCCTCCCAGGCCCATCCAAGGCTGCGCCCCTGCCCAGTCATGTGAAATCCAGTGATTAGGGCCTAATTAATTCATTTCAATTGACTGATTTCCTTATATGAACTGTAACTCAGTAAAATCATTGAAATTGTTGCATGTTGTGTTTATATTTTTGTTCAGTATATACAGTGCCTTCGGAAACGATTCAGACCCCTTGACTTTTTCCACATTTTGTTACGTCACAGCCTTATTCTAAAATTGATTTAATATAAATATGTCCTCAGCAATTAAAAAAAAAACATTAATACCCTATTTACATAAGTATTCAGACCCTTTGCTATGAGACTCGAAATTGAGCTCAGGTGCATCCTGTTTCCATTGATCATCCTTGAGATGTTTCTACAACTTGATTGGACTCCACCTGTGGTAAATTCAATAGATTGGACATGATTTGGAAAGGCACACACCTGTCTATATAAGGTCCCACAGTTGACAGTGCATGTCAGAGCAAAAATCAAGCCATGAGATTGAAGAAATTGTCCGTACAGCTCCGAGACAGGATTGTGTCAAGGCACAAATCTGGGAAGGGTACCAAAATATTTCTGCAGCATTGAAGATCCCCAAGAACACAGTGGCTTCCATCATTCTTTTGAGGAAGAAGTTTGGAACCACCAAGACTCTACCTAGAGCTGGCCACTCGGCCAAACTGAGCAATCAAAGGAGAAGGGCCTTGGTCAGAGCCCGACGGTCACTCTGACAGAGCTCTCTGTGGAGATGAGAGAACCTTCCAGAAGGACCAACTATCTCTGCAGCACTCCACCAATCAGGCCTTTATGGTAGAGTGGCCAGATGGAAGCCACTCCTCAGTAAAAGGCACATGACAGCCCGCTTGGCACCTAAAGACTCTCAGACCATGAGAAACAAGATTCTCTGGGCTGATGAAACCGAGATTGAACTCTTTGGCCTGAATGCCAAGTGTCACGTCTGGAGGAAACGTGACACCATCCCTACGGTGAAGCATGGTGGTGACAGCATCATGCTGTGGGGATGTTTTTCAGCGGCAGTGATTGGGAGAATAGTCAGGATCGAGGCAAAGATGAACTGAGCAAAGTACAGAGAGATCCTTAATGAAAACCTGCTCCAGAGCGCTCAGGACCTCAGACTGGAACAAAGGTTCACCTTCCAACAGGACAATGACCCTAAACACACAGCCAAGACAACGCAGAAGTGGATTCGGGACAAGTCTCTGAACGTCCTTGAGTGGCCCAGCCAGAGCCCAGACTTGAACCCAATCCAATATCTCTGAAGAGACCTGAAAATAACTGTGTGTGCAGCAACGCTCCCCATCCAATGTGACTGCTTGAGAGGAGCTGCAGAGGAGAATGGGAGAAACTCCCCAAATACAGGTGTGCCAAGCTTGTAGCGTCATACCCAAGAGGACTTGAGGCTGTATTCGCTGCCAAATGTGCTTCAACAAAATACTGAGTAAAGGGTCTGAATACTTTTTTTTATTATTATGGGGTATTGTGTGAAGATTGATGAGGGGAAAAAACAATTTAATGATCAATGTTGGAATAAGGCTGTAACCTGACAAAATGTGTAAAAGGTCAAGGGGTCTGAATACTTTCCGAAGGCACTGTATCTTTGAGTAACAGATTGGGTGGTATACCGTATACCGGGGTATTTGTAAAAAGCCATGGGATGGTTTTTCAATATCGTTGAAACCATTTCTTTGAAGTTTGAATATGTGCAGCTACTTTTTAAGTAAATACCTGCAGTCAACTTGTGCGATACGTTAGGAGATAAAGCATTGCATTCTTCATTTCACCTGTCACATTATTACAAATCTTACAGTAGTCCCCCAGTCACGTGGTGTTTGTTTACGAGCACACAACAATGAGAGACCGGAGCCTTGTGAGTAAATCACTGTTCTTCAGTATGTGCCAGGAGATTTAATTACACTATGGAATTCACAACTAAATGTTTGCCAGCTAGATATCTTATAACTATTCAGTTATCTGTCTAAAATGTGCTGAATGCTCTGCAGTTGTGCATTTGGTTAGCTAATTTAGAAGATAGTTAGCTATCTAGCTAAGTGGTCAGCTTCTTCCAAAATCAAGCATTCGCTTAACAGCAAGGGAAATCCCTCCTGGATCAAGAGCCTTGCTGGCTAATATTTGTGTTGTGCGTGCAGCAAACTGTGAGTAGCATATTTGCTCCCGAGTGGGAAGGTACTGCATCTCAGTGCTTGAGGCGTCACCACAGACACCCTCGTTCGAATCCAGGCTGTATCACAACTGGACGTGATTGGGAGTCCCATTGGGCGGCGCACAATTGGCCCAGCGTCGTCCGTGTTTGACCGGTGTAGGCCGTTATTCTAAATAAGAATTTGTTCTTAACTGACTTGCCTAGTTAAATAATGGTTAAATGTAAAATGTAAATATTTGAGAGACTTGTATAGTTTAGGTCAGAAACTGTACAAAATGTTTGCAATGCGGTCGTTTAGTTAGCATTATTTATGGGATTTTACATGTACTTGTTAGCATTGCTAACCTTCGGATTACAGAGCATCGGTGGGGTTTGAAATCAGTACCCCTTGTGTTCAGTGCCGGTATTACCGAATATCCCGGTATGGCACAAAGCCGGTATGAAGGTATGGCAATCTGGATACTCCACCAAGTTTCAATGCTGGACTTTGAGTCGGAAGGTTGCACTAATTAGTGTGTATACTCCCATTGCACCCTCCATAGTGTGTACTTAGTATATCCTACTAAGTGTGTACTCAGTGTGCCCTATATAGTGTACACTCACAGTGAGGGCTCTCCTTGGCGCCGGCCTTCAGCAGTAGTTTGGCTATGGGGGTGTTGTTGGTCATGATGGCGATGTCTAGCGGTGTTAACCCTTGGCTGTCGGGTGTGCCGAGGTCCAGCTCCTCAGCTGTGTACTGGTAGAGAAGGATCTGGACAGCATCTAGATCCTGCTGCTCCACCGCCTCAAACAGACACTCACTACCTTGCATGCTCTGGACGAGAGAAGAGGAGGGACACACACACACACACACGTCAGAATACAAACATCATCATCGTTGACGTCATCCTCATCAGCAGCATTATCATCATCATCACCATCATCAATCATCAACAGAACTAAACACGCTGAAACCAAGGCAGACAAAGCAACAACATTAAGCGGGGTGATTGCCATGTTCCTGTGTGATAATTGATGTGTGACAATTGGACCATAGAGAGGAGAGGTGACATGGTGACGGTACATGAGAGAGAGAGAGAGTGAGAAAGAGAGAGAGAGGGAAAGGAAAGTGAGAAGGTGAGAGGTAAAACTGCAGTGAAAGTGCTGAAGCTGGATTAAAGATTATTCAACCGGGGTTCCGCAGAGGTGCTGCAGTAGGTCAGAGAAAAAATTAAGAAAATACAAATTATTTAAAATGTTTTTATCAATATCGCTAGCAACAACAGAATATACACATTTTTTATAACATACCTACAGTTAACTATGTCAACTATTTCTGAACTCCTATTATTGAGCAAATTACACTCACTGGAGTATCTGAAGTAGGCTGTGAACAAGCACCTGCGAATAGGGTATCAGTGCGGCAAGTGCTGCTGGTAAGCTTTCTTTACTTGGACATCGCTAATCTCTAACCTGCTAAACAGCTGCTCTTAGTGAAAATGTATTTGGAGATACTATACCTTTTATAGCTAATAGGCTATGTTTATACTTCATCTTCTAATTATAATGTGGGAGAGTCAAAATAATGAAAAACATTACTTCTTCCTGCCATGATCATTCACCTGATGATAAGACCAGATGTGAAAACAATATATTTTTGTTGATTGTATGATGGGGTCCCTGGGTCGTGGGTTTGCCTGTGAGACGATCCCTGGGTAAGAAAAGGTTGAAGACCTGTGATACAGATAATGGTAGGTTCAGCGTGATTGAAATACTTACGCCTGGAGGACTAATGAGAAGCGTGTGTGTGTGTGTGTGTGTGTGTATGTATGTGTTTGTGTGTGTGTGTGTTTGTGTGTGTCTGTTTGTGTGTGTGTGTCTGTGTGTGTGTTTGTGTGTGTGTCTGTGTGTGTGTGTGTGTGTGTGTGTGTGTGTGTGTGTGTGTGTGTGTGTGTGTGTGTGTGTCTGTGTTTGTGTGTCTGTGTCTGTGTGTGTGTGTTTGTGTTTGTGTGTGTCTGTTGCTGTGTGTTTGTGTTTGTGTGCGCCTGTGAAATGAAAAACCTGTTAGAACATTTGGTCTAAAAGCAGTTGCATTTAGAAACCAACTACAACAGAACCAGTCAAGAGAGAGAGAGAGAGGCTAAGGAAAGGCAACGGAAAGGGACAAAGTGAGAGAAAAGGGATGAAGAGAAGGAGGTAGCACTGCAGTGAAAGTGTTGAAGCGGTAATAGGGGACTAGTGTGGTTCTAGGTACCGATTCCGACTGACATTTTCGCATATAAATTGATATGTGGACACTGTAGATCGAAGTGGCTTGCATTACTTTTGGGTATGTCTATTTCTATTTAAAAGGTTTTAAATATCGAATCCGTACTTTTGGAGAAACAGTGCCACTGTTGGCCCCAGCACCTTTGTTATTGTTTTAGTTTTATTGATGAAACGGAGCAGATGAGCATCTGGCAGTGTGGTAAAAAAAGGTGCAGTATATATTCTGCTGTTCCATCGTGTAATGATGTCAGTGTGGTAAAAAAAGGTGCAGTATATATTCTGCTGTTCCATCGTGTAATGATGTCAGTGTGGTAAAAAAAGGTGCAGTATATATTCTGCTGTTCCATCGTGTAATGATCAGTGTAAAAAAATGTATATATGTTCGTGTAATGATGTCAGTGTGGTAAAAAAAGGTGCAGTATATATTCTGCTGTTCCATCGTGTAATGATGTCAGGGGAAAAAACACTGTTCATTGTTTTCAGTAACTTCTTTGTTTTTGTAATATCCCAAATGGACGTGGGAGTTTCGCCAATTGAGGAATCTAGCTTTAATGAGGAGTTAACAACAACCTGTATGTGAGATAAAGTGTAGCCAGGTGGAATTTATCATCAGATTGAGAAACATCAGCTCTAGAGTTTAAAGAGCAACTGCCCCTAAAAAGCAACTAATCCCTTTGAAAGCCTGTGTGGCATCGAGGCAGAAACAAAGTAAAGGTCGACCGATTATGATTTTTCAACGCCGATACCGATTATTGGAGGAACCAAAAAAAGCCGATACCGATTAATCGGACGATTTTTATTTATTTATTTGTAATAATGACAATTACAACAATACTGAATCAACATTTATTTTAACTTAATATAATACATCAATAAAAATCTATTTAGTCTCAAATAAATAATGAAACATGTTCAATTTGGTTTAAATAGTGCAAAAACAAAGTGTTGAAGAAGAAAGTAAAAGTGCAATATATGCCATGTAAAAAAGCTAACGTTTAAGTTCCTTGCTCAGAACATGAGAACATATGAAAGCTGGTGGTTCCTTTTAACATGAAACTTCAATATTCCAAGGTAAGAGGTTTTAGGTTGTAGTTAATATAGTATTTTTAGGACTATTTCTCTCTATACCATTTCATATACTTTTGACTATTGGATGTTCTTATAGGCATTTTAGTATTGCCAGTGTAACAGTATAGCTTCCGTCCCTCTCCTCACCCCTACCTGGGCTCGAACCAGGAACACATCGACAACAGCCACCCTCGAAGCATCGTTACCCATCGCTCCACAAAATCCGCGGCCCTTGCAGAGCAAGGGGAACAACTACTCCAGGTCTCAGAGCGAGTGACGTTTGAAACGCTATTAGCGCGCACCCCGCTAACTAGCTAACCTAATCTTGGGAGTTGATAGGCTTGAAGTCATAAACAGCTCAATGCTTGAAGCACAGCGAAGAGCTGCTGGCAAAATGCACGAAAGTGCTGTTTGAATGAATGCTTATGAGCCTGCTGCTGCCTACCACCGCTCAGTTAGACTGCTCTATCGAATATCAAATCATAGACTTAATTATAACATAATAACACACAGAAATGCAAGCCTTTGGTCATTAATATGGTCGAATCCGGAAACTATCATTTCGAAAACAAAACGTTTATTATTTCAGTGAAATATGGAACCGTTCCGTATTTTATCTAATGGGTGGCATCCCTAAGTCTAAAAATTGCTGTTACATTATACAACCTTCAATGATGTCATAATTACGTAAAATTCTGGCAAATTAGTTCGCAACGAGCCAGGCGGCCCAAACTGTTGCATATACACTGACTCTGCGTGCAATGAACACAAGAGAAGTGACACAATTTCACCTGGTTAATATTGCCTGCTAATCTGGATTTCTTTTAACTAAATATGCAGGTTTAAAAATATATACTTCTGTGTATTGATTTTAAGAAAGGCTTTGGTGTTTATGGTTAGGTACAGTCGTGCAACGATTGTGCTTTTTTCGCAAATGCGCTTTTGTTAAATCATACCCCGTTTGGCGAAGTTGGCTGTCTTTGTTAGGATTGAAATAGTCTACAACGTTCGCAACGAGCCAGGCAGCCCAAACTGTTGCATATACCTGACTCTGTTGCAAGAGAAGTGACACAATTGACCTAGTTAAAATAAATTCATGTTAGCAGGCAATATTAACTAAATATGCAGGTTTAAAAATATATACTTGTGTATTGACTTAAAGAAAGGCATTGATGTTTATGGTTAGGTACACGTTGGAGCAACGACAGTCCTTTTTCGCGAATGCGCACTGCATCGATTATATGCGCAAGACGCTAGAAAAACTAATAATATCATCAACCATGTGTAGTTAACTAGTGATTATGATTGATTGATTGTTTTTTACAAGATAAGTTTAACTTACCTTGGCTTCTTACTGCATTCGCTTAACAGGCAGGCTCCTTGTGGAGTGCAATGAGAGGCAGGTGGATAGAGCGTTGGACTAGTTAACTGTAAGGTTGCAAGATTGAATCCCCGAGCTGACAAGGTAAAAATCTGTGGTTCCGCCCCTGAACAAGGCAGTTACCCCTCTGTTCCTAGGCCGTCATTGAAAATAAGATGTGTTTTTGTGTTCTTAACTGTGTTCTTGTGTTCTTAACTGACTTGCCTAGATAAATAAAGGTGTAAATATATATATATATTTTTTAAAGAAAGGCCAAATCAGTGTCCAAAAATACAGATTTCCGATTGTTATGAAAACTTGAAATCAGACCTAATCAATCGGCCATTCCGATTAATCAGTCGACCTCTACTACAAAGTGTAAAGAGGATCATTTTGGTCAAAGCCAGTCTCCTTTAAAACAGAGTTTGGAACCTCAGTGTGTCACAATAACTAAATTATAATCCAAACCCAACATTGATTATGTCAACAAATCATGCTCCCTTTTGCCAAGCTCCATGTGCAAATCGCCCCTCCACCCACTTCACTGCCTTTAACTGAACATGGCACCATTGTTTCATCGCCCCCAAGGTGTTGAAAGGACGGCAGAGTGAAGTTCTATGGTTTGCATGCCCTGCTGAAGGACCCTAGTATGTGGAATAGGCAGTTGGAGTTCGTTGGTCCCCAAGTCTGCCCCAGTAACTCTAGCTTGGTGTGCAACAACCGGTGGTGGTGTGTATAACCAGAGGTACTGGAATATAATGACCTCTGGTATAACTTTTTTATTTATTTATTTATTTCACCTTTATTTAACCAGGTAAGCAAGTTGAGAACAAGTTCTCATTTACAATTGCGACCTGGCCAAGATAAAGCAAAGCAGTTCGACACATACAACGACACAGAGTTACACATGGAGTAAAACAAACATACAGTCAATAATACAGTAAAAAAAAAAAAAAAAAACAAGTCTATATACAATGTGAGCAAATTAGGTGAGAAGGGAGGTAAAGGCAAAAAAGGCCATGGTGGCAAAGTAAATACAATATAGCAAGTAAAACACTGGAATGGTAGTTTTGCAATGGAAGAATGTGCAAAGTAGAAATAAAAATAATGGGGTGCAAAGGAGCAAAATAAATAAATAAACTTTGCTAATGACGTTATATAATGTTATTGTTGGTTATGCAGGTAGCTATCTAGCTACCTCATTACAACTTAGTTAGGTCATAGCTCATATAGGTTTCTGTATTGTCTAGATACTGCTGGGTTATGTATCGTTATCATTTGATAACGCTAGCGAGGGAGGCTAGCTAGCTAGCTACAGACCTCTCTGGTATAACTTAGCTAATATTATTGCTGGTTATGTAGGTAGCTATCTATTGATAAAGCTAGCTAGGTACCTCATAGTTACCTCATTACAACTTAGTTAGGTCGTAGCTCATACAAGTGTATTCTGTATTGTCTAGGGCAAAACTAAATAAAGGATTCAGCTATGGTGGTAGCTAACTCATGTCTGAATCTCACTAATACAGTGAACTAAGAGCAAACCGTGACAGTTTTACCAGCCTGAATCTAATCTGGAGATATACTCAGTCTATATCTGTAAAGTATATAATTAGGGTTTCCACAACCACAAAGTCAACATTGGCTACATCGTAAAAAATTATCAAAACAATAAAGTGCTTTTTGGTCTTAATTTAAGGTTAGGGTTCGGGATAAGGTTAGCAGTGTAGTTAAGGTTACGGTTAGTTTTAAAATCACATTTTAAGAAGATCAATTGTAGAAATAGGCGGTATTTATGACTTTTTGGCTGTGGTAACTAACGACGACCTAGAATTAGCTTGACCCGAGTTACTGTCCTGATGACACAGATGGCTTCATCAACAACAATGTGTGTTATGTGAAATGTTGTATAAAAAATACCCTGTTTGATAAACGAATAGGTTAATTACCCATCCTCTTGATACAGTACAAATAGTAGAGTCGTTTTGGTTGTGAAGTGCAATATAAAAAATCTTTGTCCTTTCTTTATAAGAAAATGCAATTTACCACTTGGCAGTCTATTGTATCACCCTGTCATAGGCCCTCCCTGTCAACACCACCTCATAAGATGAGGAAGTACTTTGTTTAAGAGGATTGCCTGCTGCAGTTGTTCGAGAGATGTCTAGTTTGCAGCCAAACATGCAACATAGAGAAGACCAGCAAGGGGACCCTCAGCATCACATAGACATGACCTCGCTGTGAGTATTCCTATAAATGGAACAGGGAGGACACTTGAATCAGGTTGGTGTTTAGAATTTTCTCCCAATTCACCATAACCTAGCATGGTGGAACCAGCCTGATTGCTGCATTTACTATTCTATTTCACTTCACATATGGCATCTGAAGTGAAATAGAAAGGTGAATGTGGCGATCAAGTTGATTCCACCATGCTAATCATAACCACCATTGATAACATAATCAGTCCTCTGTGTGTGACTGAGAAGTATCTTTGATGAGGGGCCAGGAGCTGATCTACGCTGCTATGCCCATCAACAGGGCGCTGGCAAAGACCTTACCTCCAGCCTCACCTCTTGCCTGTCTCCGTCGATAGGGAGACCAGAATTAGGTAGGTTTAGTCTGACCTGATCAAACTCCAACATAGTATACAGTATGTTTGTTTGTCAGATATCCCCTATCTAACTGCCATTGGTAATAGAACAGTGACTGTGTATGTGTTCACAGATGCATATATAGAGTCAGCACTGGGAGACTTGCAAGATGATGTGATGGAGTCCTGACCAACAGGACTTGTTGTATTCTGTGCCTCTTGGGCTTACAATCAGAGGGGCTGCCTCATAGAGATCCTATTAACTTACTCATATTCTAATTCTATGGGCCATATTCTAATTCTATGGGCCATTTCTAAAGAAATTATAAACCAATTACAGGAAATGGGACAATACACACCAACCCAATCTGTATTGATCCCGAGACAGAGAGAGACCTCCAGCCTAGCCAGTCACTGTCTGAACCCAGTGTCCCAGACACAAAGAGAGACCTCCAGCCTAGCCAGTAAATATCTGAAGACATTGGGTGACTCTACACATAGAATTAGTGGAGACTCGAGGAACCCTGGAGTTCCTCAAGGAACCATTGTTATTCATTGTTAATATTTGTACCTTTGGTTAGTTGAGCGACTATTGGAGGAACCTTGGAGGAATGTTTCAATGTAGCAAAGGGTTCATGGAGGAACAATGGACTAGAGGTGTGGCTTAGTAGGGGCGTGGCTTTCAGAAATATATTTTTAGGACACCTGTAGGAGTAAATGTCTGTTCATCTGTTCTGTTGTACTGTCAAAACATGTTAAGGTTGAAAACTGACAGTTTTGTAGAATCAATGAGGCTTACAGAGATGTAAGAGTTAATCAAGAGCCTATGCAAATCCCAAAGTTGTAATAGTTAGCATTTTATTACTATATGTAATCAGTAATGTTAATATTGTACTACAATATGCAATATGCATAAATATTCAAGGGAAATAAATGAATCACATGTATCACATTTACTCTAATGGGTGGCCAAAACCTGAAAGCCACGCCTCCAATCTTATGATAGGCTGCCACCTAAATACCCCAAATACCTCTACAATATATTACTAATAAGGTACAAAATGTAACCCCTCCCCATCCATGTGAAAAGGTTTGAACCTTAACACATGCATTCACCGAAAACCCTTTTCCTCAAAGAACATTTTACAACTGGAAAGGTTTCCCCTATGGGCAATTATTTAAACTCCATAAAGGTTCTTCCAGATTCCTTTACTTATAAGAGTAAAGTAAGTCACAGTATAGTCCTCCTGGACACTCTTATCTGGGCTGGTTGGTATCATTTGATCTGATGAAGATGATGACGCATAACAGTCCCGTATAGATGCTCACCCATACACACAAAATTCCACACAAACGAACACACACACACAAACAGGGCACGCACGCACACACACACAATCCCCAACTCACCGAGCCCTTGCGATGACCGTGGCGATCTCCACGGCCGAAGAAGTAGGCCTCCTCAAAGGAGGAGTGGCCACCTTTGAGCTTCTCTGATAGGTTCCTGTACAGGCGCTTGGCAGCGCTGGGAGAGGCAGGGCCTCCCGAGCACTTCCTGGTTTGGGCCAGCTGCAGGTTCTGCATCTGTTGAGTCATGCTGACAGAATAGAAGTTCCTAAGGAAGAGAAAAGTCATTTGAATGTGTAAGACCAATTTCTCTTGAGGACAGTAATAGTCTACATTTCTACCCAATTATATATTGGCTGACAATGAAGACAGTACAAATTGATGAGTTTGACAGAACATAAGTTCCTAAAGGAAGGGAGGAATATATATTAGAAAAAAATACCAAGGCACTCTTCATATCTGGTGTAAGTTAAAATCGTCATCATCTTCACATGTCCTCAAGGACTATGTAATCTTCCTGTGTTGTATGTATATTTCCACACGATGAGGTTGGAATAATACTGTGAAATTGTGAAAACTATTATAATGCCCTTTTAGTGTAAGAGTTGTTTGAAAAGACCACCTGAAATTTCAGCGTGTTTTGGTGGGATGGAGTTTTGGCCTGCCTGGTGACATCCCCATACGTTAAATGAGTTAATAGACCAATAAGAAACTGAGTTTCAAACCTCTGCATTCAGCTGTGAGAAGGCTCAGTGAAGTGGAGCGCTCTTCAGAAACCATTCATGAAAAAGGAACATTCTAGTGTTCCTCTATTCATTATCTCTTCACTGTCACAGAAGACAGGCTAGCGAGTCACGACAACCATCATTATCTTTTCTCTGCCAAAACATAATTAGCGTTCACATAGCTACAGAGGGATGTGATGCTTGAATTAAAAACATGCTTTAGTTTTCCAATAGAATGGCTGCGTTTACTCAGGCAGCCCAATTATTATATTTAGTCATAAATTGGGTACAGTCTAAGGAATAGAAAGAATAACAAAACAAATGCTCCTAAAGATGGCTTATTTTGGTCCTTTATGCTTCTCAAGAGTACAGTATATGTTACGTAAAGATGAATGCTCTCTATCATTTCCAGGACCAATTAGTTTATCTTATCAATACATTTCTTGAATAAAGCGAGATTGATTAATTGGCTGACAATTAGTTTAAGTGTGCAAGTGAGTGTCCTTATTTAACATGTTGAAGAAATAACCAAATGTCATTAAAATATCATCAAATATTACACCTGGGATTGTGGACACAGATATGGAACATGACATTTATTTATTTTTTTACCTTTATTTAACTCGGCAAGTCAGTTAAGAACAAATTCTTATTTATAATGACAGCCTACCGGGGAACAGTGGGTTAACTGCCTTGTTCAGGGGCAGAAAGACAGATTATTACCTTGTCAGCTCGGGGATTCAATCCAGCAACCTTTTGGTTACTGGCCCAATGCTCTAACCACCAGGCTACCTGCCACCCCAAGACAAGACCAACTAGAGGCACTGCAGGGGAAAGTGTGTGTGTGCATGCATGCATGTGCGTGAGCATGTGTGTGCCTATGTGTGTGTCCCCACTAATTGAGGCGAGTGAACTAAAATATCCAAAATGAGCACTCTTTTATGCTCATGCACACACACTCCCGCACACTCATGACCAACCACAGAATAGTCACGTCTGTCCTTTCAGGAGTGTTTGAATTTAATGGTTGCGTCATCTCTCCATTTATCCATTGAGAGGTGGCTGGAACAGTGATGAACACAATGAATAGTCCTTCACATCTGACTCCAGCTCTATCAACTGGGCCTCAAATAGCAGCAGGCTGGTACAATGGCCTCTCACTCTTCCCCCTAATAACTACGGATATGAGCTGATAAAATTGGTTGAAGGGACAAATCATTAGCTGGGAGTGAGGGAGGAAGAGGAAGGGAGAAGTAGAGAGGTAAATAGGGCCGGAGAGAAAGAGAGAGTGGATAAGAAAAGTGCTCGAGAGAGAAAGAGAGAAATAAAGAGAAACAGAGAGAGAGAAACAGAGAGAGAGATTTCATGAGCTGAAATAAAAGATCCCAGAAATGTTCTATACACACAAAAACCTTATTTCTCTGCACACATTTGTTTGCATCCCTGCTAGTGAGCATTTCCAAGATAATCCATCCAGCTGTCAGGTATGGCATATCAAGAAGCTGATTAAACAGCATGATCATCACATAGGTGCACCTTGTGCAGAGTACAATAAAAGGCCACCCATCACAATGTCACAGATGCCTCAAGTTCTGAGGGAGCGTGCAATTGACATGCTGACTACAGGAAAGTCCATCAGAGCTGTTGCCAGAGAATTGTATGTTAATTTCTCTACCATAAGAGAAAAGTTGTTTTAGAGAATTTGGCAGTACGTCTAACCAGCCTCACAACAGCAGACTCTGTGTAACCATGCCAGCTCAGGCCCTCCACATCTGGCTTCTTCACCTGCAGGATCTTCTAAGACCAGCCACCTGGACAGCTGATGAAACTGAGGAGTATTTCTGTCTGTAATAAATCCTTTTTGTGGTGAAAAACTCATTCTGATTGGCTGGGCATTGCTCCCCAGCGGATTGGCCAGTCTCTCAAGTGGGTGGACCTATGCCCTCCCAGATGCACTCATGGTGGCGCCCCTGCCCAGTCATGTGAAATCCAAGAATTGGTGCCAAATTTATTTATTTCAATTGACTGATTTCCTTACATGAACTGTAACTCAGTAACATCGTCGAAATTGTTGCATGTTGCGTTTATATTTTTGTTCAGTGCATTCAGAAAATATTCCGACCCCATGACGTTTTCCACATTTTGTTACGTTACAGCCTTATTCTAAAATTGATTAAATTGCTCTAGGAAGTGTCTTAGTGGTTCAAAACATCTACCATTTAAGAATGATTGAGCCCACAGTGTTCTTTTGGATCTTCAATGTTGTAAAATAAATGTGTACCCTTCCCCAGATCTGTGCCTCGACACAATCCTGTCTCAGAGCGCTAGGACATTTCCTTTGACCTCATGGCTTGGGTTTTGCTCTGACATGCACTGTCAACTGTGGGACCTTATGTCCCACATTTGAGGTGTGTGCTTTTCCAAATCATGTCCAATCAATTGAATTTACCACAGCTGGACTCCAATCAAGTTGTACAAACATCTCAAGGATGATAAATGGAAACAGGATGCACTTGAGCTCAATTTTGAGTCTCATAGGGTCTGAATACTTTCACTTTGTCATTAGAGGGTATTGTGTGTAGATTGATGATAATTGTGTAGATTGATGAGAACTTTTTCCAAATGCATTGTTGTATATATACACTACATGACCAAAAGTATGTGGACATCTGCTCGTCAAACATTTCATTCCAAATTCACGGGCATTAATATAGAGTTGGTCCCCCCCTTTGCTGCTCTAACAGCCTCCACTCTTCTGGGAGGCTTTCCACTAGATGTTGGAATATTGCTGCGAGGACTTACTTCCATTCGGCCACAAGAACATTAGTGAGGTCGGGCACTGATGTTGGGCGATTAGGCCTGGCTCGCAGTCTGCATTCCAATTCATCCCAAATCTGTTCAAGATCTTCCGCACCAATCTCGACAATCCATTTCTGTATGGACCTTGCTTTGTGCACGGGGGAAATGTGATCCAAGATGGCGTAGCAGTCAGACGCCTTTGTCCTCGTCTTTGTCATGTCCCACGTATATATCTTTTATATCTTATCTTTTTTTCTTCACATATCTTTTTAATATTTGTTCTAAACTTCAAATACTCTCCAACACATGGGACGCAAACAACATTTGCTGTATGATTGATGAGGATCTCTGTCGCAACGTCCCCTGAATGCCCAACCGCTAGCCTGCTAGCCCACTACCTGTCTAGAGCATATCGGCTGTTAGCTGAATAGGTCCATCGGACAATTTCTTTGGCCACTATACCTATTTTGCCAATTGGACTGGTCCCCTTTTCCACACGGAACCCTACTAATCCATCACGACTGGTCTACTGAAGTAAAAGCACAAGGAGGCTCTGCACGAGGAGGCTATAAACAGACTTCCCCCGTCGCGACATCCCTCTAAGGCCCTTCTGCTAGCTTGCTTGCCCCGGCCCGCTAGCTGTCTGAATCGCCGTGTCTCCAACCAGCCTCACCACTCACTGGACCCTTATGATCACTCGGCTACCAAATGCCTCTCCATAATGTCAATATGCCTTGTCCATTGCTGTTCTGGTTAGTGATTATTGCCTTATTTCACTGTAGAGCCTCTAGCCCTGCTCAATATACCTTAGCCAACCCTTTAGTTCCACCTCCCACACATGCGATGACATCACCTGGTTTAAATTATGTTTCTAGAGACAATATCTCTCTCATCATCACTCAATGCCTAGGCCTACCTCCACTGTATTCACATCCTACCAAACCTTTGTCTGTACATTATGCCTTGAATCTATTCTATCGGCGATATCATCTACAAAATAGCCTCCAACACTCTACTCAACAAATTGGATGCAGTCTATCACAGAGCCATCCGTTTTGTCACCAAAGCCCCATACACTACCCACCACTGCAACATGTACACTCTCGTTGGCTGGCCCTCGCTTCATACTCGTCGCCAAACCCACTGGCTCCAGGTCATCTACAAGTATTTGCTAGGTAAAGCCCCGCCTTATCTCAGCTCACTGGTCACCATAGCAGCACCCACCCGTAGAACGCACTCCAGCAGGTATATCTCACTGGTCACTCCCAAAGCTAATTCCTCCTTTGGCCGCCTCTCCTTCCAGTTCTCTGCTGCCAATGACTGGAATTAACTGCAAAAGTCACTGAAGCTGGAGACTCATATCTCCCTCACTAGCTTTAAACACCAGCTGTCAGAGCAGCTCACAGATCACTGCACCTGTACATAGCCCATCTGTTTATAGCCCATCCAACTACCTCATCCCCATACTGTATTTATTTATTTATCTTGCTCCTTTGCACCCCAGTATCTCTACTTACACATTCATCTTCTGCACATCTACCATTCCAGTGTTTAATTGTTATATTGTAATTTCTTCGCCACCATGGCCTATTTATTGCCTTACCTCCCTTATCTTACCTCATTTGCACACACTGTTTTTAGACTTTCTCTACTGTATTATTGACTGTATGTGTGTTTATTCCACGTGTAAATCTGTGTTGTTGTATGTGTCGAACTGCTTTGCTTTATATTGGCCAGGTTGCAGTTGTAAATGAGAACTTGTTCTCAACTAACCTATCTGGTTAAATAATGGTGAAATAAAAAAAAGTAAAAACAGGAAAGGGCCTTCCCCAAACTGTTGCTACAAAATTGGAAGCAAAGCATCATCTAGAATGTAATTGTATGCTGTAGTGTTAAGATTTCCCTTCAATATAACTAAGGGGCCATGAAAAACAGCCCCAGACCACTGCTCCTCCCCATCAAATTTTACACTCGGCACTATGCATTGTGGCAGGTAGCGTTTTCCTGGCATCCACCAAACCCAGAGTCGTCCTTCGGACTACCGGATGGTGAAGCGTGATTCATCACTACAGAGAATGCGTTTCCACTGTTCCAGAGTCGTCCTTCGGACTACCGGATGGTGAAGCGTGATTCATCACTACAGAGAATGCGTTTCCACTGTTCCAGAGTCGTCCTTCGGACTACCGAATGGTGAAGCGTGATTCATCACTACAGAGAATGCGTTTCCACTGTTCCAGAGTCGTCCTTCGGACTACCGGATGGTGAAGCGTGATTCATCACTACAGAGAATGCGTTTCCACTGTTCCAGAGTCGTCCTTCGGACTACCAGATGGTGAAGCGTGATTCATCACTACAGAGAATGTGTTTCCACTGTTCCAGAGTCGTCCTTCGGACTACGGGATGGTGAAGCGTGATTCATCACTACAGAGAATGTGTTTCCACTGTTCCAGAGTCGTCCTTCGGACTACCGGATGGTGAAGCGTGATTCATCACTACAGAGAATGCATTTCCACTGTTCCAGAGTCTTCCTTCGGACTACTGGATGGCGAAGTGTGATTCATCACTACAGAGAATGCGTTTCCACTGTTCCAGAGTCGTCCTTCGGACTACCGGATGGTGAAGCGTGATTCATCACTACAGAGAATGCGTTTCCACTGTTCCAGAGTCGTCCTTCGGACTACCGGATGGTGAAGTGTGATTCATCACTACAGAGAATGCATTTCCACTGTTCCAGAGTCGTCCTTCGGACTACCGGATGGTGAAGCGTGATTCATCACTACTACAGAGAATGCGTTTCCACTGTTCCAGAGTCGTCCTTCGGACTACCGGATGGTGAAGCGTGATTCATCACTACAGAGAATGCATTTCCACTGTTTCAGAGTCTTCCTTCGGACTACTGGATGGCGAAGTGTGATTCATCACTACAGAGAATGCGTTTCCACTGTTCCAGAGTCGTCCTTCGGACTACCGGATGGTGAAGCGTGATTCATCACTACAGAGAATGCATTTCCACTGTTCCAGAGTCGTCCTTCGGACTACCAGATGGTGAAGCGTGATTCATCACTACAGAGAATGTGTTTCCACTGTTCCAGAGTCGTCCTTCGGACTACGGGATGGTGAAGCGTGATTCATCACTACAGAGAATGCATTTCCACTGTTCCAGAGTCGTCCTTCGGACTACCGGATGGTGAAGCGTGATTCATCACTACTACAGAGAATGCGTTTCCACTGTTCCAGAGTCTTCCTTCGGACTACTGGATGGCGAAGTGTGATTCATCACTACAGAGAATGCGTTTCCACTGTTCCAGAGTCGTCCTTCGGACTACCGGATGGTGAAGCGTGATTCATCACTACAGAGAATGCGTTTCCACTGTTCCAGAGTCCAAACTTTACACCACTCCAGCTGGCGCTTGGCATTGTGCATGGTGATCTTAGGCTTGTGTGCAGCTGCTCTGCCATGGAAACCCATTTCATGAAGCTCCTGACGAACAGTTCTGACATTGCTTCCAGAGGCAGTTTGGAACACGGTAGTGAGTGTTGCAACCGAGAAAATAATATGTTTTACACACTACGCGCTTCAGCACTGGTGGTCCCATTCTGTGAGCTTGTGTGGCCTACCACCTCGCGGCTGAGCCTAGACATTTCCACTTCACAATAACAGCACTTAAAGTGAACCAGGGCAGCTCTAGCAGAACACAAATTTGACAAACTAACTCGTTGGAAAGTTGGCATCCTATGACAGTGCCATGTTAAAAGTCACTGAGCTCTCCAGTACAGGCCATTATACTGGCAATCTTTGTCTATGGAGATTGCATGGCTGTGTGCTACATTTTCTACACATGTCAGCAACAGGTGTGGTTGAAATAGCCAAATCCACTAATTTGAAGTGGTGTCCATATACTTTTGGCTATGTTGTTTATTCACTGAGTGTACAAAACATTAGGACCATCTTCCTAATATTGAGTAACACCTTTTGCCCTCAGAACAGCCTCGGGGCATGGACTCTACAGGAACTATATACTCTATGTTGACTCCAATGCTTCCCAAAGTTGTGTCAAGTTGGCTGGATGGCCTTTGGGTGGTGGACCATTCTTGATACACTCGGGAAAATATTGAGCGTGAAAAACCCGACAGCGTTGCAGTTCTTGACACACTCCAACCGGTACGCCTGGAACCTACTACGATACCCTGTTCAAAGGCACTGAAATATTTTGTCTTGCCCATTCACCCTCTGAATTGCACACAAACACAATCCATGTCTCAATTGTCTCAAGGCTTAAAAATCCTTAACAGTTTGTAGCAAATTCTACTAGATAAAAAGCTGAAATTAGTATGATATCCTGGCACTTAAAGCATACTCAATTTTGGAAATGTCACATACTATAAAACATTATTTTTTTTGCATTACCAAACAGGATACTACTTAGAACGCAAGTACGGGTATTCTACTCAGCTCCAACATTGTTATTCAATCACTTCCACAGAGAAAAACACGCTGATTCTGTCTCAAATGGAACATTTGAACAAGACATTGCTAACTAAAGAGCCTACGGAACTTGTAGCAACCAACAGACACGTACAGGTGCATTTTCAACAACAGTCTACTGCAACAATTGCACTGAAACACATACATTACACACAAAGGAATAAGGGACAGAGCGATACAGAGAGAGAATGGGGGAAGAAGAGCGAGATAATAGATGGAGAAAGACAGAAACACAAACAGAAGTCAAGTTAGTCTTATCGGTTTCTGCGCACAGAAGACGGAAGGAAAGAGAACAAGAGAGAGTAGAGAGAGAGAGAGGGAGGGAGGGAGAGAGAGATCGGGGGGAAAGAGCAATAACAAATTGAGAAAGACAGGACAAAAATATGGAGAGAAATTACAGTAACAGCAGCAGGAGTCAAGTCAGTGTAATCTGTTTCTGCACAAAGCAGAGAGAAAGAGAGAGAACGAGAGAGAGTGAGAGAGAGAGAGAGTAGAGAGAGAGAGAGAGAGTAGCGAGAGAGAGAAAGAACGGGGGAGAAGAGAGAGAACAGTTTGAGAAAGACAGGAACATAAAGATGGAGAGAAATTACAGTAACAGCAACAGAAGTCAAGTCAGTCTAATGTGTTTCTGCGCAGAGAAGAGAGAAGGAACGAGGAGAGAGAAAGGGAGGGATATGAGGATATCTTCAGCTTCAATCGATACTGTATGAGCGAAACCAAAAAAAGTATATTCTTCTAACAGCCAGGAATGCTGAAGCAGCAGTCGTACAGTGTACATTAATTACCTACCCCTTTATATAGCGTACATCTCTCACCCACCAAGTTCAACAGATCAATTATCAACTGACAGCACAGCAGATGTATACTGACCCCACACATACTGATGTAGTGTATTATCTGATGTTTGATGATCTGATGTGTGTGTGTGTGTTTGTGTGCACACATCTGCATATGTGTTGGTGCACGCACCTATGCATCTCTGCGTGTGTGGGAATCTGCATGTGTGTGTTCTTACGTCTGTGCTTTGTGCATGTGTGTTCACCTGTATGTGTGTGTGCGGTGGCTTCAGCAGTTGTACCTGTCCAGGCTGTGAGACGTGCGTGGTGAGCCCGTGTAGAGCAACTGTCTGAAGTCCTTTATCAGAGCATCCCCTGGTCTCTGGTTCAACCTCTGAGCCAGGTGAGATATCTTACTCTCCGAGCTGCAGAGCAGAGGGGGAGAGGGGGGAGACGAGAGTAGGAGAGGAGGGAGATGGAGGTCAGTCCTGAATGGTACCCTTGAGAGGAGAGGTTAAGTCCAGATGAGAAGCAAAAGTCACATTCAGGCAAATCTCTCAATGTCTCTCTATCTCACAGAGAAAGAGAGGAGAGTACAGTAAGTCTTTCTCTCTCACTGAGTTCTAAGGAATGCCAGTACCACTAAGGTAAGTGTAGCCCAGATCTGAAGCTCTCTCCTGGCTGTCTCAGTCACACTGAGTCCCTCTCTGGAGCACATCCAAGTTCTAAATAAATCTTAGTCCATCCCGTTCTGAAAGTTCCAGGAAACCCTGCCGAGCAGGGCAGAGTGTCACAACCCAGGCCAGTGTAGACCCTCCAAGTTCAAGAGATTTATTCTCCAAGGGGCTCGCTCAGACACGTGCATCCCCAAAGAGGTGCTCTATCCTGGATCAGTTTCAGAGCAGCGTAGCTCCTTTCTGGTTCCTACTCTGTAGCTTGTCTCTGTATTCCTCTCAGGCTAGCTATGCTGATAGCACTGAGCACCTGTTCACTGCAGCTCTGTGTAAGCAAAAGCATCTCGCTTTAGCTGCACACACAAACACGCACCCACACAGAGGAGCGCATTGAAGGGAGAAGGGAAAGCCTGCAAGAGAAAGGGAGAGAGAGAGAGAGAGAGAGAGAGAGAGAGAGGATAATGTGAGAGGGGGGTTGGGGAGGTGAACACTGAGCACACACGGAGAGTGGGTGCCTAGAGATGAGCGGAGGGATGCTGGGCGCACACACACACTGTTGGCAGCCGTTACACACACTGTACTGAGTAAAAAAAATTGGGGTTGCTTTACAGAAGGGGGATGGAGAGAGAGGGAGAGGAGAAGGACAGATTATTGTAAAAAAGAAAAGGAGAGATGGGGATGACATTGTCAGAGGGGGAGAAGCAGAGAGGGGGGAGAGATGGGTGGAGGGGAGGACACCTGTTATGAGATGGTTGGAGGGGGAGGGAAGAAGTGGAGCATGTGAGTGAGCAGGTGGGAAAGGGGTAGGAGAGAGAGAGGGAGAGGGTATGAGAGATAGAGGAGACGGAGAGAGAGAGAGGGGGAGAGAGAGAGGAGATGGAGAGGGAAAGAAGAGAGAGAGAGGCAGAGGAGAGAGGAAGATAGATGAGAGGGAGAGGATAAAGAGGACATGAGAGGGATAGGACAGAGAGAGTGAAAGGAGATGAGAGGATAGGAGAAGAGAGGGAGAGGAGATAAGAGAATAGGAGAGGGAGAGGATATGAGATGGGGAGGAGACAATATGATAGGAGAGGGAGAGGGAGAGGAGAGGGGTAGGAGATGAGGGAGAGGAGAGGGAGATGAGGTGAGAGGCAATAAGAGAAGAGAGGGAGAGAAGACAAGAGGATAGGAGAGGGAGAGGAGAGGTGAGAGATGATAGGAGAGGAGAGGGACTGTCTGGTCAAAAAAAGAGGATGATATTGTTGCCGCCAGTAGCATTGAATGCAACGGAAGCCAGCAAGAATTTGGCCTCCCTTGATAGTTTTTTAATATAAAATAATAGCCAATCAGCGTTAAGCTAAACTGAGCAAGCTCAACTGTGAATGGTCCTGGCAAACCAAAAAGAAGTGTCAAGGGAAGCCAGTTTGGATTTGGCTTCACTCCAATCACAACACATAAAAAAACAAGCGTCACTGACAGACAAAAACTTGAATTATTGAATCTCGTTGTGTTGTTGTCCTTCCAGTGGCTAGCTAGCTAACTAAAACTAACCATGGATGGAGATAGGGATTTGTACTTGGGTTTTACTTCATTCTCCGTACCTGCCAATGATTATAACTGCGATTCTGATCCAATCATTAATTCATACATTGTTGTGCCCCTTGCCTAGAAGGCTAATGTTAACTAGCTGGCTCATCATTGCACATGAAAAGAAGTTAGAATAGAGAGCAAGCATTTTAGCCAGGTAGCCTAGAACAACAAAAACGTAAAGCGTGTACTGTATGAAAGAGTCATAAACCGTTTCGGTAATATGAAGGAGAGGAGTAGGGTAGGTCAACATGTTTTTTTCTACTTGCAAGCACAGACACACATAGAAATCAGTACCATTGAAAGCCACATCATATTTAGTATATGTTGACTGGACTAAATGGTTTTTGGTATATTTTATTTGTCACTGTATTAGACCAAGTAAAGCAGATATGACGTTGCTGTAGGTCATGCTGTAGGTCATGTAACTGTTTGTTACATGCAATATGCTTTGTGGACTTCCTCCGGACAGATGTTGCTCTCCGGTTCCGGTTTTGTGATGAAACAAAGGTGTGGTTGAATTGATTCTGTCACTGGGTCTTCTCATTGTCTCGGCATTAGGCCTATATATCATGGTTGCATGGCATATGAACTAACAGGTTATTATAGACCAAACAACGCAATTATCACAACACATAGGTTGTAATATGGCTATTATTTCCTGGCTTCCAGTGATTTTACCCACACACCGCTACTGCTGTTGAAAGTAGTAGTGTGTGTGGCACATCAAGTTACAGCATATTCATTATATAACTTAACTAGCTAACATACATTTGGTGAAAACAAGATATAGTCACTGGCTGGCTGGCTAGCTGGCTAGAGTTATCAATGTTTTCAATGGTGATGAATGAGAACTATAGTTAACCAGCTAACAAACAATGCAACAAAAGTGTAATTTAGGATTTAAAAAATACTCCAACAGGCTCTGAATTTCAGGAATCACAGTTGTCCCTGGTGCACTGTTTAATTATTTAACCATTGAAACAAAAGTTTTTATCCAAAAAGTTATGTTTTTAATATTGCCCTCATTGTCTTTCATGGGTTTGAAACTAGAGTTTGTGGCATCGGACTCCAGCTTGGTCAGCGTAAGTTGCTAATCACCTGTCACGCCCTGACCTTGGAGAGCTTTTTATGTCTCTATTTTGGTTTGGTCAGGGTGTGATTTGGGTGGGCATTCTATGTTCATTTTCTATGTTTTTCTATGTTCGGCCGGGTGTGGTTCTCAATCAGAGGCAGCTGTCTATCGTTGTCTCTGATTGAGAATCATACTTAGGCAGCTTTTTCCCACCTGTGTTTTGTGGGTAGTTGTTTTCTGTTTTTTTGTCTGCACCTGACAGAACGGTTTCTTTCCATTTTGTTATTTTGTCTCAGTGCTCAGTTTAAATCAATTATCATGAACACGTACCACGCTGTGCTTTGGTCCGACCTATCTTCATGCAATGATGACCGTTACACCACCGGAGCGCTATGATTGTTTGGCCCAAATTTGGGGGCGGGGTTTATTGAAGGGTCAATAAAGGAAGAGTAAGGGACAATGACTTGGGATGTTCGGCTCTTTTTACTTCTTGTTCTGGACACTTTTCATTTTCCATTTGTTTTGTCTTTGTTTTATACACCTGGTTTTAATTCCCCAATTACATGTTCATTATTTAACCCTCTGTTTTCCCCAAGGTTTTTGTGCGTGATTGGTTTATGTATGTTCGGTCTGTTATTGTGGGCTCGGTATTACGACATGTTATTGGAATATTTGCGTAAAGTTACTTGTGTTACTCATCTCTGCTGTCCTGCGCCTGACTCCTCTGCACCAGCTACACACAGACCATTACAGAATCACGCACCACAAACATGGAGTCAGCAGGAGCAGACAACCCCCCTTTGGTGGTCGAGGAGCACGTCCAGCAGCATGCAACCATGTTGCACCGTCTCAGCACCGCCATGGATCGCGTGCTGCAGATGATGGACCGATGGGAGAGAGGAGGAGTTCTTCCAGCGCCTCCACCGGCACCACTACAAAAGGCACCACTGTTCACCCCTCCTTCACCCGGTCCCAGTGGGAGTCGGCTCGTGCTCCCGAGGGAGTATGAAGGGACGGCTGCCGGATGGCAGGGGTTCCTACTCCAGCTGGAATTCTACCTGGCGACCGTCCACCCGGCTCCTTCGGGACGTGAGAGCATGTCCGCCCTCGTCTCCTGTCTCTCAGGGAAAGCTCTGGAGTGGGCCAACGCCGTATGGGGGAAGGAGAAGCGGTGTTGGACCATTACGCGGAGTTCACCTGCCGAGTGTAAAGCGGCGGGTGAACGTCTGTTCCACCTGAGGCAGGGGACGAGGAGCGCACAGGAGTTCACCTTGGACTTCCGGACCCTGGCCGTCAGCGCGGGATGGAACGATGGGGCACTGATCGATCACTACCGGTGCAGTCTGCATGAGGACGTCTGTCAGGAGTTGGCCTGCAGGGACACCACTCTCACGTTTGACCAGCTGGTGGACCTGTCCAAGCGGCTGGATAACCTGCTGGCTACCCGCAGACGTCCTGATTGGGGCCTGTCAGTTCCATCCCCCAGCACCACCGCTCCGACACCCATGGAGCTGGGAGGTGCTGCACTTAGGGCGAGCGGAGGAGGGGCCGTTCCCTGTACCATCTGTGGCCGCAGAGGGCACACTGCTGGTCGGTGCTGGGGAGGTTCCTCTGTGAGTTGAGGCAGTAGGCTCTCGTGTCATCCCAGGTGAGTCGGCACCAGGCTCACTCAGAGCCCCCTGTTGCTCACATGTTTTTGTTTATAAATTTTCCTGAGTTTTTCCCGCATTCCCAGCATAAGGCTCTCGTAGATTCAGGCGCAGCTGGGAATTGTATTGACAGAGCATTTGCCCATAGTTTAGGGATACCCATTGTTCCTGTGGATATGCCCTTCCCTGTGCACGCCCTAGATAGTCGACCATTAGGGTCAGGGCTAATTAGGGAGGCCACCGCTCCACTGGGCATGGTTATGCAGGAGGGTCACAAGGAGAGAATGTCTTTTCCTTATTGATTCTCCTGCGTTTCCCGTGGTGCTGGGCCTTCCCTGGTTGGCCTGTCATGACCCCACTATTTCGTGGCAACAGAGGGCTCTCAAGGGGTGGTCACGAAAGTGCTCGGGGAGGTGTTTAGGGGTTTCCGTCGATGTTACTATGGTGGAAAGTCCAGACCAGGTCTCCACCGTGCGCATCCCCTCTGAATATGCTGATTTGGCTCTTGCCTTCTGTAAGAAGAGGGCGACTCAATTACCACCCCAACGACGAGGGGATTGTGCGATAAATCTCCTGGTAGACGCAGCACTTTCCAGGAGTCACGTGTATCCCCTGTCACAGGAGGAGACATATGTCTCCGAATCCCTGGGGCAGTGGTACATTCGGCCCTCCACTTCACCTGCCTCCTCAAGTTTATTTTTTGTGAAGAAGAAGGATGGAGGTCTGTGCCCGTGCATTGACTATCGAGGTATCAGCCAAATCACTGTGAGGTACAGCTACCTGCTGCCTCTCATAGCCAGTGTGATAGAGTCAATGCACGGGGCGTGCTTCTTCACAAAATTGGATCTCAGGAGCGCTTACAACCTGGTGCGTATCCGGGAGGGGGACGAGTGCAAGATGGCATTTAGTACCACCTCAGGGCACTATGAGTGCCTCGTCATGCCGTACAGGTTGATGAATGCTCCATCAGTCTTCCAGGCCTTTGTAGACAAGACTTTCCGAGACCTGCACAGGCAGGGTGTATATTCTGATATACTCTGCTACATGTGCCGAAAATGTGTCCATGGTGCGTAGGGTGCTTGGTCAACTGTTGGAGCATGACCTGTACGTCAAGGCTGAGAAATGTCTGTTCTTCCAACAGTCCGTCTCCTTCCTAGGGTACCGCATTTCCACTTCAGGGGTGGAGATGGAGAATCACCGCATTTCAGCCGTGCGTAATTGGCCGACTCCCACCACGGTAAAGGAAGTGCAGCGGTTTCTAGGGTTTGCCAACTACTACCGGAGGTTTATCCGGGGCTTTGGTCAGATAGCGGCTCCCATTACCTCACTGTTGAAGGGGGGACCAGTGCAACTGCAGTGGTCGGCTGAGGTGGACAGGGCTTTTGGTCACCTGAGGGCTCTGTTTACCTCGGCTCCCGTGTTGGCTCATCCGGATCCCTCTTTGGCGTTCATAGTGGAGGTGGACGTGTCCGAGGCTGGGATAGGAGTCGTGCTCTCTCAGCGCTCAGGCACGCCACCAAAGCTCCGTCCCTGTGCTTTCTTTTCGAAGACTATGATGTGGGGGACCGGGAGCTGTTGGCTGTTGTCAAGGCTCTGAAGGCATGGAGACAATGGCTTGAGGGGGCTAAACACCCTTTTCTCATCTGGACTTACCACCGCAATCTGGAGTACATCCGGGCGGCGAGGAGACTGAACCCTCACCAGGCAAGGTGAGTTTCCCGTGTGTATCAAGCATGGTCCACCAACCAAAGGACATCCAGCCATCTTGAACTGTGGGATGCATTGGAGTCAACATGGGCCAGCAATCCTGTGGAACGCTTTCGACACCTCATATTCCATGCCCTGACAAATTGAGGCTGTTCAATATTAGGAAGGTGTTCCTAATGTTTTGTATACTCAGTACATATCCACAGTGTTGTATAAGGGTACTTGTTTCAACCCAATAGTTAGCACTTTGAAATGTACGTGGGGCTCATTAGCATATCTGGGGCGTGGTCTAATATATGTATTTGTGCCAAAGCGTCAGTGAACATGTTGTACTAGTTTAAGTGGTTGATGGTTATGTTACATTTGAGTAATTTAGCAGAGTTAGTTGCCTGGAAGTTACTGTGAATTTAGTGTTACCTAATTAGCAACTAGCTGTAAAATTCACAGTAACTTAATACCTTAACTGGCAACCTGTCAGTAAGCTATTGTAGAATGAACAGTAACATACTTGCAACTTGCTGCCAGTAGCTCAATTAACTTTTCTGATTACAAAAACGCTTATACCATTAGGTGAAAACTATTAAGCGTTTTTTGTGGTGAGCACACTTGGGACCCAGCCTCACCTGGGATCAACCTCTAAGTTGACAGCAAGCTTACCTTCCCACCACACCATCAGGTCAGTGAGAGTGACAGAGATCAACCACAGTAAGTTACTGTGAATTTTACAATAACTACTTCCAGCAAGCTAACAGTAAGTAATTGAAAATTAAACATGAACTTCCCGGTGACCAACTGCCATTAACACTAGAACCGCCAAGACGGTCAACCTGACCGTTTTCAATTTCAATAACTTAATATCAATAAAAAACCCACCTGTCCCTGACATTTCCTAAATATGTGTATTTTACACTCTAGCAGGACATTCAGATAAATATCATAAAACAAAGACTTTCTGACCATTTCATCCTCAAAGCGCCATGCTGGTCAAAATGACCATATGCACATTTAACAGTAGAATAGCAGAGAAAACAGTCTATGACTTGGGTGACTGGGGACTTGGGTTTTTTAGGCTTTCCTCTGACACCGCCTATTATATAGGTCCTGGATGGCAGGAAGCTTGGACCCATTGATATACTGGGCTGTACGCACTACCCTCTGTAGCGCCTTATGGTCAGATGCCGAGCAGTTTCCATACCAGGCGGTGATGCAACCGGTCAGGATGGTCTCGATGGTGCAGCTGTAGAACTTTTGGAGGATCTGGGGACCCATGCCAAATCTTTTCAGTCTCCTGAGGGGGAAAAGGTGTTGTCGTGCCCTCTTCACGACTGTCTTCATGCCAATGTCCTTTGGTTGTGTTTATAACGGTCTTATCTAACATTAAAATATGAAATGTAAATATTTGAAAGAACATAATAACATTTTCATTAGTTTATGTTACTGTAGACTACATGTAAAATACATTTTAATAGTGGAGTGCCTTTGTTAAAACAAAAAGCATGTGAATTGAAACACAGTAAAAGCTTATTTTTATAATGGTAAAACAAATACAAAATAATGGTAAAACAAATAAAAATACCCAAACCGCAAGACACGTGGTCAATGAAGAAAATTTCCCAAAATATCTGTAGCCTACACATCAGTATAAGCGCAAAGCGTGCTTCTAAATAATGTCACAGATCTGAGTCAGATCTGATATGATGGTTTCAGGTATGTGTAATTTGAGCAAGGCAGTTAACCCACTGTTCCCTGGGTGCTGTGGATGTTGATTAAGGCAGCCCCTGCACTTCTCTGATTCAGAGGGGTTGGGTTAAATGCGGAAGACACATTTCAGTTGAATACATTCAGTTGGACAACTGACTAGGTATCCCCCTTTCCCTTTATTCACAACATTAACATCAGCAAACCACGATGCCATACATGTGAGGCTGGTTGGACGTACTACCAAATTCTCTTAAACAACGTTTATGGTAGAGAAATTAACATAAAATTATCTGGCTACAGCTCTGGTGGACATTCCTGCAGTCAGCATGCCAATTGCACGCTCCCTCAAAACTTGAGGCACCTGTGCATTGTGTTGCGTGGCCTTTTATTGTCCCGAGCACAAGGTGCACCTGTGTAATGATCATGCTATTTAATCAACTTCTTAATATGCCACATATGTCAGTTGAATGGATTATCTTGGCAAAGGATAAATGCTCGCTAACAGGGAAGTAAACAAATTTGTGCACAAAATTTGAGAACAATAAGATTTTTCTGCGTATGGAACATTTCTGGGATCTTTTATTTCAGCTCATGAAACATAGGACCAGCACTTTACATGTTGCCATTATATTTTTGTTCAGTGTTCTTTAACTTTTGATACGTATGTATATTTTAGCAATTACATTTACTTTTGGTACTTAAGTATATTTAAAACCAAATACTTTTAGACTTTTACTCAAGTAATATTTTACTGGGTGACTTTCACTTTAACTTGAGTAATTTTCTATTAGGGTATTCTTCCTTTTACTTCAGTATGACAATTGGGTACTGTTTCCACCACTGGTTTGAGCTCATTTAGCTGTTATCCCTTGTCCTAACAGTCATCACAAATCTTTGTCACTAGTCACTTGATTGCAATACTTCCCACAAGCAAGTTGCTTGCAGCTGTCATAGGTTCTGTTGCGATTGCATCTGCCCACCTTACAGTTTCTCCTCCCCGGGAGCTGTGCACAATTTGGCACAAGCAATGGCTCGGGTGGACTCTTTGTTGCTGTTGCTAATGCTGCTGCCAATGCTGCTTCTGCTGCTGCGGCCATCATATGTCTCTCAAGTAGCCTGTGTTCCAGACTCATGATCAAGTCTCTCCTGCTCATGGTGTTGTTCATACACTGCTTGAACAACACGTGTGCGTTGATAGCAGCAAACTCAAACATGTTGTAGAAGAACACAGCAACAGGCCAGCAGCGAGTTCCTCCTTCCATTTAGTACAGCCGAGCCATCTGATCCGAAACATTATATGACACTTGTTCACCTGCTGCCAGATATGGATCCTTTAAGCATGAATCCAAATAATAATCATCAGAGATGATTAATAACTTCTCCCTGCCATTAGAGTTGTTTTCATTCAGATCTTGTAGCAACGCTAACGCAGCATGAGCATCCATTCGTCTTTGTCTTGCCATTGTAAATTATGCTCTCACTGTGTAGACTACTTCAAGTAGGCCTATAGTAGACGAATAAGACTGCTTGGATTCGGTGGACTGATACAGGGTACACTGTTATGAGATCTAATTAGAAAAGATGAATACAATAGAATGGCCCACCCTGCTCTTCATTCACAATTGGTGATGACATAATTATGCATTGTTTGCTTCCCCTCGCTCATCAAATGACCCTTTCTCCCCCTTTCTCCCTCATCATACTGTACTTCATTTTTGAACATGTTATTATAAGTGTGAAATTAGTTTTGTCATAGTTTAGGTTCAGTTTTAAGGCAATTATCGGGTGATTATCAACAGGGCACGGTACAGGTAGCCTAGTGGTTAGGGAAAGTAACCAAAATGTTGCTAGATCGAATCCCTGAGCTGACAAGGAAAAAATCTGTTGCTTTGACCCTGAACAAGGCAGTTCACCCACGATTCCCCTGTAGGCGTCCTTGTAAATAAGAATTTGTTCTTAACTGACTTGCCTAGTTAAATTAAATTTTAAAAATCAACTATCAGAGAAGGAGGGAGCAGGCTGGGAAAAACCATTAGAGAAATGACATCCCCTCCTAAAACTGGTAATAACTCCAGTTCTGTTTGTGATATTAAGATTCTAACAACAACAGTGTGTTATATACAGTGCCTTCAGAAAGTATTCACACCACTTGACTTATTCCACATTTTGTTGTGTTACAGCCTGAATTGAAAATCTACACACAATACCCCATAATGACAAAGTGAAAACATGTATTTTTTTTGCAAACAAATCGAAAATGAAATACCTATTTTAAATACGTATTCACACCCCTGAGTCAATACATTGTAGAAGCACCTTTGGCAGTGATTACCGCTGTGAGTCTTTCTGGGTAAGTCTCTAAGAGCTCTTCACACCTGGATAGTGCAACATTTTCTAACTTGTTCAAGCTCTGTCAAATTGGTTGTTGACCATTTTCAGGTCTCGCAATAGATTTTCAAGTAGCTTTAAGACATACCTGTAACTCTGCCTCTCAGGAACATTCATTGTCTTCTTGGTAAACAACTCTTGTATATATGGCCTTGTGTTTTAGGTTATTGTCCTGTTGAAATGTAAATTAATCTCCCAGTGTCTGGTGGAAAGCAGACTGAACCAGGTTTTTCTCAGCGATTTTGCTTGTGCTTAGCACCATTCTGTTTCTTTTTTTTATCCTGAATAACTCTCCAGTCCTTAAATATTACAAGAATACCCATAACATTATGCAGTCACCACTAGGCTTTAAAATATGGAGAGTGGTAGTGTTGTATTGAATTTGCCCCAAATATAACACTTTGTACTCAGGAATAAAAGTTACTTTTCTGAGGTAGTCCTTTAGTGTCTTGTTGCAAACAGGATGCATGTTCTGTAATATTTTTATTTTGCACAGGCTTCCTTCTTTTCACTATGTCAATTAGGTTTATGATTGCGTAGTATCTACAATATTGTTGATCCATCCTAATATTTCTCCTATCACAGCCATTGAACTCTGTAACTGTTTTAAAGTTACAATTGGCCTCATGGTGAAATCCTTGAGCAGTTTCCTTTCTCTCCGGCAACTGAGTTAGGAAGGACACCTGTATCTTGTAGTGACTGGGTATATTGATACACTATCCAAAGTGTAATTAAAAACTTCACCACGCTTGAAGGGATATCCAATGTCTGCTTTAAAAAAAAATATATATAGTTGATGTCGAAAGTTTACATACACCTCAGCCAAGTACATTTAAACTCAGGTTGTCACAATTCCTGACATTTAGTCCTAGTACAAATTCCCTGTCTTAGGTAAGTTGGGATCACCACTTAATTTTAAAAAAGTGAAATGTCAGAATAATTGTAGAGAGAATGATTTATTTAAGCTTTTATTTCTTTCATCACATTCCCAGTGGGTCAGAAGTCTGCATACACTCAATTAGTATTTGGTAGCATTGCTTTTAAATTGTTTAACTTGGGTCAAACGTTTTGGGTAGCCTTCCACAAAATTCCCACAATAAGTTGGGTGAATTGTAGCCCATTCCTCCTGACAGAGCTGGTGTAACTGAGTCAGGTTTGTAGGCCTCCTTGCTAACACATGGGCTATGTGATGGCCACTCCAATAACTTGACTTTGTTGTCCTTAAGTCATTTTGCCACAACTTCGGATGTATGCTTGGGGTCATTGTCCATTTGGAAGACCCATTTGCGACCAAGCTTTAACTTCCTGACTGATGTCTTGAGATGTTGATTCAATATATCCACGGAATTTTCCTCCCTCATGAAGCCATCTATTTTGTGAAGTGCACCAATCCCTCCTGCAGCAAAGCAACCCACAGAACACGATGCTGCCACCCCCGTGCTTCACGGTTGGGATGGTGTTCTTCAGCTTGCAAGCCTCCCCCTTTTTCCTCCAAACAAAACAATGGTCATTATGGTCAAACAGTTCTATTTTCGTTTAATCAGACCAGAGGACATTTCTCCGAAAAAGTACGATCTTTGTCCCCATGTGCAGTTGCAAAGGTTATGTCTATATAGGACTCGTTTTACTGTGGATATAGATACTTTGTACCTGTTCCCTCCACCATCTTTACAAGGTCCTTTGCTGTTCTGGGATTGATTTGCACTTTTCGCACCAAAGTACATTCATCTCTAGGATACAGAATACGTCTCCTTCCTGAGCGGTATGACGGCTGCTTGGTCCCATGGTGTTTATACTTGGTTACTATTGTTTGTACAAATGAACGTGGTACCTTCAGGCATTTGGAAATTGCTCTCAATGATGAACCAGACTTGTGGAGGTCTACAAAAAATGTTCTGAGGTCTTGGCTGATTTCTTTTGATTTTCCCATGATGTCAATTAGCCTATCAGAACCTTCTAAAGCCATGACATCATATTCTGGAATTTTCCAAGACGTTTAAAGGCACAGTCAACTTAGTGTATGTATTCTGACCCACTGGAATTGTGATACAGTCAATTATAAGTGAAATAATCTGTCTGTAAACAATTGTTGGAAAAATTACTTGTGTCATGCACCAAGTAGATGTCCTAACCGATTTGCCAAAACTATAGTGTGTTAACAAGAAATTTGTGGAGGGGTTGAAAAATGAGTTTTAATGACTCCAACCTGAGTGTATGTAAACTTCCGAATTCAACAGTACACAATCACAAAGAAATCCATTAATATTTTGTTTCCAAAGGTCATAAGAAACATGATACAAGGCAAATGATTTCAAAAGAACAGAATACATGTTTTGACTTTTATACAGTACCAGTCAAAAGTTTGGACACACCTACTCATTCCAGGATTTGTATTTATTTTACTATTTTATACATTGTAGAATAACAGTGGAAACATCAGAACTATGAAAGTGTTAAACAAATCAAAACATATTTTATATTTGATATTCTTCAAAGTAGCCACCCTTTGCCTTGATGACACACTCTTGGCATTCTCTCAACCAGCTTCATGATGTAGTCCTCTGGAATTAATTTAAATTAACAGGTGTGCCTTCTTAAAAGTTAATTTGTGGAATTTATTTCCTTCTTAATGTGTTTGAGCCATTCAGTTGTGTTGTGACAAGGTAGGGGTGGTATACAGAATATAGCCCTATTTGGTATAAAAAATAAGTCAATTTATGGCAAGAACAGCTCAAATAAGCAAAGAGAAACGACAGTCCATCATTTATTTTAAGACATGAAGGTCAATCAATCTGGAAGATTTCAAGAAGAGTCCCAAAAATATCAAGCGCTATTGTCACGTGTGCTCCCTCTCTGGTCTCTAGGTCACCAGGCCGCTTGTTATTGCACACACCTGTCACCATCGTTATGCGCAACATCAGACTCACCTGGACTCCATCACCTCCTTGATTACCTGCCCTATTTATGTCACTGCCTTTGGTTCCTTCCTCAGGCATTATTGTTTCTGTTCATGTGTCATGTCTGCGCGTTGTTCGTGTTTCTTATTCTGTATTATGTTGTGTTTAATTATTAAAACACTCACTCCCTGAACTTGCTTCCAGACTCTTAGCACACATTGTTACATCTACGGTAAAACTGGATCTCACGAGGACCGCCACAGGAAAGGAAGACCCAGAGTTACCTCTGCTGCAGAGGATACCTTCAGTAGAGTTACCAGCCTCAGGAATTGCAGCCCAAGTAACAGACACAACTCAACATCAACTGTTCAGAGGAGACTGAGTGAATCAGGCCTTCATGGTCTAATTTCTGCAAAGAAACCACTACTAAAGGACACCAATAATAAGAAGAGCCTTGCTTGCTCCAAGAAACACAAGCAATGCACATTAGACCGGTGGAAATCTGTCCATTGGTCTGATGAATCTAAATTTGCGATTTTTGGTTCCAACAGCAGTGTCTTTGTGAGACGCAGAGTAGGTGAATGGATGATCTCCACCGCGAAGCATAGAGGAGGAGGTGTGATGGTGCTTTGCTGGTGACACTGTCAATGATTTATTTAGAACTCAAGGCTCACTTAACCAGCATGGCTATCACAGCATTCTGCAGTGATACGCCATCCCATCTGGTTTGCGCTTAGTGGGACTATCATTTGTTTTACAACAGGACAATGACCAACACACCTCCAGGCTGTGTAAGGGCTATTTGACCAAGAAGGAAAGTGATGGAGTGCTGCATCAGATGACCTAGCCTCCACAATCACCCAAACTCAACCCAACTGAGATGGTTTGGGATGAGTTGAACCGCAGAGTGAAGGGAAAGCAGCCAACAAGTGCTCAGCATATGTGGGAACTCCTTCAAGACTGTTGGAAAAGCATTCCAGGTGAAGCTGGTTGAGATAATGCCAAGCATGTGCAAAGCTGTCATCAAGGCAAAGGGTGGCTACTTTGAAAAATCTAAAATATATTTTATAAAATATATTTGGATTTGTTTAACCATTTTTTGGTTACTACATCATTCCAGATGTGTTATTTTATAGTTTTGATGTCTTCCCTATTATTCCACAATGTACAAAATAAAAACCCTTGAATGAGTAGGTATGTCCAAACTTTTGACTAGTACTGTATATCTGTGCTTAGTAGCCAAGGCTATGGCTGCCCCATGTCAATGAAATCAACTTGACATCACAGGCCCTGCCCTACCACAGTCAACACACAGTAAGTATATCATGGAATATCATGTGAGCCTACTCTATCATGTGAGCCTACTCTATCATGTGAGCCTACTCACATGAGTAATGCATGGAACCACATTTATTCTAGGAAAAAGTTATATTTTGAAACGGAGTCCACCAGCGCAATTTGTAGAGTTCTTTGGGCAAAAATAGGGTATTAGAAATGTTGGAATCTGCTCTTTTTGATAGGGTACTCTGTAGGATGATATAGAAGAAGTGCAATTTGTTAAGCTCCTGCCCTTCCTTGTCAATGCACACTGTGCAGGTCATCAGTCTTCATTTTCTATTTGACAATTGATAAGTCACCCATCAGACTATTTAATCTTGTCTTTAGGCCACATCTATTATGTCATGACGTTGCCCTCTTTGGGTACAGCTAGCCCCATCCCATTCTCCCCCTTGCCTCCTTCAACTAGGCTGCTGTGGTAAGAGAGAGGTCGTAAATTCCTGAGGAGAAGACCCTGCCTCATGGCCACACGGTATAAGAGACGGAGTGAATTTTCATAGAGAACAAAGGAATTTCTTCCACCTCACAGAACTTGAAGTCCGAACAAATTTCAGGTTCCGGAGAAGGTAAAACAGATCGGTGAAGAATCCAGCTACGAACTGGTCCGTTTGTCTGGCCACATTACCATAACGCTGTTTATATAATAGCCTCAGATATGAGGTTTACATCTAATTGTTGTATAAGATGAATGAGTGAGTATGATACTGTTTACACAATTTTACAATGTGATTCTGGACTGTTTAATGAAGGAAACTCCAATTCCCTTTTGAGTTGAACTAAATCAGAGGACCGCCCCTGAGCCCAGTTAGGGTCAGGCATCCTGGGACAGCCCCTTTTCTGCAATTCTGAATAAAACCCAACTTTGAGAAGTTATCACCAGACCATGTTTTCCTCCATTACGAGGGGACAAAGGTTGTAGACCATTGCTGAATCTTTAAACAATACCACGTGGTTAAACTCTTAGACTATCGAAACCGACAGAATAAGAACAAGTCTGATATTAATTACTAGTCTGCAGCTAGGAATTCGGTATCATTGAACACGAAGAACGACAACCGCAGAAACATCCATTCTATAATGAATTAATGAATGTCACTCTGAACAATCCACTCTAACCACAACAGAGAGAGAGAGAGAGACAGACAGACAATTCTACAAAAGAAACAAACTTTTCACCAGCGATCAAGACGACACACTGAGCGTAAATATATATATTGATTGCAATTGTTCCCGAATGAGTGAGCATTCATGTGCAAAGGATTCGCATTTCAATTGTTATAATTATCAACTCTGTAGCTGACCCCCACTCCCTGTTGTGTCCACCAAGCCGCGATGCCGGTTTAGCCCACTAGGGCACATTCCCTTATCATTTCTTGTAACCATATTGACTTTGTTTGTTCATGCATTTCTGTGAATTACTTAGTTAGTAATAAATAAATAATTTAAGACAATTGATGTATGGATGACTCATAGTGAAGACTGGGTTCGTGCAGATAACCAACAATTTACGATGTTTGGAATGAGACTAACGTGAGTTAAAGTAAATCATTCATTAATCAGAAGACTATTTGATCAGATATAAAATATCTGACTAGTTATTTTAGGAAATTATAATTTTGTAATCTGAATATTTTCCATTGTGCCCCGACTTCTTAGTTAATTACAGTTACATGATTAATCAGTTTGATCGCGTAATACTAATTACGGAGAATCTTTGATTAAAACTAAGTCTTCAATTTAATGATAGTAAAGATACGTCAATTATTATGTGTGAAATTAGTTTCAATGTAGTTTAGGTGTCGTTTTGACGGGCCAGCTGGGCAGGAAACTTCTCTTACAGTTAGAAAATAGACTATCATCTTATTTTAGTATTTACAGTTTATGCGCTTCTGGATAAATCAATACATTTTCTGACCGATTACAATTTACATTTGGTGTCCTGAGGTTCCTATGGCCTATTTTAACATAATAAATGCATTCATTTAGCAATTTCTAATTTATGGAGTATTTATAAAATGTAAATATCAACCGTCATGGCCATTCTAGTAGGATTGGAATTCTGGCACTCCGAGTGTTAAGTTACTGGAAAATGCACAGTAATCTCTTAATTAACAGTACAGATCTTGATTGTCACAAGCTCTTACAAAGATTGTAGAACGCAGAGTGGACAAATGAGGTGCTCAACCTTCATCAGCATAATGATAAAACCACTTAAACTGGTACAACACTTCCACTAACGGTGGGCAAAAATGCAATATATTTTAGACCATGCTCCCAAATACGCTGGAGCCCCCGCCAACACATTGCCCCACCTAAATTTGAAAGTGAAGTGTAAGTGTGGTAAACAAGTCATTTTAAAACAATAATACCTCAATTAAAATGTAAAAATACTGTATTGTTACGGCAAGTCAGTAAACGGTAACTTACTGTCAAATTACAGGTCATTTTTAACAGTGTCTGCCATAAGCACATCTGAAGTATCCTATAAGTATAAATGTTTAACCTTTTATTGGTTCTACTTGGAATCAGAGGGTTCTTCGTGAAAGGGTTCTAAATGGAACTCAAAAGTGTTCCGCTACAGGGAGATATCAAATTGTTCTACAGTATGTGGCACCCAAAAGGGTTCACCCATAGGGACAAATGACAAATGTCTATTGGTTCTAATCTTTTGACAATCTTTAGACGCAGTAATGCGTAATAGTTTTTTATTTATTTCTTACCCAAATTACAGCGTGCAGTGTAAAGGCACAGGGAAAAAGACCAAACAAACACTATACAAAACACAGGGTAGAAACCCAAAACAAAAAAGCGAAGAGTACCTCGAATAAATAACACAATGATTAACCCACGGGATGAGACCCGTAAACATATGCGCAATCCACAATGGCACGAAAGCCAAAACACACAGCACAGGAACTCACACGCACTAACAGACATTGTAACAATAATCGACCGCCCAATGGAAACCAAAGGGCACATATATACAAATACAATTAGTGGGAATAGGGGCCAGGTGTGCGTAATGAAAGTTCCGGAGAGATCCGTGACAGTACCTCCCCCCCCCTTCCCCGACGTGCTGCACCAGCAGCGCAACGACACCGGCCTCAAGGATGATCACAGGAACGCAGTGTGGATCGATCACGACCCAACGCTGCTGCCGACGTTGCGTTGTCGTCGGTCGGTCCAGTTGCCGCTGCCAAAGTTGCGGCGCCGTTGGTCAGACCAAATGCAGTGGCGTTGGCCGGACCGGTTGTGGCGGTGTCGGACAGAAAGGTTGTAGCTGCAGAAGTTGACTCATCGGACTGACCCGTTGTGGCAACGTCGGACGGCCCAGTTGCAGCTGCCGAAGTTGCGGCGGCACCGGACGGACCAGTTGCAGCGTCGTCGGATGGGCCATTCCCACTGTCTCCCTTAATGGTAATTTATTCTGTCACGCTGGTATGAATGATTTGGGAGACAGACGTAGGAATGCGTAATAGTTCATTATTTATTTTATTATTTATTTTACCCACACAGCGTGCCGTGTAAAGGCACGGGAAAATAGACCAAACAAACACTATACAAAACACAGGGTTGAAACCCAAACAAAAGAGCAAGGAGTACCTCAAATAAATAACACAAGTGCACAATGATTAACACACGGGATGAGACCCGGAATCATCTGCACAATCCACAATGGCACAAAAGCCAAAACACACAGCACAGGTACTCACACAAACCAACGGACATTGTAACAATAATGGACAGCCCAATGGAAACCAAAGGGCACACTTATACAAGTACTAATCAGTGGGAATAGGTGACAGGTGTGCGTAATGAAAGTTCCGGAGGGATCCGTGACGCATACCCACAGATTCAGTGGCGTAGCAGGAACTTCAGGTTACTGGCAACCGAGAGGTTGCGAGTTCAAATCTCAAGTGTGGTTGACTCCCAAGTAATTGTAATTTACTATTCTACAAAACCACGCCCATCATGAGCATATTTCCTAGCATGCTCTATTGTGGTTAGATTTTCATAATTATCTTCTTGCTCCTACCCTCTACTTTTTTGAACATTTTGTTAAAAATCGCGCAACATTTCAGCGCCCTGCTACTCATGCCAGGAATATAGTACGTTCATATGGTTAGAATGTGTGGATAGGAAACACTCGGACGTTTTTAAAACTGGTTAAATCACGACGGTGGCTATAACATAACGTGCGTTACATCGGAAAGCGCAGGAAAACCTGATCACAGAAAATGGAAATAAATATCCTTGCGCCACTTCCAGCACATGTTCACAGTGAGCCGAATTAGATAAGACCGAGCATTCAACTCCCACAGCATCCCCATGTTGTCTAGAGTCTTGTGAATTGAATCATCTTTGATTCTTGGTTGAACCGAAACAGGGGAACCACTTACCTCCAGTCTCCGCCCAGATCATTTTGAAGAGCTCTCTCGTGAAATTTTTTCCAAGACGACAGCTAATGATTTTTACATCGCCTCCTGATGATTTTTATCGCTTATTAACGTTTACTAATACCTAAAGTAGCATTACAAACGTATTTCGAAGTGTTTTGTGAAAGTTTATCGTCTACTTTTTGAATTTTAAAAAATTACGTTACGTTGTGAAATCGCTGTTTTTTTCGTTTATCACACAGTCTACATATAACGATATCTTGGCTTTATATGGCCCGATTTAATCGAAATAAAGACCCAATAGTGTTT
This sequence comes from Oncorhynchus nerka, assembly GCF_034236695.1. NCBI lineage: Eukaryota > Metazoa > Chordata > Actinopteri > Salmoniformes > Salmonidae > Oncorhynchus > Oncorhynchus nerka. The sequence goes on from NC_088423.1 coordinate 22,338,823, forward strand.
ATGGGACATCTAGGAGTGCCAACAAAGAAAATGGTGAAAGGTAATGACTGTTTTCTATTTTATTGTGCGGTTTGTGTAACGCCGAAATGCTAATTATTTTGTTTACGTCCCCTGCTGTGCTTTTGTGTTGTAGTGTATTGGTGCATGCTATCAGATAATAGCTTCTCATGCTGTCGCCGAAAAGCATTTTAAAAATCTGACTTGTTGCCTGGATTCACAACGAGTGTAGCTTTAATTCGATACCCTGCATGTGTATTTTAATGAACTTTTGAGTTTTAACTAATACTATTAGCATTTAGCGTAGCACATTTGCATTTCCAGAGCTCTAGTTGGGACGCAAGCGTCCCGAGTAGAGGGAAGAGGTTATTTGTTTCAAAACATGTGTTTTGAATTGACATTGATTGACTAATTAATCAATTCATTTATCTACACAAAGATAAATAACATACATTTTTCTAAACTAATCCAATCTGCTAATTGGACTTATTGTACATGTTACTGAAATGATTGTTCAAGTTTAGATGTGATCCCGCTCTACGTAGCCGACGTGACTAAGACCTTTAAACAGGTCAACATTCACAAGGCTGCGGGGCCAGACGGATTACCAGGACGTGTGCTCCGGGCATGTGCTGACCAACTGGCAGGTGTCTTCACCGACATTTTCAACATGTCCGTGATTGAGTCTGTAATACCAACATGTTTCAAGCAGATCACCATAGTCCCTGTGCCCAAGAACACTAAGGCATCCTGCCTAAATGACTACAGACCCGTAGCACTCATGTCCGTAGCCATGAAGTGTTTTGAACGGCTGGTAAGGGCTCACATCAACACCATTATCCCAGAAACCCTAAATCCACTCCAATTTGCATACCGCCCAAACAGATCCACAGATGATGCAATCTCTATTGCACTCCACACTGGACAAAAGGAACATCTATGTGAGAATACTATTCATTGACTACAGCTCCGCGTTCAACACCAAAGTATCCTCAAAGCTCATCACTAAGCTAAGGATCCTGGGACTAAACACCTCCCTCTGCAACTGGATCCTGATCTTCCTGACGGGCCGCCCCCAGGTGGTGAGGGTAGGTAGCAAAACATCTGCCACGCTGATCCTCAACACTGGAGCCCCCCAGGGGTGCGTGCTCAGTCCCCTCCTGTACTCCCTGTTCACCCACGACTGCATGGCCAGGCACGACTCCAACACCATCATTACGTTTTCAGATGACACAACAGTGGTAGGCCTGATTGCATAATCTCTGGATCTGTTCGGGCGGTATGCAAGACAGCCTACAGGGAGGTCAGAGACCTGGCCGGTTGGTGCCAGAATAACAACCTATCCCTCAACGTAACCAAGACTAAGGCGATGATTGCGGACTACAGGGAAAAAGAGGACCGAGCACGCCCCCATTCTCATCAACGGGGCTGTAGTGGAGCAGGTTGAGAGCTTCAAGTTCCTTGGTGTCCACATCACCAAAAAAATAGAATGGTCTAAACACACCAAGAAAGTCGTGAAGAGGGCACGACAAAGCCTATTCCCCCTCAGGAAACTAAAAAGATTTGGCATGGGTCCTCAGATCCTCAAAACCTTATACAACTGCAACATCGAGAGCATCCTGACCGGTTGCATCACTGCCTGGTACGGCAACTGCTCGGCCTCCGACCGCAAGGCACTAAGGTAGTGCGTACGGCCCAGTACATCACTGTGGCTAAGCTGCCTGCCATCCAGGATCTCTACACCAGGCGGTGTCAGATGAAGGCCCAAAAAATTGTCAAAGACCCCTGCCACCCCAGTCATAGACTGTTCTCCCTACTACCGCATGGCAAGCGGTACCAGAGTGCCAAGTCTAGGACAAAAAGGCTTCTCAACAGTTTTTACCCCCAAGTCATAAGACTCCTGAACAGGTAATCAAATGGCTACCCGGACTGTTTGCAATGTGTGCCCCGCTCCTTCCAACCCCTCTTTTACGCTGCTGCTCCTCTCTGTTTATCATATATGCATAGTCACTTTAACTATACATTCATGTACATACTACCTCAATTGGCCCGACCAACCAGTGCCCCAGCACATTGGCTAACCGGTCTAACTGCATTGCGTCCCGCCACCCACCACCCACCAACCACCAACCCCCCTTTTACACTACTGCTACTCTTTGTTTATCATATATGCATAGTCACTTTAACCATATCTACATGCACATACTACCTCAAATCAGCCCGAGTAACCGGTGCCTGTATGTAGCCCCGCTACTGTTATAGCCTCGCTACTGTTATTTTTCGCTGTCTTTTTACTGTTGTTTTATTTCTTTACTTACCTATTGTTCACCTAATACCTTTTTTGCACGGTTGGTTAGAGCCTGTAAGTAAGCATTTCACTGTAAGTTCTACACCTGTTGTATTAGGCGCACGTGACAAATACACTTTGATTTGGAGATGGTTTAGGTACAGTAGTGTCATTTATTAATATTTCTAACCCTAGCAGTCATTCTGAATGCAGATGGGGGGAATCCACTCTGGCTGGATTCCAATAGATATTAAATGTAACTTTGCAAGCCAGCTTAATGTAACTCTAAACTGGTTTTGCTTTAGCTCATGCTGGTTACCAGTGTACAAAAGACAGGGAAGGCTGGTCACCAGGGAAAACACAATGAAGGCTGGTCACCAGGGAAAACACAATGAAGGCTGGTCAGCAGGGAAAACACAATGAAGGCTGGTCAGCAGGGAAAACACAATGAAGGCTGGTCAGGAGGGAAAACACAATGAAGGCTGGTCAGCAGGGAAAACACAATGAAGGCTGGTCAGGAGGGAAAACACAATAAAGGTTGGTTTGCCAGCATAACCAACTTGACCATGCTGGTCAGCCAGCAGAACCAGCTAGACTATGCTGGTCAGACCACCTTGACCAGCATGACATTTATGCTGGTCTATGCAATTATTTTCAGCAGGGAAGGTCAACATGTGTCCCTAATGCTGACTTCCGGAGCCAACAGAGATGGCCGCCTCGCTTCGCGCTCCTAGGAAACTATGCAGTATTTCGTTTTTTTACGTGTTATTTCTTACATTGGTACCCCAGGTAATCTTAGGTTTCATTACATACAGTCAGGAGGAACTACTGAATATAAGAGCAACGTCAACTCACCATCATTACGACCAGGAATATGACTTTCCCGAAGCGGATCCTATGTTCTGCCTTCCACCCAGGACAATGGATCGGATCCCAGCCGGCGAACTTAAACAACGTCGCCGTAAAAGGGGCAAAGGAAGCGGTCTTCTGGTCAGGCTCCGGAAACGGGCACATCACGCACCACTCCCTAGCATCCTACTCGCCAATGTCCAGTCTCTTGACAACAAGGGTGATGAAATCCGAGCAAGGGTAGAATTCCAGAGAGACATCAGAGACTGTAACGTAACATGGCTCACTCGAGAGACTCTGTCGGAGTCGGTGCAGCCAGCTGGTTTCTTCATGCATCGCGCCGACAGAAACAAGCATCTTTCTGGTAAGAAGAGGGGCAGGGGGTATCCCTTATGATTAACGAGACGTGGTGTGATCATAACAACATACAGGAACTTAAGTCCTTCTGTTCACCTGACTTAGAATTCCTCAAAATCAAATGTCGACCGCATTATCTACCAAGGGAATTCTCTTCGATTATAATCACAGCCGTATATATTCCCCCCCAAGCAGACACATCGATGGCCCTGAACGAACTTTATTTGACTCTATGTAAACTGGAAACCACATATCCTGAGGCTGCATTCATTGTAGCTGGGGATTTTAACATTCTGAAATTGCTAATCTGAAAACAAGACTCCCTAAATTCTATCAGCATATCGATTGCCCAACCAGGGATCATTGTTATTCTAACTTCCGCAACGCATATAAGGCCCTCCCCCGCCCTCCTTTCAGAATAGCTGACCACGACTCCATTTTGTTGCTTCCAGCCTACAGACAGAGAATAAAACAAGAAGCTCCTGCGCTCAGGTATATTCAACGCTGGTCCGACCAATCTGATTCCACGCTTCAAGACTGCTTCGATCACGTGGATTGGGATATGTTCCGCATTGCGTCCAACAACAACATTGACGAATACGCTGATTCGGTGAGCGAGTTCATTAGAAAGTGCATCGGCGATGCTATACCCACAGCAACGATTAAAACATTCCCAAACCAGAAACCGTGGATTCACCGAAAACCGCAGCATTCACGCAAAACTGAAAGCGTGAACCACTGCTTTTAACCAGGGCAAGGTGACCGGAAACATGACCGAATACAAACAGTGTAGCTATTCCCTCCGCAAGGCAATCAAACAAGCGAAGTATAGAGACAAAGTAGAGTCGCAATTCAATGGCTCAGACACAAGAGGTATGTGGCAGGGTCTACAGTCAATCACAGATTACAAAAAGAAAACCTAGACAGACGAAATAACTTTTTTGCTCGCTTTGAGGACAATACAGTGCCCCTGACACGGCCCGCTGCGGACATTCCTTCACTGCAGCCGACGTGAGTAAAACATTTAAACGTGTTAACCCCCGCAAGGCTGCAGGCCCAGACGGCACCCCCAGCCGCATCCTCAGAGCATGCGCAGACCAGCTGGCTGTTGTGTTTATGGACATATTCAATCAATCCTTATCCCAGTCTGCTGTTCCCACATGTTTCAAGAGGGCCACCATTGTTCTTGTTCCCAAGAAAGCTACGGTAACTGAGCTAAACGACTACCGCCCCGTAGCACTCACTTCCGTCATCATGAAGTGCTTTGAGAGACTAGTCAAGGACCATATGACCTCCACCCTACCTGACACCCTAGACCCACTCCAATAGGTCCACAGATGACGAAATCGCAACCACACTGCACACTGCCCTAACCCATCTGGACAAGAGGAATACCTATGTAAGAATGCTGTTCATCGACTACAGCTCAGCATTTAACACCATAGTACCCTCCAAACTCGTCATTAAGCTCGAGACCCTGGGCCTCGACCCCGCCCTGTGCAACTGGGTACTGGACTTCCTGACAGGCTGCACCCAGGTGGTGAAGGTAGGTAACAACATCTCCACCCCGCTGATCCTCAACACTGGTGCCCCACAAGGGTGCGTTCTGAGCCCTCTCCTGTACTCCCTGTTCACCCACGACTGCGTGGCCATGCATGCCTCCAACTCAATCATCAAGTTTGCGGACAACACTACAGTGGTAGGCTTGATTACCAACAATGACGAGACGGCCTACAGGGAGAAGGTGAGGGCCCTCAGAGTGTGGTATCGGAAAAATAACCTCACACTCAACGTCAACAAAACAAAAGAGATGATTGTGGACTTCAGGAAACAGCAGAGGGAGCACCCCCCTATCCACATCGACGTGACAGTAGTGGAGAGGGTAGCAAGTTTTAAATTCCTCGGCGTAAACATCACGAACAAACTGAATTGGTCCACCCACACAGACAGCATCGTGAAGAAGGCGCAGCAGCGCCTCTTCAACCTCAGGAGGCTGAAGCAATTCGGCTTGTCACCAAAAGCACACAAACTTCACCGCCTGGTACTGCAACTGCTCCGCCCAAAACCGTAAGGCTCTCCAGAGGGTAGTGAGGTCTGCACAAAGCATCACCGGGGGCAAACTACCTGCCCTCCAGGACAGCTACACCACCCGATGTCACAGGAAGGCCATAAAGATCATCAAGGACAACAAGCACCCGAGCCACTGCCTGTTCACCCCGCTATCATCCAGAAGGCGAGGTCAGTACAGGTCCATCAAAGCAGGGACCGAGAGACTGAAAAACAGCTTCTATCTCAAGGCCATCAGACTGTTAAACAGCCACCACTAACATTGAGTGGCTGCTGCCAACATACTGACTCAACTCCAGCTCACTTTAATAATGGAAATTGATGTAAAAAATGTATCACTAGCCACTTTAAACAATGCCACTTAATATAATGTTTACATACCCTACATTACTCATCTCATATGTATATACTGTACTCGATACCATCTACTGCATCTTTATGTAATACATGTATCACTAGCCACTTTAAACTACCACTTTGTTTACATACCCTACATTACTCATCTCATATATAGATACTCTACTTGATACCATCTACTGCATCTTGCCTATGCCGTTCTGTACCATCACTCATTCATATATCTTTATGTACATATTCTTTATCCCTTTACACTTGTGTGTATAAGGTAGTAGTTGTGGAATTGTTAGGTTAGATTACTCGTTGGTTATTACTGCATTGTCGGAACTAGAAGCACAAGCATTTCGCTACACTCGCATTAACATCTGCTAACCATGTGTATGTGACAAATCAAATTTGATTTGATTTATGAATAAACATTCTGTGTAAAGTGTCTGTTGCTTCCACAGTTCCTTGTAACTGATGATATGACATTTCACAACTATAAACACTTGTAGTGTGAGTCCATGTAGGTGAATCAGATGACAAGCAGTGCCACACACACGCAACATTGAACATTGACTGTTTAATATTTCCACAGTGCCTCTAGATTCTACTGTTTCTATGGTTCCCATTGAAAGGCAACAGGTGGCAACAGATGAAGAGAGAGAGGGGGGCAGTGGGGTGGAAAGGTATAATGGGAAGGAAGTGACTGTACAGGGTGTATGTATGTATGTGTGTGTGTGCGTGCGTGCGTGCGTGCGAGCATGTGCATGTCTGAGTGTCACTGAGATAGAGGTTTAAATAGCAAGGCGATTTATCTTCATTTTTAAAGAGAATACCAATTATCTCATAAGAACAGACTGTCCCTCTTAAGAATGAATACTGGAAGTGGCCCTTAATTAAGTAGAATGATCATTACACAGGTGCACCTTGTGCTGGGGACAATAAAAGGCCACTCAAAAATGCGCAGTTTTGTCACACAACACAATGCCACAGATGTCTCAAGTTTTGAGGGAGCGTGCAATTGGCATGCTGACTGCAGGAATGTCCACCAGAGCTGTTTCCAGAATATTGAATGTTAATTTCTCTACCATAAGACACCTCCAACATGGTTTTAGGGAATTTGGCAGTATGTACAACCCGGCTTCACAACAGCAGACCACGTATAACCACACCAGCCCAGGACCTCCACATCCGGCTTCTTCACCTGCGGGATCGTCTGAGACCAGCCACCCGGACAGCTGATGAAACTGAGGAGTATTTCTGTTATAAAGCCCTTTGTGGGGAAAAACTAATTCTGATTGGCTGGGCCTGGCACCAACCACTGGGGAGATTAGGACCTAATTAATTCATTTCAAATGACTGATTTCCTTATATGAATTTTAACTCAGTAAAATCATTGAACTTGTTGCATGTTGCGTTTATACTTTTGTTCAGTATATATCACTGCCAAATTATTGGCTTGGTGGCCAAAACAATTATCAAAATCATGTTTTTCATGAAATTGGATGATATTTGAATGCAAACAGATCAAAGTATGATGACCAAAGTATGAAACATGACTGTTGCTTCTACAGTAATAAAGTTTGATCATAAAGTTACTGGTCCCCTCCCCCATGTCAAACACTTGGCCTCCAGGAGGCTGGATTATTAAGGGGATAGGATATTTTAAAACACCAACATTAACATTATATTATCTTACCTAATTTAAATAAGTACCGCCTTGTAACCAACATCAGAGAAGGCATGTTTGTGGAGAGGCGCAGTTTATATAGCTAGATAGTTACTCTACTGGTGGAAAATGTAATAGTAGGGTGTCAGCAAATATAATTAAATGTTTACACTATTCATCTATGGCAGATAGTTGTGTCTGGTGTTAGCTAGTTACTAGCTAGCTCTTCAGCCAGCATGGAATGAAAGGGGGGGAAGGGTTGTTCAAAACTCTGACGCAGTTGTCATGTCAACACATCCGTCAGTGCTGCTGTGAACCGCATCACAAGAAACATGTCAAATGGGAGATGTATAAAAACAAATGACATCATTGATGCAATTTGAATGTTGTTTGAGCTGCTTTGTGTATCACCAAATGTGCTGGAGATGATTTCACTGCTCACTGTATTCAAGTTTCTTGACATAGGCATGTCAAAGAGCTGTCAGTCAAGGTGAGCTCAAGGATATAAACTCCTCGCCCACTCAGCCTCTATTTTCAAAATCTGATACCCAAATTTTAAGCACTTCTATCCCCAACAAATATTATGGGTGATATTTTAGTCACTCAAACGGCTATTATACATGGGAATCAGAATGACTTTTTAGGACATTTAAGAATCCTCTGAAAGGCCAAACTATGTGGATGGAGTTTAAGTCAGGAAATATGTGTGAGTTGTGTTTGTTTTGATTCATCTTGTTGTATGTATTGTATTGATATTATTTATTGTGTGTTCATGTTCACAGGGCTCCCTAGAAAATGAGACCCTGGTCTCAATGGTGACCTACCCTGTAGAAATAAAAGTTACAAAAATGGTTAAAATAATAATGTCATATGTCAAATTAGGAACCACTTTGGCCAACCTGTAGACTAGATGTCAGAGCCATGCATTTCTGGAATTGTCAGGCATTATATGCATTTGAGCAAAGATGCAAGATGCATGCATCTCTGGAGTACATTGTAAGAGATATAAAAATAGAGATAGAGAGAAAATGGGTGAGTGAGCGGAGGAGAGAGAGAGAGACAGAGAGGGAGATGGATGCCAGCTAGTAGGGGAACACTGCTTGAAGAAAATGAGAACATCCTGGCCTCATTTGGAACAAAAGAGCAGAGAACAATGACAGTTGACATAGTCACTATACTCCTCTAAAGAACTTGCCTTCACTCTGTGTCTTTGAGATGTATTTAGGGCTACAGTCACAGTGAGATACTCTGTGAGATATGAATAGCCTCCATTCATGTTTCGAGTCGGTCTTAAAAAAAGCTGCCAATGGTGATGATCTGCATTCAGCTCCAAGTAAACAACTTTGACTGCTGCTAATAGATCACTGCTGAGAGAAAGAGAAAGAGCCTAAAAGAGAAGCTGACATTTTTTAACAATAACATCTCATATTTGTTTTATTCAACACTGGCAAATGGCTTCTGGCAGCTTCTATACACATTATTTAAAAAATAGTATAGAAATACAATAGTATAGAGTATCTCTCCATTACATTAACCTCAGATCTTAAAGATTTGAAAAGCAGAAACTAGACAGAGTTAGGAGAGGGTTGACGGCCACTTCAAACCGATGTCTCCTGCTCTGACAGAGGTTGTCCCTCTCTGATCTCTAAAATCTCACTCCTCTAGGGAAACTCCTGAGCTGTGACACCAAACACATGCATCACACACCCAAACATATACACACATACCACACACTCACACATTCCCTGATACCTATGACACTATCATACCGTTTACACACACATATTCACTGACACCTATGAGGTAACATGATAAAAAGAAGGATGAACAGTGTTTTAGGGAGAGGGGCTGAAGCACGTGAGGTGCTTTGATCCTATGAGGGATTTAGAATAATCTAGAGGTCATGGCGGGTTGATCCCAGGAACGTCACTCAGACTAGAGATCACCAAGGTCCCACAGATAAGAAGATTTTAGGTTGTAGTTATTATAGGAATTATAGGACTATTTCTCTCTATTATACCATTTGCATTTCATTAACCTTTGACTATTGGATGTTCTTATAGGCACTTTAGTATTGCCAGTATAACAGTATAGCTTCCGTCCCTCTCCTCACCCCTACCTGGGCTCGAACCAGGAACACATCGACAACAGTCACCCTCGAAGCATCGTTACCCATCGCTCCACAAAAGCCACAGCCCTTGCAGAGCAAGGGAAACAACTACTCCAAGTCTCAGAGCAAGTGACGTCACCGATTGAAATGCTATTAGCGCACACCCCGCTAACTAGCTAGCCATTTCACATAATTTACACCAGCCTAATCTCGGGAGTTGATAGGCTTGAAGTCATAAACAGCTCAATGCTTGAAGCACAGCGAAGAGCTGCTGTCAAACGCACGAAAGTACTGTTTGAATGAATGCTTACGAGCCTGCTGCTGCCAACCATTGCTCAGTCAGACTGCTCTATCAAATATCAAATCATAGACTTAATTATAACATAATAACACACAGATATACGAGCCTTTGGTCGTTGATATGGTCGAATCCGGAAACTATCATTTCAAAAACAAAACGTTTATTCTTTCAGTGAAATACGGAACCGTTCCGTATATTATCTAACTGGTGGCATCCCTAAGTCTAAATATTGCTGTTACATTGTACAACCTTCAACGTTATGTCATATTTATGTACAATTCTGGCAAATTAATTACGGTCTTTGTTAGGAATAAATGGACTTCACACAGTTCGCAACGAGCCAGGCGGCCCAAACTGCTGCATATACCCTGACTGCTGGCACGGAACGCAAGAGAAGTGACACAATTTCCCTAATTATAAGAAATTCATGTTAGCAGGCAATATTAACTAAATATGCAGGTTTAAAAATATATACTTGTGTATTGATTTTAAAGAAAGGCATTGATGTTTATGGTTAGGTTTGGTGCAACGACAGTGCTAAATCATCACCCATTTGGCGAAGCTGGCTGTGATTCGATAAGAAATTAACAGGCACCACATCGATTTAATACAACGCAGGACACGCTAGATAAACTAGTAATATCATCAACCATGTGTAGTTAACTAGTGATTATGTTAAGATTGATTGTTTTTTATAAGATACGTTTAATGCTAGCTAGCAACTTACCTTGGCTTCTTGCTGCACTCGCGTAACAGGTAGTCAGTGGAGTGCAAATGTAAGGCAGGTGGTTAGAGCGTTGGACTAGTAACCGGAAGGTTGCAAAAACAAATCCCCGAGCTGACAAGGTAAAAATATGTCGTTCTGCCCCTGAAAAAGGCAGTTAACCCACCGTTCCTAGGCCATCATTGAAAGTAAGAATGTGTTCTTAACTGACTTGCCTAGTGTAAATTTAAAAAATATATATATATATATACAGTGCCTTGCGAAAGTATTCGGCCCCCTTGAACTTTGCGACCTTTTGCCACATTTCAGGCTTCAAACATAAAGATATAAAACTGTATTTTTTTGTGAAGAATCATCAACAAGTGGGACACAATCATGAAGTGGAACGACATTTATTGGATATTTCAAACTTTTTTAACAAATCAAAAACTGAAAAATTGGGCGTGCAAAATTATTCAGCCCCCTTAAGTTAATACTTTGTAGCGCCACCTTTTGCTGCGATTACAGCTGTAAGTCGCTTGGGGTATGTCTCTATCAGTTTTGCACATCGAGAGACTGACATTTTTTCCCATTCCTCCTTGCAAAACAGCTCGAGCTCAGTGAGGTTGGATGGAGAGCATTTGTGAACAGCAGTTTTCAGTTCTTTCCACAGATTCTCGATTGGAATCAGGTCTGGACTTTGACTTGGCCATTCTAACACCTGGATATGTTTATTTTTGAACCATTCCATTGTAGATTTTGCTTTATGTTTTGGATCATTGTCTTGTTGGAAGACAAATCTCCATCCCAGTCTCAGGTCTTTTGCAGACTCCATCAGGTTTTCTTCCAGAATGGTCCTGTATTTGGCTCCATCCATCTTCCCATCAATTTTAACCATCTTCCCTGTCCCTGCTGAAGAAAAGCAGGCCCAAACCATGATGCTGCCACCACCATGTTTGACAGTGGGGATGGTGTGTTCAGGGTGATGAGCTGTGTTGCTTTTACGCCAAACATAACGTTTTGCATTGTTGCCAAAAAGTTCAATTTTGGTTTCATCTGACCAGAGCACCTTCTTCCACATGTTTGGTGTGTCTCCCAGGTGGCTTGTGGCAAACTTTAAACGACACTTTTTATGGATATCTTTAAGAAATGGCTTTCTTCTTGCCACTCTTCCATAAAGGCCAGATTTGTGCAATATACGACTGATTGTTGTCCTATGGACAGAGTCTCCCACCTCAGCTGTAGATCTCTGCAGTTCATCCAGAGTGATCATGGGCCTCTTGGCTGCATCTCTGATCAGTCTTCTCCTTGTATGAGCTGAAAGTTTAGAGGGACGGCCAGGTCTTGGTAGATTTGCAGTGGTCTGATCCTCCTTCCATTTCAATATTATCGCTTGCACAGTGCTCCTTGGGATGTTTAAAGCTTGGGAAATATTTTTGTATCCAAATCCGGCTTTAAACTTCTTCACAACAGTATCTCGGACCTGCCTGGTGTGTTCCTTGTTCTTCATGATGCTCTCTGCGCTTTTAACGGACCTCTGAGACTATCACAGTGCAGGTGCATTTATACGGAGACTTGATTACACACAGGTGGATTGTATTTATCATCAATAGTCATTTAGGTCAACATTGGATCATTCAGAGATCCTCACTGAACTTCTGGAGAGAGTTTGCTGCACTGAAAGTAAAGGGGCTGAATAATTTTGCACGCCCAATTTTTCAGTTTTTGATTTGTTAAAAAAGTTTGAAATATCCAATAAATGTCGTTCCACTTCATGATTGTGTCCCACTTGTTGTTGATTCTTTACAAAAAAAATATAGTTTTATATCTTTATGTTTGAAGCCTGAAATGTGGCAAAAGGTCGCAAAGTTCAAGGGGGCCGAATACTTTCGCAAGGCACTGTATATATATATATTTTGTATTTTTAAATCAGCCAAATCGGTGTCCCAAAATACCGATTTCCGATTGTTATGAAAACTTGAAATCGGCTCTAATTAATCGGCCATTCCGATTAATCGGTCGACCTCTAGTACATACACATGCAGGCAGGCACACACACAAACACGTGCAGGTAGACACACACACACACACACACGTAGGCACTAGGCAGACACACACTCATACACTAGCCTCACACCTCTGCCAATTTCACTCTAATGCGCACAGTCCTGCATTGACATGCGCACACACCTCAACAACCCATTTTCACAAACACACACACCGAGCGAGAGAGAGTTGCTCGGACCTGTTAGCACGCAAGACCGGCCTGACCTCACACAGATCGTGACCAGAAGAAAGCCTTTAGCCCATCATGAGTTTAACTCAATTGAGGCAACACATCACGAGGCACTTATACTCACACATAATGATAGCATCCAAAATAGCACCCTATTCCCTTTATAGTGCACTATGCGCCTTGGTCAAAAGTAGTGCCCTGTATAAGGAATACAGTGCCATTTGGGACACAGTATAATGCCTTTCACACATCACTCCAGAACATCACAGATCATGAATGACTAAAGGCCTAATCTTCTTATTAGATTACTGATACTTAAGAGAATAAGGCTTCTCTCTTTAAATAACATTCAGAGCTTAAGTCAAGCTAAAGTCTCCTCTATCTGTTAGATAATGATTAATAAAAGAAAATGTATTTTCTGTCGGTTTGATACTGATTAATATGCATTTATGGAATCCTTTGTGTCCCTGTTGGGAGGAATACACATTTTTTTATCATTTAAATTTTTGGGGTGCATCATGTTCCTCCTAAAAGTAGCTTGACTCATATGCGTCCCAAATGGCACCCTATACCCTATATTAGTGTTATACAACTCTAGTCCACGAGTATCCCCAACCGTACACATTTTTACAGAAGCCCTGGACAGGCACACTTGATTCAACTTGTCAAATAATCATCAAGCCCTCATTTAGTTTAATCAAATGAGTTTGTCTGGGGCTACCCAAAAAATGTTTGCTGATGGGGGTACCAAAGGACTGAAGTTGGGAAACACTGCCCTATATAGTGCAATACTCTTGACCAGATCTGGTCAAAAGTAGTGCACTATATAGGGAATAGGCTACAATTTGGTCCCTGATAAATACCTTGGTAGCTTGAACAATTAGTCTGTCTGCCACCCATTAAAAACCACAAATGGCATAAATGATTAGTATATACAGTTGAAGTCGGAAGTTTACATACACCTTAGCCAAATACATTTAAACTCAGTTTTTCACAATTCCTGACATTTAATCCTAGTAAAAATTCACTGTCTTAGGTCAGTTAGGATCACCACTTCATTTTAAGAATGTGCAATGTCAGAATAATAGTAGAGAGAATGATTTATTTCAGCTTTTATTTCTTGCATCACATTCCCAGTGGGTCAGAAGTTTGGAAGTATGCTTGGGGTCAATGTCCATTTGGAAGACCCATTTGCAACCAAGCTTTAACTTCCTGACTGATGTCTAGAGATGTTGCTTCAATATATCCACATCATTTTCCTACCTCATGATGCCATATATTTTGTGAAGTGCATCAGTCCTTCCAGCAGCAAAGCAACCCCATTATGGCCAAATAGTTCTATTTTTGTTTCATCAGACCAGAGGCCATTTTTCTAAAAAGTATGATCTTTGTCCCCATGTGCAGTTGCAAACCATAGTCTGGCTTTTGGATGGCGGTTTTGGAGCAGTGGACTCTTCCTTGCTGTGGATACTTTTACTGTGGATATAGATACTTTTTTTTTCCTCCAGCATCTTCACAAGATCCTTTGTTGTGTTTCTGGATCGATTTGCACTTTTCACCCCAAAGTACGTTCATCTCTAGGAGACAGAACGAGTCTCCTTCCTGAGCAGTATGACGGCTGTGTGGTCCCATGGTGTTTATACTTGCGTACTATTGTTTGTACAGATGAACGTGGTAGCTTCAGGTGTTTGGAAATTGCTCCCAAGGATGAACCAGACTTGTGGAGGTCTACAATTTTTTGGCTGATTTCTTTTGATTTTCCTATGATGCCAAGCAAAGAGGAACTGAGTTTGAAGGTAGGCCTTGAAATACATCCACAGGTACACCTCCAATTGACTCAAATGATGTCAATTAGCCTATCAGAAGCTTCTAAAGCCATGACATCATTTTCTGGAATTTTACAAGCTGTTTGAAGGCACAGTCAACATAGTGTATGTAAACTTCTGACCCACTGGAATTATGATACAGTGAATTATAAGTTAAATAATATGTCTGTAAACAATTGTTGGAAAAATTACTTGTGTCATGCACAAAGTAGATGTCCTAACCGACTTGCCAAAACTATAGTCTGTTAACAAGAAATTTGTGGAGTGGTTGAAAAATGTGTTTTAATGACTCCAACCTGAGTGTATGTCAACTTCTGACTTCAACTGTATAAACAAAAAGATTAGTTTCAATTAGAGTCAAAAGCAGCAATGCCACATAAATTGACAGCAATGCCACATAAAATTCAAGTCAATTGGGAACAGATCTGTAATGTTCCAATACTTTGGCATGGGGTCTATGAATTGATGTAGAAAAATACAACTGACACATCAACCAGTTTGTTTAAATTTGAAATATTATATAAAAGATTTGCTACAAAACGAATGCCTAATATATGGGACATTGAACGGTCAGCCTTGTGCAGACTCTGCTACGTGGAAACAGAATCAATAGGACATCTCTTCTGGTACTGTCTATTGGTGGGTCGCTTTTGGAGTCAGGTTCAGGAATGGTTATTATGTCCTAATATGAGGGTTCAGAAGGACCTGCATGGTTATTATGTCATAATATGAGGGTTCAGAAGGACCTGCAAATGGGATCTATTGCAAAAGGTATTGTACTGGGAAAGATGGGTTTATCTGTGGACATGGGGGGGTTGGAGTTAAGATCAGAATTAATAGTGGATTGGCCACTGTGGGTGAAAATACAGCCCTTGAAGAAAGAGGAATTTAGGAATAAATGTATATACAAAATAATTAATCACACTCTCTTATTTCTTTATTGATTATTTCTATATTTTTTTGTCTCTCGCGCTCCCTTTTTTTCCATCCCACTTTTTCTTGTTCCATTCCAGTCCACCTTCCATCTCTATCTTTCTTCCCTTGCTGTTTCTTTCCCTCTCCATCTCTATTTTTCAGCCCACTCTTTTGTCTATATCCTTACATTTCCGGGCAGGGAATATCCTGCAATAATTGGCTGTTGAGACTGTTCTGTTCAGTTTAATTTACAGTTTTTTCTAATTGCTTAGGCACGATCTTTGAAGCTATAGGCTATTTTTGCAAAACTTTACACACTAACCACAAAACCTTACACCAAACCAGCAAAACATTATACATCTCTTGAAAAGCAAACAATTCTTGCAAAACTCTACAAATTCTTAAAAACATTTTTTTTGCGTCAATACAGTACACACAACCCATAATTTGAATAAGCACACGAAGCACCAACTACACACTGATAGTATACATGAAAAACACTTGTGGCTTTTTCTTTTTCTGTGTGCAGGGCATAGCAGTTTGCAATAAACTTTGTCATACATGTAGTAAACACACAAACGCACAGGTATCCAAATGTGTAAAGTATGGATGTGTATTCCGAACATAACACACTATCTCTGCCTAGTCATCGCCATTTTACCTGCTGTTGTTGTGTTAGCTGATTAGCTGTTGTTGTCTCACCTGTTATTTTAGCTTGCTCTCCCAACCAACACCTGCGATTACTTTATGCCTCGCTGTATGTCTCTCTCAAATGTCAATATGCCTTGTATACTGTTGTTCAGGTTAGTTATCATTGTTTTAGTTTACAATGGAGCCCCTAGTTCCACTCTTCATACCTCTGATACCTCCTTTGTCCCACCTCCCACACATGCGGTGACCTCACCCATTACAACCAGCATGTTCAGAGAAACAACCTCTCTTATCATCACCCAGTGCCTGGGCTTACCTCCGCTGTACCCGCACCCCACCATACCCCTGTCTGCGCATTATGCCCTGAATATATTCTACCATGCCCAGAAATCTGCTCCTTTTATTCTTTGTCCCCAACGCTCTAGGAGACCAGTTTCGATAGACTTTAGCCGCACCCTCATACGACTCCGCCTCTGTTCCGCGGGTGAAGTGGAGGTAAACCCAGGCCCTGCATGTCCCCAGGCACCCTCATTTGTTGACTTCTGTGATCAAAAAAGCCTTGGTTTCATGCATGTCAACATCAGAAGCCTCCTCCCTAAGTTTGTTTTACTCACTGCTTTAGCACACTCTGCCAACCCTGATGTCCTTGCCGTGTCTGAATCCTGGCTTAGGAAAGCCACCAAAAATTCTGAGATTTCCATACCCAACTATAACATTTTCCGTCAAGATAGAACTGCCAAAGGGGGAGGGGTTGCAGTCTACTGCAGACATAGCCTGCAAAGTAATGTCATACTTTCCATGTCCATACCCAAACAGTTCGAACTACTAATTTTAAAAATTACTCTCTCCAGAAATAAGTCTCTCACTGTTGCCGCCTGCTACCGACCCCCCTCAGCTCCCAGCTGTGCCCTGGACACTATTTGTGAATTGATCGCCCCCCATCTAGCTTCAGAGTTTGTTCTGTTAGGTGACCTAAACTGGGATATGCTTAACACCCCGGCAGTCCTACAATCTAAGCTAGACGCCCTCAACCTCACACAAATCATCAAGGAACCCACCAGGTACAAACCTAAATCTGTTAACAAGGGCACCCTCATAGACGTTATCCTGACCAACTGGCCCTCCAAATACACCTCCGCTGTCTTCAACCAGGATCTCAGCGATCACTGCCTCATTGCCTGTATGCGCTATGGGTCCGCAGTCAAGCGAACTTGTTCTCAACTAGCCTACCTGGTTAAATAAAGGTGAAATAAATACAACAAAAAAAAACGACCACCCCTCATCACTGTCAAACGCTCCCTAAAACACTTCTGCGAGCAGGCCTTTCTATTCGACCTGGCCCGGGTATCCTGGAAGGATATTGACCTCATCCCGTCAGTTGAGGATGCCTGGTCATTCTTTAATAGTAACTTCCTCACCATCTTAGATAAGCATGCTCCGTTCAAAAAATGCAGAACTAAGAACAGATATAGCCCTTGGTTCACTCCAGACCTGACTGCCCTCGCCCCGCACAAAAACATCCTGTGGCGGACTGCAATAGCATCAAACTGTTCAGGGAAGTCAGGAACCAAAACACGCAGTTAGTCAGGAAAGCAAAGGCCAGCTTTTTCAAGCAGAAATTTGCATCCTGTAGCTCTACCTCCAAAAAGTTCTGGGACACTAAAGTCCATGGAGAACAAGAGCACCTCCTCCCAGCTGCCCACTGCACTGAGGCTAGGTAACACGGTCACCACCGATAAATCCATGATAATCGAAAACTTCAACAAGCATTTCTCAACGGCTGGCCATGCCTTCCTCCTGGCTACTCCAACCTCGACCAACAGCCCCCCCCGCAGCTACTCGCTCAAGCCTCCCCAGCTTGTCCTTTACCCAAATCAAGATAGCAGATGTTCTGAAAGAGCTGCAAAACCTGGACCCGTACAAATCAGCTGGGCTTGACAATCTGGACCCTCTATTTCTGAAACTATCCACCGCCATTGTCGCAACCCCTATTACCAGCCTGTTCAACCTCTCTTTCATATCGTCTGAGATCCCCAAGGATTGGAAAGCTGCTGCAGTCATCCCCCTCTTCAAAGGGGGAGACACCCTGGAACCAAACTGTTACAGACCTATATCCATCCTGCCCTACCTATCTAAGGTCTTCAAAAGCCAAGTCAACAAACAGATCACTGACCATCTCGAATCCCACCGTACCTTCTCCGCTGTGCAATCTGGTTTCCGAGCCGGTCACGGGTGCACCTCAGCCACGCTCAAGGTACTAAACGATATCATAACCACCATCGATAAAAGACAGTACTGTGTGGCCGTCTTCATCGACCTGGCCAAGGCTTTCGACTCTGTCAATCACCATATTCTTATTGGCAGACTCGGTAGCCTCGGTTTTTCTAATGACTGCCTTGCCTGGTTCACCAACTACTTTGCAGAATGAGTTCAGTGTGTCAAATCGGAGGGCATGTTGTCCTGTCCTCTGGCAGTCTCTATGGGGGTGCCACAGGGTTCAATTCTCGGGCCGACTCTTTTCTCTGTATATATCAATGATGTTGCTCTTGCTGCGGGCGATTCCCTGATCTACCTCTACGCAGACGACACCATTCTGTATACTTCTGGCCCTTCATTGGACACTGTGCTATCTAACCTCCAAACGAGCTTCAATGCCATACAACACTCCTTCCGTGGCCTCCAACTGCTCTTAAACGCTAGTAAAAAAAATGCTTTTCAACCGTTTGCTGCCTGCACCCGCACGCCCGACTAGCATCACCACCCTGGATGGTTCCGACCTAGAATATGTGGACATCTATAAGTACCTAGGTGTCTGGCTAGACTGTAAACACTCCTTCCAGACTCATATCAAACATCTCCAATCTAAAATCAAATCTAGAGTCGGCTTTCTAATCCGCAAACAAAGCCTCCTTCACTCACGCCGCCAAACTTACCCTAGTAAAACTGACCATCCTACCGATTCTCGACTTCGGCAATGTCATCTACAAAATAGCTTCCAACACTCTACTCAGCAAACTGGATGCAGTTTATGACAGTGCCATCCGTTTTGTTACTAAAGCACCTTACACCACCCACGACTGCGACCTGTATGCTCTAGTCGGCTGGCCCTCGCTACATATTCGTCGCCAGACCCACTGGCTCTAGGTCATCTACAAGTCCATGCTAGGTAAAGCTCCACCTCATCTCAGTTCACTGGTCATGATGGCGACACCTACCCGTAGGACACGCTGTATCTCACTGATCATCCCTAAAGCCAACACCTCATTTGGCCGCCTTTCCTTCCAGTTCTCTGCTGCCTGTGACTGGAACGAATTGCAAAAATCGCTGAAGTTGGAGACTTTTACCTCCCTCACAAACTTTAAACATCTGCTATCTAAGCAGCTAACCGATCGCTGCAGCTGTACATAGTCCACCGGTAAATAGCCCACCCAATTTACCTACCTCATCCCTATACTGTTTTTATTTATTTACTTTTCTGCTCTTTTGCACACCAGTATCTCTACCTGTACATGACCATCTGATCATTTATCACTCCAGTGTTAATCTGCTAAATTGTAATTATTCGCCTACCTCCTCATGCCTTTTGCACACAATGTATATAGACTCTTTTTTTTTAAATGATGTGTTATTGACTTGTTTCTTGTTTACTCCATGTGTAACTCTGTGTTGTTGTCTGTTCACACTGCTATGCTTTATCTTGGCCAGGTCGCAGTTGTAAATGAGAACTTGTTCTCAACTAGCCTACCTGGTTAAATAAAGGTGAAATAAATAATACAATAAAAAAATCAATACAAATAAGGGGGAAAAGTTTTTTTTTCTTCAAATGTTCTAACACTCCTCAAACAACAAAAGGCAAAATAGTGTAGCAATGTAGAGACCAATATTAACAGTTTTGCTAGAAGTGTGTTATTAAATTGCAAACGGAGTGAAAAGCAGAGAACGTGCATTCAGTTTAGCACACTTGGTAAATGCATTGGCTACAAGTGTTAATAATGGTTTCAGAGATAGTGCTTCAAGAATAACTTTTAGTGTTTAAGCATTCAGGGGAAAAAAGTAATTTGATAGGAATTCACTACGAAGCTGCTCCCTCTTGATGTTAGAAAGAAAAATGTATATTTCCTGCAATTCTACACATTTTGCCATGGGGTGTAGAAAAATGTTGCCGTTTTAAAGGCCTAGTGCAGTCAGGAATGTGATTTTCCTGAGTTTTATATACACTGAGTGTACAAAACATTAGGAACACCTTACTAATATGGAGTTGCACCCCCTTTTGCTCTCAGAACAGCCTCAATTCACCAGGACATGGACTCTACAAGGTGTCAAATGCGTTCAGCTGGGATGCTGGCCCATGGTGATGCTGATGCTTCCCACAGTTGTGTCAAGTTGGCCGGATGTACTTTGGGTGGTGGACCACCTTTGATACACAAGTGAAACTGTTGAGAGTGAAAAACCCAGCAGTGTTGCATTTGGTGAGACAAACCGTATGCCTGGCACCTACTACCATACCCTGTTCAAAGGCACTTAAATATTTTGTCTTGCCCATTCACCCTCTAAATGAGACACACACAATGCATGTGTCAACTGTATCAAGGGTTAAAAATCCTTCATTAACCCGTCTCCTCCCCTTCATCTCCACTGATTGAAGTGGATTTAACAAGTGACATCAACAAGGGATTCACCTGGTCAGTCTCATGGAAAGAGCAGGTGCTCCTAATGTTAGGTACTTAATTGTTACACAGAAATTATTTGATATCAGCCTCCCGAGTGGCGCAGTGGTCTAAGGCACTGCATAGCAGTGCTTGAGGCGTTACTGCAAACCCGGGTTTGATCCCGGGCTGTGTCGCAGTGAGACCCATGAGGCGGTGCACAATTAGCCTAGCGTCGTACTGGGTTAGGAGAGGGTTTGGCCTCCCGGGATGTCCTTGTCCCGTTGTGCTCTAGCGACTCCTGAGGTGGGCCGGGCAGAGTGCATGCTGACACGGTCGCCAGGTGCAGCTGTTTCCTCTGATTGCCGAGGCTGGCTTCTGGGTTAAGCAAGCAGTGCGGCTTGGCAGGGTTGGGTTTCGGAGGATGTATGGCTCTCCATTACTACTTATCTCAATTTGATATTGAGATAAAAACGGCTGCATTGAAAGGACGGTTTCTGCAATTCTACAAATTTTGTAATGACTGTTAATATGATATCTGAGTGAGAATGACTAACAGCATCAATGAGGACCTCCTGGAGGTAGGGCACCTGGGCACGTGCCCTGCGAGCCCAGTTGGTATTCTACAAGTTAAGACAACTGGCTAGACTACCTACCAATCTAAAAAGTCTTAGCTGAAATGGCTACTTGAGTGACATAAGAGAAAATCTGCTGATACACAACCACATTTTGAAATTGCACCTGATGTATTCTACTATTTTTACTCTCAATAGTAAGTTGAGACCCCTCCCTCCCTCCATCTGTGTGTGTGTTTGATAAGGTGAGGATATGTATGATTGCATATTGGATTCCCACAGTGTGAATGCTTGATCACGACCCTGATGTTCCCTGAAGTACGCTTTGTTTGTATGTGTGTGTGTGTGGGTGGATGGATGGATGGTGGATGGAATGACTACCATTGATTATCAGGAGACGTGCAAATAAAACACAAACACACAGAAACACACACACACACTTTATAAGCTAGAGGAAAGGTGTTTGTTTAGCTTAAATGCATAGCTACGTTCTAAAAACCATGAGAACGTCAAAATACATTTATGTGTAATTTTCAATTAGGTTACCACTTTAAAAAGCAGTGTTCATCTAGGTCAGGGCTCTCCAACCCGGTTTCTGGAGCGATTTTCGCTCTAACCCTAATCTAGCGCACCTGATTCTAGTAATTAGCTGGGGTTGAAACCTAAACCTACAGAAGAGTAGCTTTCCAGGAACAGGGTGGAAAGCCCAGATCTAGGTAGAGTCAGTGACAGTAAATGTTCAAATTAACAAACTAAAACCACATGGTCGCCATGACTGCAGGTCTGGCAATGAATCAGAGGGAGCGATATAAAAGAGAGAGAGAGAACAAACATGTTGAATGCTTGTGAGAAAAAGAGAGACAGGGTAGGGAATTTCGGCAATCACAAATTTCGGCGATCACTTCAGAATCTCAGAGTGGCTTTAGGTAATTTCAGAAAGATGTTATAATGTAACATATATAGATCAGATATGGATCAACACTTTAATTATGCATCCAGACGCAACATGTAAAGTGTTGGTCCCATGTTTCATGAGCTTAAATAAAAGATCCCAGAAATGTTCCATCTGCACAAAAAACTTATTTCTCTAAAGTTTGTTGCACAGATTTGTTTACTGCCCTGTAAATTAGAATTTCTCCTTTGCCAAGATAATCCATCCACCTGACAGGTGTGACATATCAAGAAGCAGATTAAACAATATGCTCATCACACAGGTGCAACTTGTGCTGGTGACAATAAAAGGTCTGTCACATGGAATTGACGCTGGAGAGACGAAGCAGGTACGGAGTAAAACATTTAATATATAACGGACATGAAACGAGACAGGAACAGCGAACAGGTAACACAAACCAAAAAACAATTGATGCAAAAGCGGGGAACAGAGCTTGGGAACGGACAAATATAGGGGAGGTAATAACAGGTGATGAGTGAGTCCAGGTGAGTCCAATATCACTGATGTGCGTGACGAGGAAGGCAGGTGTGCGTGATGGATTACATTTACATTTAAGTCATTTAGCAGACGCTCTTATCCAGAGCGACTTACAAATTGGTGCATTCACCTTATGACATCCAGTGGAACAGCCACTTTACAATAGTGCATCTAAATCTTTTAAGGGGGGGTGAGAAGGATTACTTTATCCTATCCTAGGTATTCCTTAAAGAGGTGGGGTTTCAGGTGTCTCCGGAAGGTGGTGATTGACTCCGCTGTCCTGGCGTCGTGAGGGAGTTTGTTCCACCATTGGGGGGCCAGAGCAGCGAACAGTTTTGACTGGGCTGAGCGGGAACTGTACTTCCTCAGTGGTAGGGAGGCGAGCAGGCCAGAGGTGGATGAACGCAGTGCCCTTGTTTGGGTGTAGGGCCTGATCAGAGCCTGGAGGTACTGAGGTGCCGTTCCCCTCACAGCTCCGTAGGCAAGCACCATGGTCTTGTAGCGGATGCGAGCTTCAACTGGAAGCCAGTGGAGAGAGCGGAGGAGCGGGGTGACGTGAGAGAACTTGGGAAGGTTGAACACCAGACGGGCTGCGGCGTTCTGGATGAGTTGTAGGGGTTTAATGGCACAGGCAGGGAGCCCAGCCAACAGCGAGTTGCAGTAATCCAGACGGGAGATGACAAGTGCCTGGATTAAGACCTGCGCCGCTTCCTGTGTGAGGCAGGGTCGTACTCTGCGGATGTTGTAGAGCATGAACCTACAGGAACGGGCCACCGCCTTGATGTTATTTGAGAACGACAGGGTGTTGTCCAGGATCACGCCAAGGTTCTTAGCGCTCTGGGAGGAGGACACAATGGAGTTGTCAACCGTGATGGCGAGATCATGGAACGGGCAGTCCTTCCCGGGAGGAAGAGCAGCTCCGTCTTGCCGAGGTTCAGCTTGAGGTGGTGATCCGTCATCCACACTGATATGTCTGCCAGACATGCAGAGATGCGATTCGCCACCTGGTCATCAGAAGGGGGAAAGGAGAAGATTAATTGTGTGTCGTCTGCATAGCAATGATAGGAGAGACCATGTGAGGTTATGACAGAGCCAAGTGACTTGGTGTATAGCGAGAATAGGAGAGGGCCTAGAACAGAGCCCTGGGGGACACCAGTGGTGAGAGCACGTGGTGAGGAGACAGATTCTCGCCACGCCACCTGGTAGGAGCGACCTGTCAGGTAGGACGCAATCCAAGCGTGGGCCGCGCCGGAGATGCCCAACTCGGAGAGGGTGGAGAGGAGGATCTGATGGTTCACAGTATCGAAGGCAGCCGATAGGTCTAGAAGGATGAGAGCAGAGGAGAGAGAGTTAGCTTTAGCAGTGCGGAGCGCCTCCGTGATACAGAGAAGAGCAGTCTCAGTTGAATGACTAGTCTTGAAACCTGACTGATTTGGATCAAGAAGGTCATTCTGAGAGAGATAGCGGGAGAGCTGGCCAAGGACGGCACGTTCAAGAGTTTTGGAGAGAAAAGAAAGAAGAAGGGATACTGGTCTGTAGTTGTTGACATCGGAGGGATCGAGTGTAGGTTTTTTCAGAAGGGGTGCAACTCTCGCTCTCTTGAAGACGGAAGGGACGTAGCCAGCGGTCAGGGATGAGTTGATGAGCGAGGTGAGGTAAGGGAGAAGGTCTCCGGAAATGGTCTGGAGAAGAGAGGAGGGGATAGGGTCAAGCGGGCAGGTTGTTGGGCGGCCGGCCGTCACAAGACGCGAGATTTCATCTGGAGAGAGAGGGGAGAAAGAGGTCAGAGCACAGGGTAGGGCAGTGTGAGCAGAACCAGCGGTGTCGTTTGACTTAGCAAACGAGGATCGGATGTCGTCGACCTTCTTTTCAAAATGGTTGACGAAGTCATCTGCAGAGAGGGAGGAGGGGGGAGGGGGAGGAGGATTCAGGAGGGAGGAGAAGGTGGCAAAGAGCTTCCTAGGGTTAGAGGCAGATGCTTCGAATTTAGTGTGGTAGAAAGTGGCTTTAGCAGCAGAGACAGAAGAGGAAAATGTAGAGAGGAGGGAGTGAAAGGATGCCAGGTCCGCAGGGAGGCGAGTTTTCCTCCATTTCCGCTCGGCTGCCCGGAGCCCTGTTCTGTGAGCTCGCAATGAGTCGTCGAGCCACGGAGCGGGAGGGGAGGACCGAGCCGGCCTGGAGGATAGGGGACATAGAGAGTCAAAGGATGCAGAAAGGGAGGAGAGGAGGGTTGAGGAGGCAGAATCAGGAGATAGGTTGGGTCGGCGCGATACCATCCGAGTAGGGGCAGTGTGGGAAGTGTTGGATGAGAGCGAGAGGGAAAAGGATACAAGGTAGTGGTCGGAGACTTGGAGGGGAGTTGCAATGAGGTTAGTGGAAGAACAGCATCTAGTAAAGATGAGGTCGAGCGTATTGCCTGCCTTGTGAGTAGGGGGGGGAAGGTGAGAGGGTGAGGTCAAAAGAGGAGAGGAGTGGAAAGAAGGAGGCAGAGAGGAATGAGTCAAAGGTAGACGTGGGGAGGTTAAAGTCGCCCAGAACTGTGAGAGGTGAGCCGTCCTCAGGAAAGGAGCTTATCAAGGCATCAAGCTCATTGATGAACTCTCCGAGGGAACCTGGAGGGCGATAAATGATAAGGATGTTAAGCTTGAAAGGGCTGGTAACTGTGACAGCATGGAATTCAAAGGAGGCGATAGACAGATGGGTAAGGGGAGAAAGAGAGAATGACCACTTGGGAGAGATGAGGATCCCGGTGCCACCACCCCGCTGACCAGAAGCTCTCGGGGTGTGCGAGAACACGTGGGCGGACGAAGAGAGAGCAGTAGGAGTAGCAGTGTTATCTGTGGTGATCCATGTTTCCGTCAGTGCCAAGAAGTCGAGGGACTGGAGGGAGGCATAGGCTGAGATGAACTCTGCCTTGTTGGCCGCAGATCGGCAGTTCCAGAGGCTACCGGAGACCTGGAACTCCACGTGGGTCGTGCGCGCTGGGACCACCAGATTAGGGTGGCCGCGGCCACGCGGTGTGGAGCGTTTGTATGGTCTGTGCAGAGAGGAGAGAACAGGGATAGACAGACACATAGTTGACAGGCTACAGAAGAGGCTACGCTAATGCAAAGGAGATTGGAATGACAAGTGGACTACACGTCTCGAATGTTCAGAAAGTTAAGCTTACGTAGCAAGAATCTTATTGACTAAAATGATTAAAATGATACAGTACTGCTGAAGTAGGCTAGCTGGCAGTGGCTGCGTTGTTGACTTTGTAGGCTAGCTGGCAGTGGCTGCAGTGCTGCTATGATAGGACTGCATGATGCAGGGCAGCCTGGCGCCCTCAAGTGCCAGGGGGGGAAGAGCAGGAGCAGACGTGACAGTACCCCCCCTCTAGGGGTGCCACCCGGTGTCCCACCTGGGCGAACTGGGCGAGACATGGGCGCTGGGCAAGCCGGTTGGGGCGTGGAAGCCCAACGAACCGAATCCACCCCGACGTCACCAACAAAACAAAAAACAAACAAAAATACTCCTGGACCGGGCTGGGCGAGCAAGATCTGACGATCCGGCTGTGGCCCAACGTGGGATGGGCGCCATCCGAGTCAACCGGGGCAAGGAAACCTCTCGAGCCAGTTAGGGCGTGGAAGTGGGGATGCCACAATATCAACCGTTACGCAGGTACATCCCGATGCTTCATGTGTGGGCTTCTGCTTTCTGTCACAAGGAATTGACGCTGGAGAGACGAAGCAGGTACGGGGAGTATATATAACGGACATGGAACGAGACAGGAACAGCTTCAGCAAACAGGTAACACAAACCAAAAAAACAATTAATCCAGAAGCGGGGAACAGTGGTGGGGAACTGACAAATATAGGGGAGGTAATAACAGGTGATGAGTGAGTCCAGGTGAGTCCAATATCGCTGATGTGCGTGACGAGGAAGGCAGGTGTGTGTGATGGATGATAGGAGTGCGTGAAGCAGGAGCAGACGTGACAAGGTCACTCCAAAATGTGCAGTTTAGGCACACAACACAATGGCACAGATGTCTCAAGTTTGGAGGGAGCATGCAATTGGCATGCTGACTGCAGGAATGTCCACCAGAGCTGTTGCCAGATAATTTAATATTAATTTCTCAACCATATAAGCCACCCCCGACGTCATTTTAGAGAATTTGGCAGTATGTCAAACGGGCCACACAACCACAGACCACGTGTATGGTGTTACGTGGGCGAGAGGTTTGCTGATGTCAACGTTGTGAACATAGTTCCCCATGGTGGCGGTGGGGTTATGGTACGGGCAGTGTCATGACTGACCACGAGAATCCAAATAGGTCAGATCAGGTTTGCAATGAATAACTTCAAATCAGACTCCAACTCACCCATAAAGGGGAAAGAAAATAACTAGTGGGGATCAACAACTCATGTCCTGTTGTAAATCAAGAGAGAAGATCCAGGCCTGTGCTCTCCAAATTCATCAAAGGAATGTGCTTTGGTCAGAGAATAATCAGAGGCAATATATAGGACACTAATGTCATTTGTTTGATATTTTGTGATGTCATTAAAATGTTATAAAAGAAATACTGTAACTTTGAAAGTATGCCCACTAAATGGATAAAGTTTCCATACTATGGGTTGTGCATGTAATATGAAAATGATGAAAGTGTTTTTGTTAAGAGACGGATGTGATTTGAGAATTTATAAGAGATAATTTCCATAACATTGCATAGTGAGTAATCACCACCCCGGAGTGAGGTCAGAGAGCGTGCCAGCCTGCTGGAACCTCCCCTTTATAGCAACATATATGAATGATGGGTTACGAATTAACACATCAGACCAGAAAGGCGTGAAGCTGCAGCTGCGCGTTTAAAATGGTTTGAACTTTGAATCTCAACATGAGCTGGAGATGATAAACTCACCTCCCGCACAATCACTGGTACGGCTGATTAGCTGTCCTAAGTAAAGTATATTCTAAAGCTGATTTAAGTAGGACGATCCTGTTACTCTGCTCAAACCATCGTATTACGCTACTCTCATCACCCCACTGGGGAACTATCGATACGGCTGGCTAGCCTATCTTCAAAGAAGTATATTCAAGAGCAAATGGAAGGAAAATCAACTTAGTAGTTCTGTTCAGGACTAAATGACAAATCCCTGGATACCGGACAACTATGAAGGACAACAGTAGAAGAGTTGTTGGGACCATTTCGGACAATCAAAACCTTACAAGCATGCCGCAAAAAGGCCCAACCCCCTTTCCAACCCCCTTTCCCTTTCCAAGGTGTAAAGGATCTTTCCACAATTCCTGAAAGCTGAAAATGTCCCAGTTCTTCCATGGTCTGCATACTCACCAGACATTTCACCCATTGAGCAAGATTGGGATGCTCTGGATCAACATGTACGACAGTGTGTTCCAGTTTGCGCCAGTATTGAGTAATTTCGCACAGCCATTGAAGAGGAGTGGGACAATATTGCACAGGCCACAATCAACAGCCTGATCGACTATATACAAAAGAGATGTGTCGGGCTAGATGAGACAAATACTGACAGTTTTTTTTAATCCACGCCCCTGCTTTTCTTTTTAAAGGTATCTATGACCAACAATCAGTGCACACGGAAGGTTTTCAGACTCCTTGACTTTTTCCATCTTGGTACGTTACAGTCTTACTCTAAAATTGATTAAATAGTTTTTTCCTTCATCAATCTACACACAATTCTCCATAATGACGAAGCAAAAACATTTATTTAGAAATTTTTGCAAATGGAAAAAAAAAAAAAAAAAAACGGAAATATTGCATTTACATAAGTATTCGGACCCTTTACTAAATTTGTTGAAGCACCTTTGACAGTGATTACAGCCTAGAGTCGTTTTGGGTATGACGCTATAAGCTTGGCACACCTGTATTTGGGGATTTCTCTTAATCTTCTCTGTAGATACTCTCAAGCTTGTTAGGTTGTATGGGGATTGTCGCTGCACGGCTGTTTTCAGGTCTCCCCAGAGATGTTCGGGCTCTGGCTGGGCCACTCAAGGACATTCAGACACTTGTCGCAAAGCCCCTCCTGTGTTGTCTTGGCTGTATGCTAAGGGTTGTTGTCCTGTTGGAGGGGACCTTTGCCACAGTCTGAGGTCCTGAGCGCTCTGTAGCAGGTTTTCATCAAGGATCTTTGCTCTGTTCATCTTTCCCTCGATCCTGACTCATCTCTCAGTCCCTGCCGCTGAAAAACATCCCCACAGCATGATGCTGCTACCACCATGCTTCACCATAGGGATGGTGCCAGGCTTCCTCCTGACGTGATGCTTGGCATTCAGGCCAAAGGGTTCAATCTTGGTTTCATCAGACCAGAAAATCTTGTTTCTCATGGTCAGAGTCCTTTATGTGTCTTTTGGCAAAGTCCAAGTGGGCTGTCATGCTCCTTTTACTGAGGAGTGGCTTCTGTCTGGCCACTCTACCATAAATACCTGAATGGTGGAGTGTTGCAGAGATGGTTGTCCTTGTGGAAGGTTCTCTCAACTCCACAGAAGAACTCTGGAGCTCTGCCAGGATGACCATCGGGTTCTTGGTCACCTCCCTGACCAAGGCCCTTCTCCCCTGATTGCTCAGTTTGGCCGGTCGGCCAGCTCTAAGAAGATTCTTGGTGGTTCCAAATGATGGAGGCCACTGTGTTCTTGGGGACCTTCAACGTTGCAGAAATGTTTTGGTACCCTCCGCCAGATCTGTGCCTCGAAATAATCCTGTCTCAGAGCTCTGCGGTCAACTAATTCGACCTCGTGGCTTGGTTTTTTCTCTGACATGCACTGTCAACTGTGGAACCTTATATAAACAGGCTTGTGCATTTCCAAATCATGTCCAATCAATTTAAAATTGACCACAGGTGGACTCCAATCAAGTTGTGGAAAGATCTAATGATGATCAATGGAAACAGGAGCACCTGAGCTCAATTTTGAGTCTCATAGCAAACGGTCTGAATACTTATGTAAATAAGGTTTTTGTTTATTTTTAATACATTTGCAAAAATGTCAAAATCTGTTTTCGCATTGTCATTCTGGGGTATTTTTTTTTACATTTAATCCATTTCAGAATAAGGCTGTAACATAAAATGTGGAAAAAGGAAAGGGGTCTGAATACTTTCCGAATGCAATGTATCTGTATTCCCAGTCATGTGAAATCCATAGATTAGAGCCAAATTTATTTATTTCAATTGACCGATTTGCTTATTTGAACTGTAACTCAGTAAAATCTTTGAAATTGTTGCATGTTGCGTTTATGTTTGTTCAGTATAGTTTGAAGCCGACATAATGGATATCACATAACGAGAGGTGCTCAAATAAACGTAGCTTCAAGTAATGGGAGTAAATAGCATTCTGCATAGTAGTACAGTGTGTGACATTTTGAAAATGTAGTCATCAAAGATTGGATTAGGGCTGTCCCCGACAACAACAAAAAAAATTGTTGACTGAGAGACATCTGTTCTTTCGACCAATTGATTGGTCAATTATTTTTCTATATACTGTACAGACAGACCCTATTTCTTTATAAAATCACCTATATGTTGGCTACAGGGTCGTCTGATGCTTTAAGCACTGCGATTAAAAATGAAGACACACAAATTACTAAATAGGGAGCCAGAGATCAATAACCATACCAGAAGAAAAAAACCTGGACCCGACTTTCGGCAGATTCTTCCGTTACGCTCCTGAAGTTGCCGGTAATGGGTTACACCAGTGGTTGGCAACCTTTTCCATTTGGAGTACCAAGTTATTGTGCCATTTCTACATGATCTGCGTGGCAGTTATGATTTTCATAGGCTCATTTTCGTGGAACAGTTTCATATAATTTATAAAAAAGTCTTCATATCTCAAAATCAATGTGATTTGGTTAATCAATATTAAATTTAAATGAAGATTATACAAATGTAAAAGTAACTTCTATCGCCATTGCCAATATGTAAAAATAGCCCACATAGAGCCAATAAATAAAAACATTGCAGCCAGCAGGTATAAAATATCCTGATAAAAATAAATATCCTATAAATCACATTGGCTAAGCATGGCCTGTCTGCAAGGAACTTGAAACATTGTATCAACTATTAACTTGGTCAAGCCCAAAGCTCCTGCTAGCAAACTTGCAACATTGTATAAAATATTCTGGGCCCCCAGAGTTTCCCACTGGACAGAGAGACACAGCTGTAAGATAAGAAGTAATCAAGTAGGCCGATTTTATGACATTTCCACCGGATCAGAGCATGAAGTTTTTCCCCTTTCATGCTAAGTGGTTATCGAAAGGGAGAGATCTGGAAAGATTTTTCAAATAGGCTACGTTGAGGAACTATTGTCATTCTCAGTAAAAAATATAATTCACTTGCTGTTTGAGGTGAAGAAAACATTACTCTGAGAAGCTCCATGGTGATGGAGAGTTAAGACAATCAGAAATAGTATCAGATCCCCAAATGGGCACATTATAGGACAACATTTACACGCAGGCCAGGTAGCCTAGGTAGCCAGGTAGCCTAGGCCTACTTCTATATGTAATCAGGTGCATGTCCATACTCATGATTGACAAGAGCACTCCAAACAAAACTCTTAAATGGAATGAATTAAACCAAAACTTTCTCACAAGTGTAGCCTAGGTTGTGTGCACTGCAAACAACGCGTCCACTCCTACAATGACAAATCAAATCAAAATCAAATTTTATTTGTCACATAAACATGGTTAGCAGATGTTAATGCGAGTGTAGCAAAATGCTTGTGCTTCTAGTTCCGACAATGCAGTAATAACCAACAAGTAATCTAACTAACAATTCCTAAACTACTGTCTTATACACAGTGTAAGGGGATAAAGAATATGTACATAAGGATACATGAATGAGTGATGGTACAGAGCAGCATAGGCAAGATACAGTAGATGGTATCGAGTACAGTATATACATATGAGATGAGTATGTAAACAAAGTGGCATAGTTGAAGTGGCTAGTGATACATGTATTACATAAGGATGCAGTCGATGATATAGAGTACAGTATATACGTATGCATATGAGATTAATAATGTAGGGTAAGTAACATTATATAAGGTAGCATTGTTTAAAGTGGCTAGTGATATATTTACATCATTTCCCATCAATTCCCATTATTAAAGTGGCTGGAGTTGAGTTAGTGTCAGTGTCAGTGTGTTGGCAGCAGCCACTCAATGTTAGTGGTGGCTGTTTAACAGTCTGATGGCCTTGAGATAGAAGCTGTTTTTCAGTCTCTCGGTCCCAGCTTTGATGCACCTGTACTGACCTCGCCTTCTGGATGATAGCGGGGTGAACAGGCAGTGGCTCGGGTGGTTGATGTCCTTGATGATCTTTATGGCCTTCCTGTAACATCGGGTGGTGTAGGTGTCCTGGAGGGCAGGTAGTTTGCCCCCGGTGATGCGTTGTGCAGACCTCACTACCCTCTGGAGAGCCTTACGGTTGAGGGCGGAGCAGTTGCCGTACCAGGCGGTGATACAGCCCGCCAGGATGCTCTCGATTGTGCATCTGTAGAAGTTTGTGAGTGCTTTTGGTGACAAGCCAAATTTCTTCAGCCTCCTGAGGTTGAAGAGGCGCTGCTGCGCCTTCTTCACGATGCTGTCTGTGTGAGTGGACCAATTCAGTTTGTCTGTGATGTGTATGCCGAGGAACTTAAAACTTGCTACCCTCTCCACTACTGTTCCATCGATGTGGATAGGGGGGTGTTCCCTCTGCTGTTTCCTGAAGTCCACAATCATCTCCTTAGTTTTGTTGACGTTGAGTGTGAGGTTATTTTCATGACACCACACTCCGAGGGCCCTCACCTCCTCCCTGTAAGCCGTCTCGTCGTTGTTGGTAATCAAGCCTACCGCTGTTGTGTCGTCCGCAAACTTGATGATTGAGTTGGAGGCGTGCGTGGCCACGAAGTCGTGGGTGAACAGGGAGTACAGGAGAGGGCTCAGAACGCACCCTTGTGGGGCCCCAGTGTTGAGGATCAGCGGGGAGGAGATGTTGTTGCCTACCCTCACCACCTGGGGGCGGCCCGTCAGGAAGTCCAGTACCCAGTTGCACAGGGCGGGCTCGAGCCCCAGGGTCTCGAGCTTGATGATGAGCTGTAGTCGATGAACAGCATTCTCACATAGGTATTCCTCTTGTCCAGATGGGTTAGGGCAGTGTGCAGTGTGGTTGAGATTGCATCGTCTGTGGACCTATTTGGGCGGTAAGCAAATTGGAGTGGGTCTAGGGTGTCAGGTAGGGTGGAGGTGATATGGTCCTTGACTAGTCTCTCAAAGCACTTCATGATGACGGAAGTGAGTGCTACGGGGCGGTAGTCGTTTAGCTCAGTTACCTTAGCTTTCTTGGGAACAGGAACAATGGTGGCCCTCTTGAAGCATGTGGGAACAGCAGACTGGTATAGGGATTGATTGAATATGTCCGTAAACACAGCGGCCAGCTGGTCTGCGCATGCTCTGAGGGCGCGGCTGGGGATGCCGTCTGGGCCTGCAGCCTTGCGAGGGTTAACACGTTTAAATGTCTTACACACCTCGGCTGCAGTGAAGGAGAGACCGCATGTTTTCGTTGCAGGCCGTGTCAGTGGCACTGTATTGTCCTCAAAGCGGGCAAAAAAGTTATTTAGTCTGCCTGGGAGCAAGACATCCTGGTCCGTGACTGGGCTGGATTTCTTCCTGTAGTCCGTGATTGACTGTAGACCCTGCCACATGCCTCTTGTGTCTGAGCCATTGAATTGAGATTCTACTTTGTCTCTGTACTGACGCTTAGCTTGTTTGATAGCCTTGCGGAGGGAATAGCTGCACTGTTTGTATTCGGTCGTGTTACCAGACACCTTGCCCTGATTAAAAGCAGTGGTTCGCGCTTTCAGTTTCACGCGAATGCTGCCATCAATCCACGGTTTCTGGTTAGGGAATGTTTTAATCGTTGCTATGGGAATGACATCTTCAACGCACGTTCTAATGAACTCGCACACCGAATCAGCGTATTCGTCAATGTTGTTATCTGACGCAATACGAAACATATCCCAGTCCACGTGATGGAAGCAGTCTTGGAGTGTGGAGTCAGCTTGGTCGGACGAGCGTTGGACAGACCTCAGCGTGGGAGCCTCTAGTTTTAGTTTCTGTCTGTAGGCAGGGATCAACAAAATGGAGTCGTGGTCAGCTTTTCCGAAAGGGGGGCGGGGCAGGGCCTTATATGCGTCGCGGAAGTTAGAGTAACAATGATCCAAGGTTTTTCCACCCCTGGTTGCGCAATCGATATGCTGATAAAATTTCTTGTTTTCAGATTAGCTTTGTTAAAATCCCCAGCTACAATGAACGGTAAAAATGTAATAATAATATATTGAATGCATTAACTAGTTGCTCCTACCCTCTACTTTTTTGAACATTTTGTTAAAAATCGCGCAACATTTCAGCGCCCTGCTACTCATGCCAGGAATATAGTACGTTCATATGGTTAGAATGTGTGTATAGGAAACCCTCGGACGTTTTTAAAACTGGTTAAATCACGACTGTGGCTATTACATAACGTGCGTTACATCGGAAAGCGCAGGAAAACCTGATCACAGAAAATGGAAATAAATATCCTTGCGCCACTTCCAGCAATTGTTAACAGTGAGCCGAATTAGATAAGACCGAGCATTCAACTCCCACAGCATCCCCATGTAGTCGAGTATCTTGTGAATTTAATCCTCTTTGATTCTTGGTTGAACCGAAAGAGGGGCACGACGTACCTCCGGTCTCCGCCCAGATCATTCCGGAAGAGCTCTCTCCTGAAATTTTTTCCAAGACGACAGCTAATGATATGTACATCGCCTACGGATGAATTTTATCGCTTATTAACGTTTACTAATACCTAAAGTAGCATTACAAACGTATTTCGAAGTGTTTTGTGAAAGTTTATCGTCTACTTTTTGAATTTTAAAAAATGACGTTACGTTGTGAAATCGCTGTTTTTTTCGTTTATCACACAGTCTACATATAACGATATCTTGGCTTTATATGGCCCGATTTAATCGAAATAAAGACCCAATAGTGTTTATGGGACATCTAGGAGTGCCAACAAAGAAGATGGTGAAAGGTAATGACTGTTTTCTATTTTATTGTGCGGTTTGTGTAACGCCAAAATGCTAATTATTTTGTTTACGTCCCCTGCTGTGCTTTTCTGTTGTAGTGTATTGGTGCATGCTATCAGATAATAGCTTCTCATGCTGTCGCCGAAAAGCATTTTAAAAATCTGACTTGTTGCCTGGATTCACAACGAGTGTAGCTTTAATTTGATACCCTGCATGTGTATTTTAATGAACTTTTGAGTTTTAACTAATACTATTAGCATTTAGCGTAGCACATTTGCATTTCCAGAGCTCTAGTTGGGACGCAAGCGTCCCAGGTAGAGGTAAGAGGTTAACAGAAATGACCATAACCAAACAAGCATTGTAGATGAGAAATTATGGTAATTAACAGTAAATGTACTACTGATGCTACTGGTGTGCCATCCCAACGGGTGTGTGTGTGTGTGTGTGTGTGGGGGTTGGTTCTTCAATCATTGTTGGGACCTAAGATCCCCAAAAGTCCCCACAAGGACGGAAAATTCTCCCTCGTTGGGACATTTCCCACGTCCCCATGAGGACAAAGGCTATTTTAAGCTTAAGTTAAGTTTAGGGTTAGGGAAAATTGGATTTTGAATGGAAATCAATTTGAGGTCCCCATGAGGATAGAAGAACAAAACTATGTATGTAGCCAGGCTGTCTGTTTGTGGGTGGTAGGATTGATCCAGTGTCCTAGCTTAGTAAAGCCCAGTAAATCCAGTGATCTGACGCACTAAAGCCTTCTGGCTGGCTGCAACGCACAGCTTCAGACATGTCAACAAGCACACGGATCAACACTCAATCACACACACTTTCACATAAACACACACATATCCCTCCTCTCTCCAGCTCCTTTTCTCAACTCCCATCATGATTAAGCATTCCTCTAGAGTCTAAACTCTACAAGCTTCGCAAACACTCTGGCCTAAACAAAATGGACTGGCAGGTAAAAGACAGAGCGACAGAGAAAAGGTAATGTACTGTTGCATCATCTCAACTCAGATAATCAAAAGAGAGCGAACAGCTACTGCAACATTGGCAGTCAAAGGGAGAGCAAAGTAGGCAAGTGTGTGTGTATGTGCATGACTGCATATTGTGCGTGTGATCGACTGATGTTCTACACACACAATGACTACATCATCTGCAGTGAGAGCCAGTGGGACCCGTGGAACTATTAAGAAGTGCCGTTTCTGGCTGTTGGTTGCCATGGTGACAAACCCAATGGTATAAGAGTGGCAGCATTCGGAAGAGATAGGCCAGGGGATATAGCTAATAAATAGGCAATCAGGTTGATTAGTTCCATCCTGGAGGGGTTTGCTCCATTTCACACTGTCTCTGGAATTAGAGGCTTTCACAATTCTGCTTTTAGTTGAGCAAGTGAGGGTCTTGTACATGATCGCTCATGTGCCACAAGTACAAGGGCGCACACACACACACACACACACACACACACACACACACACACACACACACACACACACACACACACACACACACACTGTACTCCTCTGATAATGCCTTACAGAGGTCTATTGAGGGGTTTGAATAGAGACTTTGTAGAGGTAAGAAAGGGGACACAGCAGACCCAACACACACCCTGGGTCTAAGTAGAAGCTTTAGAGAACACATAGAAGAGATGCATTTACACAAGACTATAGCCCCTTCATACACACACTACAGACAGACCCAAACCCCTCCATTCATTCATCAATCACTAGAGCCCATTGGTATGTGTGTCAGACAGGAGAAAGCTCAATAGACTTCTATAGTGATTCCATTCAAAAGGCACTTCTTTAACCTACGGTGTAGGCAGAATAGGGTATGGGGTTGTGTGTGTTGAGTTGAGATGTTTTTTATTTTTTATTGTTTATATTAGGGTTAAGTGCCTTGCTCAAGGGCACATTGCCAGATTTTTCACCTTGTTGGGTATTTGAAACAGCAACCTTTTTGTTTACTGGCTCAATGGTCTAACCGCTAGGCTAGAGTACATGACGTCCTAGAGTACTTGAGCTTTTTCTTGTTGACCTGGGTTTAAGGGTTAAAGGTTAAGGTTAGGGTGGTTAAGATCAACATTAGAGGTTAGAAAGTGCTGTAGACTACATTCTCGCCAGAACATCATGACAACCATGTATTGGCAGAACACACAGATGGTGTGTGTGTGTGTGTGTGTGTGTGTGTGTATCTCTCTCTCTCGCTCTCTGTCCTCTACCCATCTCTGTGAAATCTGGAGTCAGCTACAGTATGTTGAGATGCATTCATTCCTCACCTCTCAGAGCATGTGTGGAGTGGAGTGTGTGTGTGTGTAGCGTGTGTGTTGAGCGTGTCCTTTCCACATCAGCACACGTGTGAGATGTGTATAAAGGCTAGAACATAACAACCCATTTATGTGGTTGTATTGTATTGTTGTATGTTTCAGTTATGTAATGTATTGATTGTTGCTGCCTTCTTGGCCAGGTCTCCCTTGAAAAAGAGACTGGGTCTCAATGGACTTTTCCTGGTTAAATAAAGATGTAATTTAAAAAAAAACGTTTCCACACCTCTGACATGAACATGTGTTTGTGTGTGTGCCTGTGCGTGCGTGCGTGTTTGTGTGTGCATGCTTGTAGGTGGTTGTTTTGGACTGTCATGACTGAAATGTTAAAGTATCGTCTATTTCAGACGTACTAATATGAGGTGATTTGAATGTCTGGTCACCTATTGTTTGACTGTCTTCCGCCCAATGCTGATCTTTTGCCCAATTATTGTTGCAGTATAAGGACAGTATGGTTGCACACGTGCACACAGACACGCCCCCTCCCCCTAACTATGGATCCCAGATCCAAGGACACTGATAATACGCACATTAATCTCCATGACTATGGAAGCCCTTGGGCATCACAACACAGTATAATAATATTCCATCAACATGACCCAGGTAAAGGCCACTAAGCCGCCAAGGCCACTGCTATCCAGCTTAAACTATACAGTAAGTGCTGTTGGATTGGCTAATTAACTCGCAAATGCCAAAGCTGTAAATGTGCAGTGTAATACTAATCAATGTAGTGCAATGAACAAAATAGCAATTATAGTTACTGGGAATTAACTAAAATATGCAAAAGACTAAAAAAAAATATTATACTGAGCAATTCACTATCCACAACAGGTTGGTCGCATCATGTTATCCAATCAAGAGATCTCTTACACACTCTCCATCAGAGAGCCCCTATTGGCTCAGAGCAGTGAGCCCGAAAGGTCTTAGAAGAGGTTCATTATTGCTAGAACGTGGCTTAAGCTATTTATTAATTCTTATAAAATATTGTACACTCTGCAGTGGGGACATAGAGAAAAGGTGAGCGGAGGATAAACTAGAAACAAATTAGCTGAAAGCTAATGCTTTGAATGAAGAGATTTGTTAATAAACTTGTTGAGCTGCAGACTATTTACAAAAATAACTGATTGGATTTATATACTGCTTTTCCAGATGCACAAAGTGCTTAGAACGGGGGTAAAATAGACAACTATAATCAACTCCTGATTTTTCTTTACAAATCTCACTACTGTAATTACCAAAGACTGCTCCGATAATGACATGCAAAGTTTGCGTCCCAAATAGCACCCCATTACCTTTATAGTGGACTACCTTTGACCATGACTATAGGGCTCTGGTCAGAAGTAGTGCACTATGTAGGGAAAAGGGTGCCATTTGGGACAAATCCTCTATCTGCAACCCCAATTGTGCAGCTGCCAGACAGCGAGACACAAGAAACGAGAGGACACTTACTTCTTCCTGGTCTCGTATCTGCCTGTTGATCCAAGACTCTGTAGAGGATAAAAAGAGAAGATAATAATTTTGTATGTTTGAGCACGGAGCTACGAATGCATAATACAACATCAATTCATGGGAAATTCCATTCTACATAAATTGTCTCATTAAAGTGGATCAATATTTAGCAAATAGCAAATAGTGCCCCCACCCTTCATTTCCCTTAGTTTTCCTGGAAAGACCAGATGTAAAGGCTACGTGGTAAAGGTTAAATAGTAAAACAGTATGCATCTCACTGAACTAAAACTGTGTTGGGAAAGCAGGACATATGTGGACAACTTCCGCAGAGAATGGACGAATTAAGAAAAAGAGGAGTTGATTGATTGGAAAAGGATTCACTGAGTACAAACCAGGGGATAACACGGTCAAGCAAATCCCCTCGTTTCCAACGTGGTCCCATGAAGTGAAACGTAGGATGTAGATATTATTCTCTTCAGATGACCTTCATACAATATTAACTGGTTTTACACTATGTGGCCAAAAGTATGTGCTCACCGAACATCTCATTCCAATATCATGGGCATTAATATGGAGTTGGCCCCTACTTTTCTGGGTAGGCTTTCTACTATCTGTTGGAACATCGATGCGGGGACTTGCTTCCATTCAGCCACTAGAGCATTAGTGAGGTCGGGCACTGATGTTGGGCTATTAGGAACGGATCGCAGTCAGCGTTCCAATTCATCCTAAAGGCGTTCGATGGGGCTGAGGTCAGGGCTCTGTGCAGGCCAGTCAAGTTCTTCTATAAACCATTTCTGTATGGACCTCGCTTTGTGCACGAGGGAATTGTCATGCTGAAACAGGAAAGGGCCTTCCCCAAACTGTTGCAACAAAGTTGGAAGCACAGAATCGTCTACAATGTCATTGTATGCTGTAGCGTTAAGATTTCTCTTCACTGGAACGAAGGGGCCTAGAACGAATCATGAAAAACATTCTCAGACCATTATTCCACTGAACTTTACAGTTGGCCTATGCATTTAGGCCAAACCTAGATTAGTTTGTCAGACTGCTAGATGGTCTAGTGTGATTCATCACTCCAGAGAATCCAATGGTGGCGAGCTTTACATCTCTCCAGCTGACGCTTGGCAATGCGCATGGTGATATTAGGCTTGTGTGGCCATGGAAACCCATTTCATTAAGCTCCCGACAAACAGTTAATGTGCTGACGTTGCTCCAGAGGCAGTTTGGAACTCAGTAGTGAGTGTTGCAACCAAGGACAGACTATTTTTACGCACTACACGCTTCAGCACCTATGAGCTGCTTAGCGGTTGTTGCTCCTAAACGTTTCCACTTCACAATAAGAGCACCGATAATTGACCAGGGCAGCTCTAGCAGAGCAAAAATTTGTAAAACTGACTTGTTGGAAAGGTGGCATCCTATGACAATGCCATGTTGAACGTCACGAGGTCTTCAGTAAGGCCATTCTACTGTCAATGTTTGTCTATAGAGAATGCATGGCGGAGTGCTCGATTTTATATACCTGTCAGAAACGGGTGTGGATGAAATAGCCAAATCCACTAATTTGAAGGGGTGTCCACACGCTTTATATATACAGTGCATTCAGAAAGTATTCAGACCCCTTTCCATTTTCCACATTTTGTTATGTTACAGCCTTATTCTCATCAATCTACACACAATACCTCATAATGACAAATTGAAAACAGGTCTTCGAAATAAATAAAACAATTCTAAACAGAAATACCTTATTTACATAAGTATTCAAACCCTTCGCTATGAGACACGAAATTGAGCTCAGGTGCATCCTGTTTCCATTGATCAGAGACCAGCTGTGGTTAAATTCAATTGAACGGACATAATTTGGAAAGGTCCCACAGTTGACAGTGCATGTCAGAGCAAAAACCAAGTCAGGAGGTCAAATTAATTGTCCGTAGAGCTCTGAGACAGGATTGTGTCGGGGCACAGATCTGGGGGAGGGTACCAAAACATTTCTGCAGCATTGAAGGTCCCCAAGAACACAGGGGCCTCCATCATTCTTAAATGGAAGAAGTTTGGAACCACCAAGACTTTTCCTAGAGCTGGACGCCCGGCCAAACTGAGCAATCGCGGGAGAAGGGCCTCGGTCATGGAGGTGAACAAGAACCCAATGGTCACTCTGACAGAGCTCCAGAGTTCCTCTGTGGAGATGGGAGAACCTTCCAGAAGGACAACCATCTCTGCAGCACTCCACCAAATCAGGCCTTTATGGTAGAGTGGCCAGACAGAAGCCACTCCTCAGTAAAAGGAGCATGTGGGCTGGCGTTTTCCAAAAGGCACCTAAAGGTCTGATGAAACCAAGATTGAACTCTTTGTCCTCAAATGTCAAGTCTGGAGGAATCCTGGCACCATCCCTACGGTGAAGCATGGTGATGGCAGCATCATGCTGTGGGGATGTTTTTCAGCGGCAGGGACTGGGAGACTAGTCAGGATCGAGGGAAAGATGAACGGAGAAAAGTACAGAGACATCCTGTCACGACATCCGCCGAAGTCAGTTCCTCTCATTACATTTCCCTCATTACTTGTCGTGTAT
The DNA here is from genome assembly GCF_034236695.1 of Oncorhynchus nerka. Taxonomy (NCBI): domain Eukaryota; kingdom Metazoa; phylum Chordata; class Actinopteri; order Salmoniformes; family Salmonidae; genus Oncorhynchus; species Oncorhynchus nerka. The sequence continues at coordinate 22,380,174 of NC_088423.1, forward strand.
TTAACCCTCTGTTCCCCCATGTCTGTGTGTGTAATTGTTTATTGTCAGGTTGGCACTCTTCCTGCTGGTTTGCGCCGGGTTATATTTTACACCCGTGCTTTTTGACAGCCTGTACTTTGTTATTTTGTACTTAGTGCTTCCTCACTTGTTCTGAGGGCATTTGTTTTGTGACGCGGTTGCGTTCTATTCATTTATTGCCTCAGTAGTGCCTTGTCCACTCATCTCTGCTCTCCTGCACCTAACTTCCTATGCACCAGCTACACTCACACCTTGACAGATCATTGATGAAAACCTGCTCCAGAGCGCTCAGGACCTCAGACTGGGGTAAAGGTTCACCTTCCTACAGGTCAATGACCCTTAGCAAACAGCCAAAACAACGTGAGTGGCCCAGGCAGAGCCAGGTCTTGAAATCGATCGAACATCTCTAGAGAGAGCTGAAAACAGCTGTGCAACGATGCTCCCCATCCAACCTGACAGAGATTGAGAGGATCTGCAGAGAAGAATAGGAGAAACTCCCCAAATACAGGTGTGCCAAGCTTGTAGCATCATAACCAAGAAGACCCGATGCTGTAAAGAGTCTGAATAGTTAAGTAAATGTCAGTTTTTTTATTTGTATAAATTTGCAAAAGTGTCTAAAAACCTGTTTTCGCTTTGTCATTATGGTGTATTGTGTGTAGATTGATGAGGGGGGAAACAATTTAATACATTTTAGAATAAGGCTGTAACATAACAAAATGTGGAAAAAGTCAAGGGGTCTGAATACTTTTCGAATGTAGGTTTACTGAGTAAGCTCAAGGGTTTCTAAGGTTTTATATGGCTATAGAACAAACTAGTTTCCTTGTATTCAGTTATTGCTGACGACGTCACTGTACACTATACAGTATTTCAATTAAAGAACATATTCCAAGAAACAATTCATTACACAAACACATCTTCCAATTGAAGAGAGACATTTTCCAAGAAACAATCATGAACTAATGCACTGGTGGCAGGGGGTAAATGCTCTGTTGTCGTAACAACGTGGCAGAATGCTAAGGGAAAATGACTATCATTTTAGCTGTGCGCTGATTTTAATAAACAGAAAAGACACAACCTTACTTATCGAAACAGGGATTTCTATTAGAAGATGGACAACGACGTTCAATTTAATTATATCCCATTATATTCACCTCTCTTCTATTTAAGCAATAAGGCCAGAGGCTGTGTAGTATATGGTCAATATACCACAGCTAAGAGCTGCTCTTAAGAACGACGCAACGCGCCGTGCTATATTGGCCATATCTCACAAACCCAGAGGTGCCTTACTGCTATTATATACTGTTTACCAACATAATTAGAGCAGTAAAAATAATTGTTTTGTCATACGTGGTATGTGGTCTGATTTACCATGGCTGTCAGCCAATCAGATTTCAGGGCTCGAACCACCCAGATTACGACTGTTTTATTCCAGTGCCTTCTCTGATGTGTTTCAGTGTGCTGTGTTGTACCAGTGTGTTTGAGCAGCAGTATAATGGATGTGCTGTGTTCTCTTTGTAAGGACAGATTATGTGTCTCCTGCCAGCTCTAAAATGAGACTATTGCTCATCAAACCACTACATGAGAAGAGTGGGAGCTGTAAGCATCACACACACACACACACACACACACACACACACACACACACACACACACACACACACACACACACGAGACAGTCGTGACTCTGAAATCATCCAAACCTCAATGCCCTCTCACATCGCTGTCGGCTACATGTCCGTCCCTGCGCAGTCTGATGTGAAACTGGAAGTAATAAATAACCTAACAACACAGATAATACATTATAGAAAGAGATCAAAATGTTCTATTTATAAAAGTCTAGGCGGTTGTACTCCGGGAATGCCTGCAGGGCACATGCACATAGGTCAAAATATCTGTCGCTCTCTTTCTTTCCCTCGCTCTTTCTCCCATGTTCTTTCTCCTTGCATAGCCTTGAAGCTCTCTGGAGTGGAATATGGTGTATTCTTCTCCCGGGGTAAGACGATTCAGAGTATGGCTAGTTAAGATGGCGTCAGCAGCAACTAGCAGCCAGGGCCGGCTCTTGTGTACCTCCTAATGGAGTGGTTCTAACAAGAATAAGAACAATGTCCTAATGTTCATGGTACTGCGTCAAAAACCAGGGCTCCTGTGAGGTCTGCACATGTTCTTAACTTGTGCTGTTTTATAAAGACCCTACCCTTTTGTCCTAGGAGCGAACATTTCTTCATGGTCATAGTTCCCTCACAATGAATGCTTTAGAAAATGTTAAGTGTACAGCTTGCATTACAGCCTCCACCTGTTTGTCTGTCGAAACAGTGCAGAGTGCAGAGCTACAGCAGGAGCATACCTAAACAGGTGTTGTCCGTCTGTCCATCTGTTACAGCTAAAGGTAGAGCTAGGTGTGCATACTAAAACAGCCCATAGGTAATGTTGTCCATCTGTCTGTCTGTCTGTCCCAGTGGAGGTATAGTGCTACCTCTGCATTCTGAAGTGAGAGGGAGGGATATTTAATACCCCAAGTGTCCCTATGCTGTTCAATAATAAACCACTTTGAGCACTTAAAATTCCCTTTCAATTAAATCCATTATAATTTACATTATAAAGCAATTACATGCATCGCTCACTGTATACCAGGGTCAGAAATAAGCCTGCCCATAAGACACACTCCACTGAATCAATAAGGAGGATGTCATTCTCATATGTCGTTTTTTTGTGCATTCTATACCCTATGGGCCCTGGTCAAAAGTATTGCACCGTTATGGGTCATTATACAGAAGTGGTGCAAATTGGGTGTTCCATTTTTATTAGATTTTTTTCACCAAACTAACTTTCAGCACACGTCTTCCAACGTACTGTATGTCACGTATACATTATACTACTCACACACTTTGTTTGTATTGCATATTTGAAATACTTACCTGAATTCCTTAACACCCCACAACATGAGTTACTACGGAAACATAGTGGAAAAGGTGCAATAAAGGTAAAACAATGCACAGTAGTGACCATTTTCATTAACTTTCTATTACAGATTAATTGTAGAAATAGAATTTGCATACATAAAAATACAAAATAACTAAAAGCACGGTTTTTAGCCTGATTTCAAAACATTTACATTTAATTTAGAGAAAATGTATCTCTATAATAGTTCTCTGTAAAATGTAAAACGTTGATTGTATGAATCTGAAACTTGTTGACTGACTGAATTATGTTGTTAGATGTTTAAATGATTACGTTATCTATCTTTATTTTGGCAAGATAACAGGTGTTTTGGTGTCAAGTATCAATCATAGTGATAAATGGAGGACTCTAGATGAATATAACTCATTTTAGAAAAGACATGGTCATTGATGGCATCCAGCATTTAAAAGTAGTCAACTAGGTGGAGATTCCTATAGGTTGAGATTGATCAGCCAATGATCATAGCGCAGGGATGGGCAACTCCAGTCCTCGGGGCCGGAGTGGTGTCACACTTTTTCCCTATCAAACACAGCTGATTAAACTAATTGCATTCTAATCTGAAAATCATGATTAGGTGATTATTGGAGTCAGGTGTGTTAGCTGGAGCAAAACACCAATCAGGCCCTTGAGGACTGGAGTTTCCCATCGCTGTCATAATGCATTGTCTTATTCAAATTGAGCTGCCTTTAAAGGCTAAGGTAATATCCACGAGCCAAGACTTATACCGGGACATTGGTCCCAAGATTCAGTCCAAGACCCAGTGAGTTGAGACCATGACAAGTTAAAACCAAATGTATGTGGTCTTGTGTGGTCTCAAGACCAAGACATCAAGAGTCCATTGGCCCTTTTTTAAATTGTAAGAAACTCAAGTAGAGTAAACTCTTCAGCCTGAAGAGCATTAGCAATGTCGGCCACTGATATTGGGCGATTACACCTGGCTTGCAGATGGTGTTCCAATTCCTCCCAAAGGTGTTTGATGGGGTTGAGGTCAGGGCTCTGTGCAAGTCAGTCAAGTTCTTCCACACCGATCTTGACAAACCATTTCTGTTTGGACCAGGAAAGGGCCTTCCCCAAACTGTTGCCACATAGTTGGACGCACAGAATCGTCTAGAATGCCATTGTATACTGTAGCGTAACTTCACTGGAACTAAGGGGCCTAGATCGAACCATGAAAGACAGCCCCAGAAAATTATTCCTCCTCCACCTAACTTTACAGTTAGTCACTATGCATTCAGGCTAGTAACATTCTCCTGGCATCCACCAAATCCAGATTCGTCCGTCGGACTGCCAATGATGAAGCAAAATAATCCTAACATGTCCACACCCTAATTATAGGCTAACAAATACCCAAATGGAGATTCAGTGAAAATAAAAATCTCATTGATTTATCAAGACCAGTCTCCATGCTTTTCTCAGAGCAGCGCGAAACGGTGCTGAAATAGTTGAACACACACGGGTATGCTACTGCTTCAAATCCTATTATAACAATTGGATGAATTTGGGTGGTCCAGTAAGCAACAGTTTGTTGCCTTCATTAACGGACTTTAATCCAATATTTCTGTCATTCAGTGATATTTATTCCTATAATAATTCATTATGGATCCATCCAGAAAAAAAATGAACGCATTTGGTGGACTCGGTAAGCGTCTATTTTCCTGCTGATAGCCCATCAAGGGTGCATGGCTTCTTTTGTATTCTAAAAAAGAACTCCAGCACAGAGAACAGAAAGGAGCCTTGAATAATTAAACATGCTGGTAAAATACTGTTAGACATGGGGATTATGTTCACGGACAGTGCTATTTGCCTGTGTTACGCCGTACACAAAAGCCCTGGAAAATGAACAGGCACAGTAGGCTACAACACTGTAAAGTAGGCCTAATAATGCTAAAAATAATGCTTAAATAAATCGACTGGTGGTCTTTACTGTATGCTGCACATTTTACATTGTATTCCATTTCCAGCGAGACTATTCAAGCTATCGACTCACTGATGGTTGAAGACGATGTACGATCGGCAAAGGCAATCTGGAATCTTCTGGCATCGCCGCACAACATCAACATCGCTCTAATCACAGTCAAAAGAGAGTTGAAGAAACTTGAGTGGACTTGAGTCAACCACTCCACAACCACTCCACAAATTTCTTGTTAACAAACTATAGTTTTGGCAAGTTGGTTAGGAAATCTACTTTGTGCATGACACAAGTAATTTTTCCAACAATTGTTTACAGACTATTTCAGATTATTTCACTTATAATTCACTGTATCACAATTCCAGTGGGTCAGAAGTTAACATACACTAAGTAGACTGTGCTTTTAAACAGCTTGGAAAATTCCAGAAAATGTCACGGCTTTAGAAGCTTCTGACAGGGTAATTGACATCATTTGAGTCAATTAGAGGTGTATCTGTGGATGTATTTCAAGGCCTACCATCAAACGCAGTGCCTCTTTGCTTGACATCATGGGAAAATCAAAAGAAATCAGCCAAGAACTCAGAAAAATAACTGTAGACCTCCACAACTCTGGTTCATCCTTGGGAGCAATTTCCAAATGCCTGAAGGTATCACGTTCATCTGTACAAACAATAGTACGCAAGTATAAACACCATGCGACCACGCTGCCGTCATACCGCTCAGAAAGGAGACGCGTTCTGTCTCCTAGAGATGAACGTACTTTGGTGTGAAAAGTGCAAATCAATCGCAGAACAAAAACAAAGGACGTTGTGAAGATGCTGGAGGACACGGGTACAAAAGTATCTGTATCCACAGTAGAGGTCGACCGACCAATCGGAATGGCTAAAAACAATCAATCTTAACCTGTTAGTCCTATAGGGGCAGTATTTCATTTTTGGATAAAAAGACGTGCCCGTTTTAAGCGCAATATTTTGTCACGAAAATATGCTCGAATATGCTTGGAATTGATAGCTTTGGAAAGAAGACAGTCTTACGTTTCCAGAAATGCAAAGATTTTCACTGTGAGTCCCTTAGAACAAATGTTTCGGGCAAAACCAAGATGTATGACCGACCAGGAAATGCACAGGATTTCTGAGGCTACGTTTTCCATGATCGCCTTATATGGCTGTGAATGCGACAGGAATGAACGGACTCTTTCTCTTGTTTCCCCAAGGTCTCTGCAGCATTGTGACGTATTTGTAGGCATATCATTGGAAGATTGACCATAAGAGACTACATTTACCAGGTGTCCCGCTAGGTGTCTGCGTGGCAATTGGTGCGCAAAAGTCAGGTCCCGGTATTTTTCCATTCAAATCTCAGAACAAACCAGGCTACAAGGACGGTGCTTTCAATGGAGAGAAATATGACAAACCACCTTCAGGATTGATTCAAACAACGTTTTCCATGTTTCAGTCGATATTATGGAGTTAATTCGGAAAAAAGTTCGACATGTAGGTGACTGAATTTTCGGTTAGTTTCGGTAGCCATATGCATAGTAACAAAAGGGAACGATGTGTCCTACACAAGAATCTTTCAGGAAAAACTGGACATCTGCTATGTAACTGAGAGTCTCCTCATTGAAACATCTGAAGTTCTTCAAAGGTAAATTATTTTATTTGATTCCTTGGCTGGTTTTTGTGAATATGTTGCGTGCTAAATGCTAATGCTAACGCTAAGCTAGCTATCACCACTCTTACACAAATTAGTGATTTTCTCTGGTTCTAAAGCATATTTTGAAAATCTGAGACGACAGGATTGTTAAGAAAAGGATAAGCTTGAGAACAGGCATATTTATTTCGTTTCATTTGCGATTTTTAAAAATCGCTAACGTTGCGTTATGCTAATGAGCTTGAGGCTGTAGTAACGATACCGCATGCGGGATGGGGCGGACTAAGAGGTTAACATAATCACTAGTTAACTACACATGGTTGATAATATTACTAGTTTATCTAGCTTGTCCTGCGTTGCATATAATCGATGCGGTGCCTGTTAATTTATCATTGAATCACAGCCTACTTCGCCAAACGGGTGATTTAACAAACGCATTTGCGAAAAAAGCACTGTCGTTGCAACAATGTGTACCTAACCATAAACATCAACGCCTTTCTTAAAATCAAAACACAAGTATATATTTTTAAACCTGCATATTTAGTTAAGGTTGTCTGCTAACATGAATTTCTTTTAACTCGGGAAATTGTGTCACTTCTCTTGCATTCTGTGCAACAGAGTCAGGGTATATGCAGCAGTTTGGGCCGCCTGGCTCGTTGCGAACTGTGTGAAGATCATTTCTTCCTAAGGAAGAAAGCCAACTTCACCAAACGGGGGATGATTTAACAAAAGCGCATTTTCTAAAAGAGTACAATCGTTGAGCGAATGTACCTAACCATAAACACCAATGCCTTTCTTAATATTAATACACAGAAGTATATATTTTTAAACCTGCATATTTAGTTAAAAGAAATTCATTTTAGCAGGCAATATTAACTAGGGAAATTGTGTCACTTCTCTTGCGTTCATTGCACGCAGAGTCAGGGTATATGCAACAGTTTGCAAACTAATTTGCCAGAATTTTACATAATTATGACAAAACATTGAAGGTTGTGCATTGTAACAGCAACATTTTGACTTATGGTTGCCACCCGTTAGATAAAATTCGTAATGGTTCCGTATTTCACTGAAAGAATAGACGTTTTGTTTTCGAAATGATAGTTTCCGGATATGACCATATTAATGACCTAAGGCTCGTATTTCTGTGTTATTATATTATAAATAAGTCTATAATTTGATAGAGCAGTCTGACTGAGCGGTGGTAGGCAGCAGCAGACTCGTAAGCATTCATTCAAACAGCACTGTCCTGCATCCCCCCCCCCCACCTTTATTTAACCAGGTAGGCTAGTTGAGAACAAGATCTCAATTGCAAGATAAAGCATAGCAATTTGACACATACAACAACACAGACTTACACATGGAATAGACAAAACATACAGTCAATAATACAGTAGAAAAAAGAAAACAAAAAAGTCTACATACAGTGAGTGCAAATGAGGTAAGATAAGGGAGGTAAGGCAATAAATAGGCAATGGTGGCGAAGTAATTACAATATACCCATTAAACACTGTAATGGTAGATGTGCAGAAGATGAATGTGTAAGTAGAGATACTGGGGTGCAAAGGAGCAAGATAGATAAATAAATACAGTATGGGGATGAGATAGATAGATGAGCAGATGCCTATGTACAGGTGCAGTGATCTGTGAGCTGCTCTGACAGCTGGTGTTTAAAGTTAGTGAGGGAGATATGAGTCTCCAGCTTCAGTGATTTTTGCAGTTTGTTCCAGTCATTGGCAGCAGAGAACTGGAAGGAAAGGCGATCAAATGAGGAATTGGCTTTGGGGGTGACCAGTGAGATATACCTGCTGGAGTGCGTGCTACGAGTGGGTGCTGCTATGGTGACCAGTGAGCTGAGATAAGGTGGGGCTTTACCTAGCAGAGCCATTTAGATCACCTGTAGCCAGTGGGTTTGGCGACGAGTATAAAGTGAGGGCCAACCAACGAGAGCGTAAAGGTCGCAGTGGTGGGTAGTGTATGGGGCTTTGGTGACAAAACGGATGGCACTGTGATAAACTGCATCCAATTTGTTGAGTAGAGTGTTGGAGGCTATTTTATAGATGACATCGCCGAAGTCGAGGATCGGTAGGATGGTCTGTTTTACGAGGGTATGTTTGGCAGCATGAGTGAAGGATGCTTTGTTGCGATATAGGAAGCCGATTATAGATTTAATTTTGGATTGGAGATGCTTAATGTGAGTCTGGGAAGAGAGTTGACAGTCTAACCAGACACCTAGGTATTTGTAGTTGTCCAAGTACTCTAAGTCAGAGCCGTCCAGAGTAGTGATGCTGGACGGGCGGGCAGGTGCGGACAGTGATCGATTGAATAGCATACATTTAGTTTTACTTGCATTTAAGGGCAGTTGGAGGCCACGGAAGGAGAGTTGTACAGCATTGAAGCTCGTCTGGAGGTTAGTTAACAAAGAGTCCAAAGAGGGGCCAGAAGTATACAGAATGGTGTCGTCTGCGTAGAGGTAGATCAGAGAATCAACAGCAGCAAGCGCAACATCATTGATGTATACAGAGAAGAATGTCGTCCCGAGAATTGAACCCTGTGGCACCCCCATAGAGACTGCCATAGGTCCGGACAACAGGCCCTCCGATTTGACACACTGAATTCTATCAGAGAAGTAGTTGGTAAACAAGGCGAAGCAATCATTTGAGAAACCAAGGCTGTTGAGTCTGCCAATAAGAATGTGGTGATTGACAGAGTCGAAAAACTTGGCCAGGTCGATGAATACGGCTGCACAGTAATGTCTCTTATCGATGGCGGTTATGATGTTGCTTAGGACCTTGAGCGTGGCTGAGGTGCACCCATGACCAGCTCTTAAACCAGATTGCATAGCGGAGAAGGTACGGTGGGATTCGAAATGGTAGGTAATCTGTTTGTTAACTTGGCTTTCGAAGACCTTAAAAAGACAGGGTAGGATAGATATAGGTTTGTAGCGGTTTGGGTCTAGAGTGTCACCCCCTTTGAAGAGGGGGATGACCATGGCAGCTTTCCAATCTTTGGGAATCTCAGATGATACGAAAGAGAGAGGTTGAACAGGCTAGTAATAGGGCATGCAACAATTTCGGCAGATCATTTTAGAAAGAGAGGGTCCAGATTGTCTAGCCCTGCTGATACGTAGGGGTCCAGATTTTGCAGCTCTTTCAGAACATCAGCTATCTGGATTTGGGTGAAGGAGAAATGGACAGGGCTTTGGCGGGTTGCTGTGGAGGGTGCCGGGGAGTTGACCGGGGTAGAGGTAGCCAGGTGGAAAGCATGGCCAGCCGTGGAGAAATGCTTTTTGAAATTCTCAATTATAGTGGATTTAATCGGTGGTAACAGTGAGAGACTTGTTTCTGGAAAGGTGAATTTTTAGAAGTAGAAGCTTGAATTGTTTGGGTACAGACCTGGATAGTAAGACAAAACTCTGCAGGCTATCTTTGCGGTAGATTGCAACACCGCCCCCTTTGGAAGTTCTATCTTGGCGGAAAATGTTATAGTTAGGGATGGAGATTTCAGGGTTTTTGCTGGTTTTCAGAGGCCAGGATTCAGACACGGCTAAGACATTTGTATTGCGCTATTTATGACTTCAAGCCTATCAACTCCCGAGATTAGGCTGGCAATACTAAAGTACCTCCAATAGACAACATCAAATAGTCAAAAGGTAGAGTGGGACAAAAAAGTATTTAGTCAGCCACCAATTGTGCAAGTTCTCCCACTTAAAAAGATAAGAGAGGCCTTTAATTTTCATCATAGGTACACTTCAACTATGACAGACAAAATGATTTTTAAAAATCCAGAAAATCACATTGTAGGATTTTTTATGAATTTATTTGCAAATTATGGTGGAAAATAAGTATTTGGTCACCTACAAACAAGCAAGATTTCTGGCTCTCACAGACCTGTAACTTCTTCTTTAAGAGGCTCCTCTGTCCTCCACTCGTTACCTGTATTAATGGCACCTGTTTGAACTTGTTATCAGTATAAAAGACACCTGTCCACAACCTCAAACAGTCACACTCCAAACTCCACTATGGCCAAGACCAAAGAGCTGTCAAAGGACACCAGAAACAAAATTGTAGACCTGCACCAGGCTGGGAAGACTGAATCTGCAATAGGTAAGCAGCTTGGTTTGAAGAAATCAAGGAAATGGAAGACATACAAGACCACTGATAATCTCCCTCGATCTGGGGCTCCACGCAAGATCTCACCCCGTGGGGTCAAAATGATCACAAGAACGGTGAGCAAAAATCCCAGAACCACACGGGGGGACCTAGTGAATGACCTGCAGAGAGCTGGGACCAAAGTAACAAAGCCTACCATCAGTAACACACTACGCCGCCAGGGACTCAAATCCTGCAGTGCCAGACGTGTCCCCCTGCTTAAGCCAGTACATGCCCGTCTGAAGTTTGCTAGAGACCATTTGGATGATCCAGAAGATGATTGGGAGAATGTCATATGGTCAGATGAAACCAAAATATAACTTTTTGGTAAAAACTCAACTCGTCATGTTTGGGGGACAAAGAATGCTGAGTTGCATTCAAAGAACACCATACCTACAGTGAAGCATGGAGGTGGAAAAATCATGCTTTGGGGATTTTTTTCTGCAAAGGGACCAGGACGACTGATCCGTGTAAAGGAAAGAATGAATGGGGCCATGTATCGTCAGATTTTGAGTGAAAACCTCCTTCCATCAGCAAGGGCATTGAAGATGAAACGTGGCTGGGTCTTTCAGCATGACAATGATCCCAAACACACCGCCCGGGCAACGAAGGAGTGGCTTTGTAAGAAGCATTTCAAGGTCCTGGAGTGGCCTAGCCAGTCTCCAGATCTCAACCCCATAGAAAATCTTTGGAGGGAGTTGAATGTCCGTGTTGCCCAGCAACAGCCCCAAAACACCACTGCTCTAGAGGAGATCTGCATTAAGGAATGGGCCAAAATACCAGCAAAAGTGTGTGAAAACCTTGTGAAGACTTACAGAAAACGTTTGACCTCTGTCATTGCCAACAAAGGGTATATAACAAAGTATTGAGATAAACTTTTGTTATTGACCAAATACTTATTCCACCATAATTTGTAAATAAATTCATTACAAATCCTACAATGTGATTTTCTGGATTTTTTCTTCTCATTTTGTCTGTCATAGTTGAAGTGGCAGGGACTGGGAGACTAGTCAGGATGGCGGGAAAGATGAACGGAGCAAAGTACATAGAGATCCTTGATGAAGATCTGCTCCAGAGCGCTCAGGACCTTAGACTGGGTTCTCCTTCCAACAGTGCCTTGACACAATCCTGTCTCTGAGCTCTATGGACAAATCCTTTGACCTCATGGCTTGGTTTTTGCTTAAATATGCACTGTCAACTGTGGGACCTTATATAGACAGGTGTGTGCTTTTCCAAATAATGTCCAATTAATTGAATTTACAACAGGTGGGCTCCAATCAAGTTGTAGAAACATCTCAAGGATTATCAAAGGAAACGGGATACACCTGAACTCAATTTAGAGTCTCATAGCAAAGGGTCTGAATACTTAAGATATCTGTTTTTTGTTTTTAATACATGGTTTTCCCTTCATCGTTATGGGGTATTGTGTGTAGATTGATGAGGGTTTTTATTTATTTAATCTATTTTAGAATAAGGATGTAACGTAACAAAATGTGGAAAAAGTCAAGGTGTCTGAATACTTTCCAAATGCACTGTATATATCTCTATGATGTCAGTTGTTTTGGTTTCGATTTGGAAAATGTTGACTTATTTTAGACTTTAAAGAATCCCCATAGCTAACATATGGGTGGCTATGTCATCCCCGCAAACATATGTTTTTGTCCCAAAACCGTACCATACACATTTCTTGACATATTAGATGTCGGTAGTGACACTTGTTAAAAATCCCATCACCTGGTGATATTTGTAGGGTTGTGGTTTAAGGCACCTTCATTCCACAGTCTTGTAACGTTTGTGTTTCAGAAGTTACATCAAAAGATGGGACAGCATAGTTTTGAGAAAGATGTTTAAAAATAAACAAAATAACTAATTAAATCAGTATCTTTCAATGTAATAATAGAACAACAAGCTGTTCTATTAAAATAATAGTGTTAAATCATGAATTGCTTTACGTTTAGGAGTCCGTGTTGGGGACAGCCACCTCTCAATAGAAATGTGTATAAAAAATGACTTTGTACTATATTAATTTAACAATATATTTCTTATTGCCTTGGATTGAAAATAAATGTCCTAAGTTCGGAGACTTAACAGGACACTTAATTCGTTTTTTTGTGTTGGGACTGCAATTTACACCACTTCTGTAGAATCACCCACATAGGGAATAGGGTTCCATTTGGAACAGCCCCCTGACTAGCATGTTGATATTTGGTGAATGTCATTCTCTCTCTAGGCTGCTCTGTACTGCTGTCCTGTCTCTTTAATGTCTGAGGTTCTCTCATTCTGCTAATTCAGTCACTGTGAGTGTGTGTACGCGTTCGTGCGTGTGCGTAAGGCAACAGATCGCAATACAACGGACTGATGCAGGTTCACCTCCTACAGCTCTGTAATTACTGAGGACAGAGAAAGAACCACAACCTTTACTGAAAGGGGAGAATTGAAAGAGAGAGAGAGAGTGTTTATTTCACTTTTGTTTATTATCTATTTAACTTGGGGGGAGAAAGAGAGAGAGGTGGGAGAGAGTGAAAGAGGTCAGAAAGAGAGATGGGATAGAGAAATAGAGGTGGAAGAGAAAGAGGCGGGAGAGAGAGGAGAGTGAGGTGGGAGAAAGGAAGAGAGGTGAGAGAGAGAGGCGTGGGAGAGAGAGAGGTGGGAGATAGCGAGAGAGAAAGAGGTGGGAGAGAAAGAGGTGGGAAAGAGAGAGGGAGATGGGATAGAGAGACCGAGAGAAAGGTGAGAAAGAGAGATGGGCTGGAGGGAGAGAGAGAGATGGGCTGGAGGGAGAGAGAGAAAGAAAGAGGTGGGAGAGAGAGAGAGAGATGGGAGAGAGACAGATGGAAAATAGAGAGAAAGAGGTGGGAAAGAAAGAGAGGCCAGAGAGAGATAGGTGTGAGAGACAGAGGTGTGAGAGAGAGAGGGAGGGGTGAGAGAGAGAGAGAGAGAGAGAGAGAGAGAGAGAGAGAGAGAATGAGATAAAGGCATCATTACATTTAATTGACTTGAATTCACAGACACAGAAAATCTATATTTATTATGGATATCATGAACTGCTTAGTTTAAATAATCTGTTTAAGTGGGAAATTGCCTGGTGCCCAGCAGGAGAGGTGTTGGCAGGCTGTGAAACACTAGCTGACCCAAACATAACACTTTTACGACTGTAGTATCTTTAATTAATCTTTCATCTTTGGTTTCCATCAATAAAAAAATCAGATAAAAAAAACGTCACGACAGGCCTAATGGAAACAGCTAATTTGTTGGTAAACTTTGCAAATGTCGACAAAGCAAAATATGGTAGACAAGGTGGGATAACGGTTTTGTTGGTGAAATAGATTATGCAACAATTGCTGTGAAATTGCTTTTAATGAGCAAATATTGACATAATAACCATCTTGTCGAGGCAAACTTGGAGTCACACGATGCTATGTTGTGTGCTCCTCCCACTGTGACTTGGGAAAAAACATTTTCGGACAAAAAGATGAACTTTATCGAACAAAACAAACATTTATTGTGTAACATGGAATCCTTGGAGTGCCACCAGATGAAGATCATCAAAGGTAAGTGATGAATTTTAACGCTATTTCTGACTTTTGTGACACCTCTCCTTGGCTGGAAAGTGTCTGTATGGTTTTTGTGGCTAGGCGCTGCCCTAACATAATCGCATGGTGTGCTTTCGCCGTAAAGCCTTTTTGAAATCTGACACAGCGGCTGGATTAACAAGAAGTTTATCTTTAAGCCTATGTATAACACTTGAATCTTTCATCAATATTTATGATGAGTATTTCTGTAATTTGATTTGGCTCTCTGCAATTTCACCGGATGTTTGTTTGAGACAATGCATTACTGAACATAACGCGTCAATTTAAACAGAGGTTTTTGGACAAAGATTAACTTTATCAAACAAAACAAACATTTGTGTAACATGGAGTCCTGGGAGTGCCACCAGATGAAGATCGTCAAAGGTTACTGATGAATTTTAACGCCATTTCTGACTTTTGTGACACCTCTCCTTGGCTGGAAAATGTCTGTGTGGTTTTTTGTGGCTAGGCGCTGTCCTAACATAATCGCATGATGTGCTTTCACCGTAAAGCCTTTTTGAAATCGGACACTGTGGTTGGATTAACAATACGTTTTTCTGTAAAATGGTGTATAATACTTGTATGTTTGAGGAATTTGGCATCCTGCAATTTCACTGGCTGTAGGCCAGGTGTTCCGCTAGCAGAACTCCCTTCCCAGAAAGGATATGTGTGTTCCCTTAGGCCACTATTCTACTACCACATATTTACAATACAAAATCTATGTATATGTGTGTGTAGAGTGCGTGTGTAATAACGTGAATATGTATGCGTGTGCCTGTGTGTGTGTCTTCACAGTCCCTGCTGTTCCAAGGTGTATTTTGTATTATTTTTTACATCTGATTCTACTGCTTGCATCAGTTACCTGACGTGGAATATAGTAACATGTAGTCATGGCTCTATGTGGTACTGTGTGCCTCCCATAGTCTGTTCTGGACTTAGGGATTGTGAAGAGACCCCTGCTGGGTACCGGAAATCCCCAAAAGTCCTCACAAGCATAGTAAAACAAGGTACTCTTTCCCTCTTTGGTACTTTTCCCACATCCCAATGAAGACAAAGGTTGTTTTATGCTTAGGGTTTAGGTTTACGGTTACAACTGGGGTAAGGGGTTAAGGTTAGGGGCTGGGGAAAAAAGGATTTTGAATGGAAATCCATTTTTAGGTCCCCACAAGGACAGTAAAACATATGCTGTATGTGTGTGTGTGTGTGGCTGCATGCATACGTGTGTGTGTGCATGTGTTCCTCCTAACAGTGCTCTCTCTGTAGGGTAAGAACACTACCTAAGGGCCCTTGGCCATCCCCTGGGAACACTCTCATACAGTAATGTACCCTACGGCCCTGTACAACTACATCTAGACAGGCTACTGCTTCTCATCGAGCCGGCTGTCAAGCCTGTCTCTCCCTACTCATGAGCTGATGGTTGGGTGAGCTGAATGTTTTAACATACTGTACCTTGTACTGAGCTAAAATAGAAATGCAACATGCAACAATTTCAAAGATTTTACTGAGTTACAGTTCATACAGGGAAATCAGTCAATTTAAATTAATTCATTAGGCCCTAATCTATGGATTTCACATGACTGGGAATACAGATAAGCATCTGTTGATCACAGACACCTTAAAAGAAAAGTAGGAGCGTGGATCAGAAAACCACTGAGTATCTGGTGTGACCACCATGTGCTTCACGCAGCGCGACACATCATCTTCACAGAGTTGGTCCGGCTGTTGATTGTGGCCTGTGGAATGTTGTCCCACTCCTCTTCAATGACTGTGCAAAGTTGCTCAATATCGGCAGGAACTGGAACACGCTGTCGTACACATCCAGATCATCCCAAACATGCTCAATGGGTGTCATGTCTGGTGAGTATGCAGGCAGGGTAAGAACTGGGACATTTTCAGCTTCCCGGAATTGTGTGCAGATCCTTGCGACATGGGGCCGAGCATTATCATGCTGAAACTTTAGGTGATCGCGGAGGATGAATGGCACATACAACCTACCACAGGATCTCGTCACGGTATCTCTGTGCATTCAAATTGCCATTGATAAAATACAATTGTGTTCTTTGTACGTAGCTTATGCCTGCCCATGCCATAACCCCACCGGAAACAACATTGACATAAGCAAGTCGCTCGCCCACCTGACGCCATACATGCCTTCTGCCAGGTACAGTTCAAACCGGGCTTCCTCTGTGAAGAGCACACCTCTCCAGCGTGCCAGTGGCCATAGAAGGTGAGCATTTACCCACTGAAGTCGGTGATGACGCCGAACTGCAGTCAGGTCAAGACGCTAATAAGGACAAAGAGCACGCAGATGAGCTTCCCTGAGACGGTTTCTGACAGTTTGTGCAGAAATTCTTCAGTTTTGCAAACCCATAGCTGAATGTGGAGGTACTGGGCAGGCGTGGTTACGCATGGCCTGTGGTTGTGAGGCCGGTTGGCCGTACTGCCAAATTCTCCAAAACAATGTTGGAGGCGGCTTATGGTGGAGAAATTAACATTAAATTCTCTAGCAACAGCTCTGGTGGACATTCCTGCAGCCAGCATGAAAATTGCACACTCCGTCAAAACTTGAGACATCTGTTGAATTGTGTTGTGTGACAAAACTGCACATTTTAGAGGGGCTTTTAGTGTCCCCAGCACAAAATGCACCTGTCTATATAATCTATAACCACAGTAAAACGAGTCCTATATCGACATAACCTGAAAGGTCACTCAGCAAGGAAGAAGCCACTGCTCCAAAACCGCCATAAAAAAGCCTGACTACGGTTTGCAATTGCACATGGGGACAAAGATCGTACTTTTTGGAGAAATGTCCTCTGGTCTGATGAAACAAAAATAGAACTGTTTGGCCATAATGACCATCGTTATGTTTGGAGGAAAAAGGGGGAGGCTTGCAAGCCGAAGAACACCATTCCAACCGTGAAGCACGAGGGTGGCAGCATCATGTTGTGGAGGTGATTTGCTGCAGGAGGGATTGGTGCACTTCACAAAATAGATGGCATCTTGAGGAAGGAAAATTATGTGGATATATTGAAGCAACATCTCAAGACATCAGTCAGGAAGTTAAAGCTTGGTCGCAAATGGGTCTTCCAAATGGACAAGAACCCCAAGCAACCTTCCAAAGTTGTGGCAAAATATCTTAAGGACAACAAAGTCAAGGTATTGGAGCATCACAAAGCCCTGACCTCAATCCTATAGAAAATGTGTGGGCAGAACTGAAAAAGTGTGTGGAAGCAAGGAGGCCTACAAACCTGACTCTGGTACACCAGCTCTGTCAGGCGGAATGGGCCAACATGCACCCATCTAAATTGTGGGAAGCTTGTGGAAGGCTACCCGAAACGTTTGACCCAAGTTAAACAATTTAAAGGCAATGCTACCAAATACTAATTGAGTGTATGTAAACTTCTGACCCACTAGGAATGTGATGAAAGAAATAAAAGCTGAAATAAATAATTCTCTCTACTATTATTCTACTATTATTTCACATTCTTAAAATAAAGTGGTGATCCTAACTGACCTAAAACAGGGAATTTTTACTAGGATTATGTAAGGAATTGTGAAAAACTGTGTTTAAATGTACTTGGCTAAGGTGTATGTAAACGTCCGACTTCAACTGTATGTAAATGGGGTAATTTCAGTTTTTCTACATTTCTAAAAAACGTTTTTTGCTTTGTCATTATGGGATATTGTGTGTAGATTGACAGGGATTGCTATTTATTTAACCCATTTTATAATAAGGCTGTAACGCAACAAAATGTGGAAGAGGTCGAGGGGTCTGAATACTTTCCAAAAGCACTGTATATGTTCTTCTCTAGAGCGCATGAAAATAACTCTGATTTAAGCGTATGTACTTTGGATGGTGCCCATATTGACCGTGTCCGTGCTTACAAATATCTGGGCATCTAGATAGACGAAAAGCATATTGATGAATTAGTTAAGAAGTTGAAAATAAAAATGGGCTTCTTCTATAGAAATCGGTCATGCCTCTCTCTTAATAGTAGAAAGCAGATTATTCGTTCGGCGTTCCTACCAGTCATAGACTATGAACGCAGCTGACACTTCATTGAATATTCAGTTTATCATAGAGCACTGCCAGTACTTGACTTGGTCAGAAGCTCACTGGAGCTGATGATATGTACAGTACATTTAGATTATTCCAGCTTAGTGCTAAATGTCTCTCTGTGAACATAAACTGATAACTGAATGTCTTTCTTTAGCACCATAACATCCCTAACAAGCGTGACCCTGTTCATACAGAGGTATCTTAATGTGGAGTAAATTATCATCACACACACACACACACACACACACACACACACACACACACACACACGTTTCTCACGGGAGGAGAAAGGAGTGGTCACAAACCAACGCTCAGCGTATCTGAACTAAAATAGCCCCACTCTCTCTCTCACAGACACACACTCTCTCTCTCTCCGCCCCAGACAGTCCAGCCCTCCTCAATTCACCTTGCTAATTTGAACAAGGCTTTATTTTGCTGTTTGTCAGCAGCTGAACTGTAGCGGGGTTGTTAGGCCTCTCCCATGGCTAATTAGGGGACCAATGCTAGCATTCATGGCCCAGCGCGGAGCCCCGTTCTTGGGGAGGCCGCGGCCGCGCTGTCCCTTCTGGCAGCCAGCTCCTGGCACCTCCAAGGCCCTGCGGCCGCCATATTAAGTGACTGCTGAAATTCATGGCCCTGCCTGCCTGCACTGTGCTGGGCTGCCCAGGGTAGGGGTGTGGGTTACTGTGTGTGTTGGGGAGAATGGGGGTTGTTGCCAATGACAACGCATGCGTTCTCAAACACCCTAGGGCAGGAACGACACATTAGTAAATACTGTGGCTACACTATTTCTTTATTTACTACTGGGAGGTGAGACGTGAGCAATTATACACAAAGTATGGAAGTGTGTGGTGTGTGTACGCAATATACTGAATGTTATGTATGCATTTTTGTGTGTGTCAGTTGGTGTGTGTGAATTCATATCTTATTCACATACACACTGAGCAGGGAGGAGGTGTGTATATGTGGGCAGAACAGCCATTCTCCTTTCTGAGCGGTTTTGTTTGAGGGGATTAGTCTCAATAAAATGTCCATTTGAATTCATCCAACTAATATTTCTTGCTGGGGGTAATGCATGGAGCTGAACAACACTTTAAATGGTGTTCAGAACAGCCTGCTTGACTTGTCCCGTGATATTATTTGTCCATGGGGAATAGGTTGGTTAACACACCCTCTGTACTGTCCTGCATGGGTCTCTGTGTGTGTGTGTGCATAGAGAAACAGAGACTAATGACATAAATAAGCTAAACATAAATGAGTAATACACATCTCCGTGTATGTGATGTGCAGTTACACTATCCAGTTTTCTAATGTATTAGGACTGATGAAGATTACATACATTACAACGGGTAATTTTCCTGAGAAAATATAGTGTGCTTGCTTCAGCTGTCCAAAATCATGTTGTAATTTACAAGGGACATGCAGCAGCGATGGAAAAAGTACCCAATTGTCAAAAGTAAAGATACCTTAATAGAAAATGACTCAAGTAAAAGTGAAAGTCACCCAGTAAAATACTACAAGTCTAAAAGTATTTGATTTAAAATATACTTAAGTATCAAAAGTAAAATGTAATTGCTAAAATATTCTTAAGTTTCAAATGTAAAAGTATAAATCATTTAAAATTCCTTATGACGCAAACCAGATGGCACCATTATTTTACGGATAGCCAGGGGCACACGCCAACACTCAGACATAATTTACAAACAAAGCATTTGTGTTTAGTGAGTCTGCCAGATCAGAGGCAGTAAGGATGACCAGGGATGTTCTCTTGATAAGTGTGTGAATTGGAAAATGTTCCTGTCCTGCTAAGCATGCAAAATGTAACATGTACTTTTGGGTGTCAGGGAAAATATATGTAATGAGTAAAAAGTACATTACTTTCTTTAGGAATGTAGTGCAGTAAAAGTAAACGTTATCCCCCAAAAATTATAGTAAAGTAAAGTACAGATGCCCAAATAATCTACTTAAGTAGTACTTTAAAGTAATTTTACTTAAGTATTTTACACCACTGCTATACAGTATGTTGGGCACCAGGGTTTTTGACATAAACCTGCAAATGACCATCTGTTTTCATATCATGAGTAGGACCCTGAGTTTTCCTGACCAAGTGAGAAGACTGTAGCTAGGACCCCAAGATAATCCTGGCTGGGTCAGGAATAACTCCTGTCCCTAGCCAAAGGCCACACACAATGTAACTCCTGCACCAGTAAGTTACTATATACAGTGCTTTTTATTTTTACATTTTGTTACATTACATCCTTATTCTAAAATATATCAAATATTTTTCTCCCTCATCAATCTACACACAACACCCCATAATAACAAAGCGAAAACAGGTTATTTGAATTTTAAAAAACAAAATCAGATCCCCTTCACTATGAGACTCTAAATTGAGCTCAGGTGCATCCTGTTTCCATTGATCACCCTTGAGATGCTTCTACAGCTTGATTGGAGTCCACTTGTGGTAAAGTGTATTGATTGGACATGATTTGGAAAGGCACACACCTGTCTATATAAGGTCCCACTGTTGACAGCGCATGTAAGAGCAAAAACCAAGCCATGAGGTCGACGGAATTGTCTGTAGAGCTCCGAGACAGGATTGTGTCGAGGCACAGATCTGGGGAAGGGTAGCAAAACATTTATGCAGCATTGAAGGTCCCCAAGAACACAGTGGCCTCCATCATTCTTAAGTGGAAGAAGTTTGGAACCAACAAGACTCTTCCTAGAGCTGGCCGCCTTGCCAAACTGAGCAATCGGGGGAGAAGGGCCTTGGTCAAGAAGGTGACCAAGAACCCGATGGTCATTCTGACAGAGCTCCAGAGTTCCTCTGTGGAGATGGGAGAACCTTCCAGAAGAACAACCATCTCTGCCATCTCTCCATCAATCATGCCTTTATGGTAGAGTGGCCAGACAGAAGCCACTTCTCAGTAAAAGGCACAAGACAGCCCGCTTGGAGTTTACCAAACGGCACCTAAAGACTCTCAAACCTTGAGAAACAAAATTCTCCAGTCTAATGAAACCAAGATTGAACTCTTTGGCCTGAATGCCAAGCAACACATATGGAGGAAACCTGGCACCATCCCTATGGTGAAGCATGGTGGTGGCAGCATCATGTTGTGGGGATGTTTTTCAGGAAAGATGAACAGAGCCAAGTACAGAGATCCTTGAAGAAAATCTGCTCCAGTACGCTCAGGACCTCAGACTGGAGTGAAGATTCATCTTCCAACATGACAACGGCCCTTAGCACACAGCCAAGACAACACAGGAGTGGCTTCGGGACAAGTTTCTGAATGTCCTTGAGTGGCCCAGCTAGAGCCCGGACTTGAACCCAATCGAATATCTCTGGAGAGACCTGAAAATAGCTGTGCGGCAACACTCCCCATCCAACCAGACAGATCTTGAGAGGATCTGGGAGAATGGGAGAAACTGATTGGACATGGTTCGCGCTTTCAGTTTTTGAGCAAAACACTGGATTTAACCATGGCAAGGTGAATATGTCAGAATACAAACAATGGTCATTCCATCCGCGAAGCAATCAAACAGGCAAAACGTCAGTATAGAGACAGAGTGGAGTCGCAATTCAATGGTTCAGACACAAGACGTAAGTGGCAGGGTCTACAGACAATCACGGACTACAAAAGGAAAACCAGCCACGTCACGGACACCGTCTTGCTTCCAGACCAGCTAAACACGTTCTTTGCCTGCTTTGAGGATAACACAGTGCCACCGACACGGCCAGCTACCAAGGACTTCATGATTGTGTCCCACTTGTTGTTGATTCTTCACAGAAAAATACAGTTTTATATCTTTATGTTTGAAGCCTGAAATGTGGCAAAAGGTCGCAAAGTTCAAGGGGGCCGAATACTTTCGCAAGACACTGTACATTTTAGAATAAGGCTGTAACGTATAAGAGATTTGAATACTTTCCCGAATGCACTGTATATAGTTCATACAGTAGCATTAAATCAAATCAAATTTAAATCAAATCAAATTTGTCACATTCTACAACTCCCTCTTGACTTCCAGAAATGTGTTTTTGTCAGCACACAAACACAAGATGAATTAGTTAGGAGACATGTGCACCGGTACTTGTACCTGATAGTGTTTACAACTACCCACTGTAACATTTGTCTATCTTGCAATAATACATGGATTGTACAGAAAAGCCCCAAACAAACAAGCAATTTGTTCAGTTACATTTTGGGATGCTCCTGGATAAAAGCAGAGAGGCACTGAGAGTCTGGAAATGTACCCTGTTATATAGGAATTCAATGGCAGTCAGTCAAAGTGACACGGACAGAAAGGTTTGATGTTTATTGTTGTGCTCAACAGGGATCATCTGGAAAATAAACCCCAGCATTGACTCTCTGTCATAATAAAGGGGGGGGGGGGGGGAAACAGGGTGATAGGAAATATGGAGCTGGAGACTAAGGTAAATAGATAACCCCGTCACCTCAAAAGTAGTAGCAGGAGAAGAGGTCCAGAATAGACTTAAGAGTCAGAGAGGACAAGCTTGACCCCTCTTAGTCTTTAGGGGAAACACCCCCACTACACTACATTGAAAAAAATCAACAGCTCAAACAAGGACCATTCCACATGGCAGCCTAATGAAAATATGTGCGTAGAATTAGTGAGATGTGTGTCTAGAGAAAATGCGTGTGAAAGTGTGTGTAGACTGTGTGTACAGTGTGTGGGATTATTTGCCACTGAGCTGTGGGGACTGCGTTTCTGCGGTGTGTAATGTGTGTGTGTGGCTGAGTGTGTGTGTGGTGGACAGTGTGTGTTTTATGCTGTGGTGTTTGACTAATAGACAGGCTGAAGGTGGGTCTGGACTCCTGATGGCTGTGGCAGACACCGGAGAATACACCCTGAGCACGAAAAGAGGAGAAGGAGGAGACGAGAAAAGAAGGGGAGTGGGGGGGGGGCAGTTAATAACATTACAGAACAACAGTGTTACAAAATAAAACTTCCCCTGCAGCTCCACGCTCAAATGATTATATTTACAAAGTAGAAAGACAGATCTTTTCCTCCTCACAACAGGCTTCAGTCAGACCGCATCGAGGCCATTTCAGAAGCCCGCCTGCCACCTGTCGTGCTGTGCTGTGCTGTGCTGCACTGCGCTCCTCTCAAAACCGAGACAAACTTTCCACAAAAACAAAAGGCCATTCCCGCTCGTCTTTTATGACACCCAAGGCAAATAGAGCTGTGGATTTTCCATCGGGAGCCTAAGTGACGGGCCTGGGAGAAAAACACTGGAATAGTTGTGTCACTAAGCGGTCTGTCTCTCTCCGTCTCTCTCTCCTACTTTAGAGACATTGGTTACATTTTTACCTGATTTTTTTATTTATTTATTTTATTTCACCTTTATTTAACCAGGTAGGCTAGTTGAGAACAAGTTCTCATTTGCAACTGCGACCTGGCCAAGATAAAGCATAGCAGTGTGAACAGACAACACAGAGTTACACATGGAGTAAACAATTAACAAGTCAATAACACAGTAGGAAAAAAAAAATGGGCAGTCTATATACAATGTGTGCAAAAGGCATGAGGAGGTAGGCGAATAATACAATTTTGCAGATTAACACTAGGGTGATAAATGATAAATGATAAATGAAGGGAACTCATCCGGTATGACTAACTCATCCGGAATGACATTTCTGCTATGGCTAGAGGTAAAATACATTGGCTGTTCCTCAAATTACACCATTTGCCCAAATAGTGCATTAGTTTGGGATAGAGCCATTATTTCTTTGTATCTGGCTCTGGCTAAAAGCAGTGCACTACATAGGTAATAACTAGATGCCCTTATTCTAAGAATGAGTAAGGAGAAAGAGAAAAGGCCAAAAAAGGAAGTAGATGTGTTTTTATGACATCCTCTGTGAGTCAGCAGTCCCATAGCTCTACCCAGGATTCATAGGGAGATTTGGACCTGATATTGACAGTTACGGGTAACAATGGCTGACTTACTGGAAGATGGTCCAGAAACAGAGGGGCTTATCAGCCAGGACATATGGAGATAATATCCAACTGACATGATTGAAATTCAACTGTAATGAGACAAAGAGAAAATGCAGTAGAATGTTTGGCTAAAACATAGAATGAACATGCTTAGAGGGCTTGGAAGTGATCAGGCCTACTTATTACCTAAACATCAATGGTGGCAAAAACAAATCCCCCTTAAATACGATCTCTCAAGGACATCATTCTGTCAACTAGAGTTTCAATGTTACATCAGAGACGCTGGGACTTTCTTCCCACACACATTAGACCCGTTTCCTAATCAGCCACACAGTCAGTCAGGGAAAACTTTGGGCGGCCATGGTAATGTCAGAGGAGGATATTAGATCTGGCTATGATACAGTTGCTTAGCGACTGCTTCACACCGTTTCAGACTGACGTATGACTCTATATGTAATGCGATTCAATACTGTGAGTTTATTAAGATTCCATGGTCCAAACATATTGCTCACCATATGTCTGCTGTAGAGGGACAAGAGAGAGCCATGAGAAAATGAGCTTGCTGAAAACAAATTGGCTCCTTATTTAAAAAGAAGACAGAGAACAAGAAATTAAGGAAAAACATTGAAGTTTTGGTGTTGGTAGAGCAAACTAAGGCAAAAATATTATTAGGATACTGTCAAAACGATACGACAGTATTTATTGTCAAAAATAATATTCAGATATGTAACTGCATCGATCTTTCCCCCATCACTAGGATTATTGTGGTATGTCAATACTGTAGCTGGTGATCAGTTTGAAAACCCAGCACCGAGCTTCTGCTTCACGGCAACAAAATACACATCATTGCACCAAAGCGATACATTGCTCTGTATAGCTCTTGCTCCATTAATCTTTCCTCGATTCCTCCCATTCTCTCTCCTCTCATCCTTCTCAAAACTGAAGAAAGTCAGAGTGGAAGGACTTTGGACCTTCTAATCAAATACAATTGAGAAGGAAGCAAAGATAGAGGACGCAATGAGGTCCCTTCCATAACCCATCATCTTGAAGTGGAGAGACAATTCATCAACTCTTGGAGGACAATGGAAGTGAATAAAAAAAGCGTATTTATTGCTCAAAGTTTCGGCTTTTTGCCACCTTCAGAGTTTTTTCTACAACTGCCATTATCCTCCTAGAGTTGCTGAATCTCCCTTTTACTTCAGGTTGCTCCTCAATTCATGCACTTTGGTTGGAGGGTTATGCCAGTGTTCCCTTCCCATAACCACTCATCTTCACAGGGTCAGAAGGGGTCAACTAAAGAATACCTCCTCTAACCCCTCATCTTTAGGTCCTGTTGCCAACCAGGAGAAAATCAAGGCCTTTCTCACTGCAATAAAGGTCAAGCTGTTTGAAAACCTACCACAGAGCAACTGCACAGCAACCAAAAACACTTCATTGTGCCAAAGCACATTACTCTGTATGGCTCCTTCACAAGTTATCTTTACTCGATTCCTCCCATCCACTCTCCTTGCCTCCTTTTAAAAACCCATTGTAGAAGAAGGTAAAAGAGTGAAAGACCCTTGAGTGAAGGGCCCTTGGACCTTCTACTCCAAACTATGATTGAGAAGGAAGCGAGAAGCGAGGGCTGCAATGAATCACAGAAAGACAACTTGTGAAAGAATACTTTTCAATCTATTAATAAACATAATCTCCATGCAGAACACAGGAAACCAGAACCAGTCTCAGTCATTAATGTAGCATAATGTCAACCTACATCCCTGTTCACCGACTGACCTTTTAACCCCCTTGGGTTGCTTTTCTAAATATTTTCAATACTTCTGTGTACCCCATGTCCCTCCAATACATATGTATTTTGAGGAGGGCCCTCAAGACATTCCTAAATTCTGACCACACAACATACTCAGTGGCCTACCAAACGCTACAGATAAAACTGTTGCAGCAGAGACCTGAAATGTGCCGAGTTCAAGCGAATTCTCCAGCTGGCTGCCACCTACAAGGGATCAGCGACCGGGAGTAAGGACGAATCAGGGCAGGCAACTACGGGTGGTAAGATGTAACACTGGATTCCAATACCATCATTAGTTAGGTTTTTAAACAAACACTAAATATAGTTTTTGTTCATGTGTTTCTCTCTTAATCATGTGTAAATTGTGTAAATAAAACCCATCTACTCTAATTTGGGGAAATGTTTTCAGATAGTCGTCCTGTCTTCCAGTGCCTCATCAGAGGAAGGTTAGGAGGCAGGTCTGTTCTGTGCTGTGCCAAGCCCAGACTGACTGAATGACTCATAGCAGTGTGGGAAGGCTACAGAATGTACTACTCAGGAAACAGTCATAACTAACATTTGAGGAGGTTTAGGTGAGGTTTTCAAGAGAAGTGTTCTGTACCGTGTTATATAAAAACACTTACCCTCTAGAGGTATCTAAGTAATGCAGAAGAGGCATGGCATATTGTTTGATTGACAGACGCCAAAAGGAATGGAGACACTCTACAGACATTATACAATAGACTTGCATACGCCCTTACACTCTCTTTCTCTCTGACAGACACACACTTACCCTGCTGCACAAAAAGTCTAAAACATGCACATACCATGACCTTGGGGCTTTAAGATTCTATCTGCGCAAAGCATTGTTCTGAGATATTGAGCATCAAAGTTTTCACACCCCAGATCTCAGAACTGTTTTGTAGTGAATTCTTATTTCATAACCCATACAGGTCCTCGTCTTAAAGGTACGTAAAAGTGCAGAGTATCAAAATCCTGTGTATTTGTAAATCCGTTTTATTAGGGTGCAATCTTATGGCTCTGAAATATCAATCTGGATATGGGACTTCTGAATTAGACATGTTCAGTTTTTATGAAAACTGTAGCTATTTGAATAAACAAATGATAGAATAACACTATTTTACCAAGATAGTGTTTGATGATGTGTTCTGACTCTAAGATCACCAGACTAATTACTGTCATGACTGAACAACGACATTTACTTTCAGATTTCTGACAGTGTTGTTTTTTTCTTTCTTGCGTGACATTATTGCTGGCTAGATGAACCTACACCATACTTTCTTTGTTGCGTGACATTATTGCTGGCTAGATGAATCTACACCATACTTTCTTTGTTGCGTGACATTATTGCTGGCTAGATGAACCTACACCATACTTTCTTTGTTGCGTGACATTATTGCTGGCTAGATGAACCTACACCATACTTTCTTTGTTGCGTGACATTATTGCTGGCTAGATGAACCTACACCATACTTTCTTTGTTGCGTGACATTATTGCTGGCTAGATGAACCTACACCATACTTTCTTTCTTGCGTGACATTATTGCTGGCTAGATGAACCTACACCATACTTTCTTTCTTGCGTGACATTATTGCTGGCTAGATGAACCTACACCATACTTTCTTTCTTGCGTGACATTATTGCTGGCTAGATGAACCTACACCATACTTTCTTTCTTGCGTGACATTATTGCTGGCTAGATGAACCTACACCATACTTCCAGGAAGATGGCAGAGACATGTGTTCCGAATGGTCCGTTTGTATTTGCTCAGGCTTGTGACTGGCTTGCAGATAGAACCTTATAGCGGCAAAATCAAATGGGTTTACGCAGAGAGAACTTTCTCAAATCTAACTTCATAGACATACGAAGAACCATCTAAAAATCACGTATATATGACTAACTCATTTATGACAAAAATGTCAGATAGAACCTTATAGTCCCATGGTCTCAAAACTCTCTCTTAGTCACACAACCACCACCACGACACACACACACACACACACACACACACACACACATTTACATTACATTTCTGCACAGTCCTGTACTCACATGTATGTTCCTGAGTTTCTTCTTGCCTCTCTCCAGCTTGCTGAGGAGTCTGTGCTGCTGCTGCTCTCTGGGCGCCGACTGCATCAGACGGTCGTCAACGGATACAGTCTTCCTCAGAGCCGCCCGCTCACCCGCTGTCTCTCCCTCACCCGCTGCTGTTGCTGTCTCACCCAGGGGGAGGCTTCTCACACCCGGGGCCGGTGCTGGGGTTGGGGCCTGGGCTGATGATATGGGAGATGGCTCTGTTCTGTCGAAGTCCCGCTGCACTGAGCCTGGACAACAGAAACCAGAGATGCACCACTGATAACCTACACCAGCATAGACAAAAAGATAGTATACAACGCCACACACACGAGCACACACACACACATGCATACGTGCAAACACACATGCATACGCCCGCACACACACACATTCAGAAAGCAATGGCACACAAAATCAAAATATATAGAGATCAATAGACAATTAGAGAGAAAGAGAAAAGGAGAGAACTGAAGAAATACAAGTGGACATATTGTGTGGGAGTGAATTGCTCCTTTGGCACCTTCTTAGATAGAACACCAGGATTAATAGTCTCACATTGTCTGCAAACAAACAAAACTTAACTGGTCTCTGGTCACCTCAAAGATATGTGCAATCACAAGCAAACACCTCAAACACACACACAAACACGCACAAACATATACACAAACACACACACATTTAATCTGCTGTTTTCCTCTCTTCCCAGCTGTCAGGTGAGGCGGTTTCATCTTTCTCTCTGCTCAGTGTGTCTGTCTGCTGTTGTGTGTGTGTGTGTGTGTGTGAGTGTATGTGTGACACAAACAAGCACGCACACATATACACAGGAACAATATCAATTGCATACTCCTTGTGTCCTCTCTCCTTGTCTCCTCCTCAAAACCCATTGGATGAGAATGTCAGAGGTCCCTCCCCTCTGACCTTCTCCTCAAATATGTTTTGAGGAGGCGGCAAGATGAGAGGATGAGAGGAGTATGCAATTGAGATCATCCCATACAAGCTCAAACACACAGCAGACACTAGCACACTTTTAAGCTGGTGTACTCAGACAGAAAACATGATCAAAGTCAAGAAACTTCATTCCAGACTAATAGAAAAATAATTATACTTCAGACATTATGAAGAGATGTCACACACGCACAAATCTGCTGTCCTTCTCTCTTCCCTCCAACTTTCTCAGGTGAAGCGGTTTCATGTTTCACTCTGCTCACCGTGTTTGTCTGTCGGCTGTTGCGAGTGTGTGAGTATGTTTATGTGGTAAACATACAGATACGGTTGTGTGTGTATGTATGTGTGCATGCAAGCGTGTGTCTTTGTGTGTGTCTGTGTGCATGCGAATGTGGGTGTGTCTGCGTGCACGTGAGCGTGTGTGTGTGTCTGCAGTAGAATGTATCAGGCTCGTCTCATGGGCTACCTCAACACCTGAGAGCAGCTCTGTACTGGCAGAATGACAGAAGCCCTAACCAGCCCATTAAATCTGCATGAAGGTCTCATTCAGCCTATACACAACCCTTTTATTATTAGAACTACCATTCAATGCCAATATTAGCTCAGACTTAAGGATATCCCACATAGGTCTGGCCAATATGTACAAAATATCATATCACAGTATTTTTCTCATTTTTGAAGGTAGGACGGTATTTGGCGTTTCTGAATACTAAAACTTCTAAATATGCTTTATTGGTAGTTCATGGCAACAAATGAAAATCAGTGGTTTTAGTAAACTTTCTCCATTCTGATTGCTTTATACTGTTCAACCAAACTTCAACCCAAAATATTAGGAGCGCAAAACTGACAGTGTACTAGTCCTATTTGTAGAACATTACGTAGGAATCAAAATCCTATTTTGTAGCCTCAAACTCCGGTACTCGAGCAATGGTACCATTTGCAAAGTTATTTGTTCACTTCAAGCATTCAATTGCAGCATTTTCATTTGTTCATTTCCTGCACTAATTTGTTATTGTTTACCCACTGTCACATTTATTTTGTTTTTGTATGCCTCTATTTTGTAAAAATAATTGTACAAAATATATTTTATTAGAATAATTATCCTCTGACTGTTTATTTTTCGGGTTCAATTGCAGATCTTACATTCGCCACTAGGAGTAGTCGGCCGATTTCCAGGGGTCTATTTGGCGAAGACTTGTCATCCTAGAAAATGTCCAGCTGCAGATTATGCACGCTGAGGCTGTCTGTTCTGCAAACCTCAAAGTGCATGCGTATCAGATGGTACAGTATTTGTGCACATTTGTTGGTCGCCTGAGTCAGTAGCTTTGTTCCTGGGCATCAGCATACTACGCACATACCAGTCGGTGCACTAGCTCTGGCCCAGGCCGTTATGTTAACCACTGTTGCTTGTGCATCTAGCAAAGATTTTTATAAGTCAACCAAGATAGACCACAGCCTGTCGTTTCCAATAGGAACAAATTAGTCATAATGGGCACAACAAGCAAGGAGGTGGGCAGAACCAAGCACAAGCTAGCGAGAGCCTATTTGCCTGTTATGGCATGCATCTGCATATTTCTGTTCCCTATATTTCCGTTGGGGAATGCCTACTTAGTGAAGTGCGCGTGTGCAATAACTCAATTCGCAATCCTTCTAAACAGTGCAATTTCTTACAACTTTGGCAAATGGGCAAAGTCTACAAAACTTAGTCCACTCTGCTCAAAACAGATTCTAGTTTTGGGAACAGAAACTGTATTGAGATCAAAAGAAGAAAACAAATTGCTATCATATTTGGTAGTGAGTGGGAACGCTAAGCGGATGCTTCACATTAATACATCCGGTGAAATATCTGTCTCATTGTTCTATCTGTGTAGCTATTACACACTAGCTAGCTAGCACTAGTGCACATTAGCTATCTAGCAGCCTGGTAGACACTAGCTAACTTGTACACACTAGCTGTAGTACACACTAGCTGTAGTACACACTAGCTGTAGTACACACTAGCTGTAGTACACATTAGCTGTAGTAAACACTAGCTGTAGTACACACTAGCTGTAGTAAACACTAGCTGTAGTACACACTAGCTGTAGTACACACTAGCTAGTACCTAGCTTCTAATTCTAAATGTCATTTCAACACCAGTGCTGTTGGTGGTGGTAAGGCACCATTTGACCTGTCTGAGCTTTTATGTCTCACAGTGTCTGTATCCTGAGAATGTATCTGCTGGATCAGTACTCAGCTGTTAGCAACTTCTTATTGGTGATAAAAATGGATTGATTGCTATAATTGTTTTAGTCATTCGTGAAAATGTATTAAACATGAAACTACCGTTATAGAAGGTCAAGTAAAAACCCAAACCTGAGCTTGAATGAATACTGATATATTTTTACCGGTTTACCGCCCAGCCCTAATCCCACAGACACTCGGTTCATTACAATATAATGGATATTACACATAATCATTCATATTTTATAGTAGTAAGATACAAAATAAAAATAAAACCCTATTCAATTCCTATTCTTAAATATACTTTGCTTAACTTTAAAATGGACACTTAACACCCAGTTTAGTCACACTATTTGGATAGTCTGGATTTTCATTTTTTAAATCAACAAACTATTTGTTGATAAGCAACTGCTTGCTAACGTTACGGTTAGGTTTAGAATTAGGGTTAGGGTATGGGTCATGGTTAGGGTAAGGGTTCCGTTTAGGGTTAGGATAAGGGTTAAGGTTAGGGTTAGTAGGGTAACAACACAATGTAACTCCAAGTCAATCACACTTCTGTGAAATCAAACTGTCCACTTAGGAAACAACACTGATTGACAATAGATTTCACATGCTGTTGTGCAAATGGAATAGACAACAGGTGGAAATTATAGGCAATTAGCAAGACACCCCCAATAAAGGAGTGGTTCTGCAGGTGGTGACCACAGACCACTTCTCAGTTCCTATGCTTCCTGGCTGATGTTTTGGTCACTTTTGAATGCTGGCGGTGCTTTCACTCTAGTGGTAGCATGAGACGGAGTCTACAACCCACACAAATGGCTCAGGTAGTGCAGCTCATCCAGGATGGGACATCAATGCGAGCTGTGGCAAGAAGGTTTGCTGTGTCTGCCAGCGTAGTGTGCAGAGTATGGAGGCGCGACCAGGAGACAGGCCAGTACATCAGGAGACGTGGAGGAGGCCGTAGGAAAGCAACAACCTAGCAGTAGGACCGCTACCTCCGCCTTTGTGCAAGGAGGAGCAGGAGGAGCACTGCCAGAGCCCTGCAAAATGACCCCCAGCAGGCCACAAATGTGCATGTGTCTGCTCAAACGGTCAGAAACAGACTCCATGAGGGTGGTATGAGGGGCCGACTTCTACAGGTGGGGGTTGTGCTTACAGCCTAACACCGTGCAGGACATTTGGCATTTGCCAGAGAACACCAAGATTGGCAAATTCGCCACTGGCGCCCTGTGCTCTTCACAGATGAAAGCAGGTTCACACTGAGTACATGTGACAGACGTGACAGTCTGGAGACGCCGTGGAGAAAGTTCTGCTGCCTGCAACATCCTCCAACATGACCAGTTTGGCGGTGGGTCAGTCATGGTGTGGGGTGGCATTTCTTTGGGGGGCCGCACAGCCCTCCATGTGCTCGCCAGAGGTAGCCTGACTGCCATTAGGTACCGAGATGAGATCCTCAGACCCCTTGTGAGACCATATGCTGGTGCGGTTTGCCCTGGGTTCCTCCTAATGCAAGACAATGCTAGACCTCATGTGGCTGGAGTGTGTCAGCAGTTCCTGCAAGAGGAAGGCATTGATGCTATGGACTGGCCCGCCCGTTCCCCAGACCAGAATCCAATTGAGCACATCTGGGACATCATGTCTCGCTCCATCCACCGACGCCATGTTGCACCACAGACTGTCCAGGAGTTGGCGGATGCTTTAGTCCAGGTCTGGGAGGAGATCCCTCAGGAGACCATCCGCCACCTCATCAGGAGCATGCCCAGGCGTTGTAGGGAGGTCATACAGGCACGTGGAGGCCACACACACTACTGAGCCTAATTTTCACTTGTTTTAAGGACATTACATCAAAGTTGGATCAGCCTGTAGTGTGTGACTCCAAATCCAGACCTCCATGGGTTGATAAATTTGATTTCCATTGATAATTTCTGTGATTTTGTTGTCAGCACATTCAACTATGTAAATAAAAGTAGTTAATAAGAATATTTCATTCATTCAGATCTAGGATGTGTTATTTTAGTGTTCCCTTTATTTTTTTGAGCAGTGTATTTAGTCAGCCACCAATTGTGCAAGTTCTCCTACTTAAAAATATGAGAGAGGCCTGTAATTTTCATCATAGGTACACTTCAACTATGACAGACAAAATTATTTAAAAAATCCAGAAAATCACATTGTAGGATTTTTAATGAATTTATTTGCACATTATGGTGGAAAATAAGTATTTGGTCAATAACAAAAGTTTATCTCAATACTTTGTTATATACCCTTTGTTGGCAATGAAAGAGGTCAAATGTTTTCTGTAAGTCTTCACAAGGTTTTCACACACTGTTGCTGGTATTTTGGCCCATTCCTCCATGCAGATCTCCTCTAGAGCAGTGATGTTTTGGGGCTGTTGCTGGGCAACATGGACTTTCAACTCCCTCCAAAGATTTTCTATGGGGTTGTATCTCTGGTTGGTATGTATACTGCTCTAGAGCTCTCCAGACAAATGTGTGTGTGTGTGTGTGTGTTGTTGATGTAGAGCTCTCCAGACAAGTGTGTATGAGTGTGTGTGTGTGTGTATGAGTGTGTGTGTGTGTGTGTATATGTTGTTGCCATAGAGAGCTCTCCAGACATGTGTGTATGAGTGTGTGTGTGGTTGTGTGTGTGGTGTTGTTGCAGTAGAGAGTTCTACAGACCACACTGGTAGGCAACACTACTCATCAGAAGGCCCCTGTAATTCAAGACCATCCATCATCATATGACAGTTAACCTCTTCAGTCGACCCTCTACTTTTTTGAACATTCTGTTAAAAATCGTGCAACATTTCAGCGCCCTGCTACTCATGCCAGGAATATAGTATATGCATTTGCTTAGTCTGTGTGGATAGAAAACACTCAGACGTTTAAAAAACTGGTTAAATCACTGCTGTGGCTTTACCAGAACGGCATTTACATCGAAAAGCACAGGAAAAACTGATCACTGAAAATGGGGAAAATATATCCATGCGCTACTTGAACCCATTGATAAACGTGAACCACAATTAATTGACTGAGGTTGCAGTACCTACAGCTTCCACAGGGTGTCTAGAGTCTTGTCATTTCCCTTCGAGTTTTTTCTTGGTCAAACACATACAGGACACCGTATCTAATCCGGTCTAGGACCGGATATTTTCGTTGAGTTTCTAGCCGGACATTTTTCCAGACGGACAGCTAATAATCTTTACATCGCCTCCTGATGAATTTTATCGCTTATTAACGTTTACTAATACCTAAAGTTGCATTACAAACGTATTTCGAAGTGTTTTGTGAAAGTTTATCGTCGACTTTTTGAATTTTAAAAAATGACGTTACGTTTTGAAACTATGTTTTTTTCGTTTATCACACAGTCTACATATAACGATATCTAGGCTTTATATGGACCGATTTAATCGAAATAAAGACCCAAATAGTGTTTATGGGACATCTAGGAGTGCCAACAAAGAAGATGGTGAAAGGTAATGAATGTTTTCTATTTTATTGTGCGGTTTGTGTAACGCCGAAATGCTAATTATTTTGTTTACGTCCCCTGTGGGTCTTTTGGGGTGTTGCATGCTATCAGATAATAGCTTCTCATGCTTTCGCCGAAAAGCATTTTAAAAATCTGACTTGTTGCCTGGATTCACAACGAGTGTAGCTTTAATTCGATACCCTGCATGTGTATTTTAATGAACTTTTGAGTTTTAACTAATACTATTAGCATTTAGCGTAGCGCATTTGCATTTCCAGAGCTCTAGTTGGGACGCAAGCGTCCCGGGTAGAAGCAACAGGTTAACAGGTCTTACATAAGGCTAGGTAGTTTCTAAAGTACTGTCTGGAGGGGCTGGGGGAACCAATAGAGCTTCACAAACAGTGACTTCACAAACAGTGAGTCACCTCATGACCAGTATCTTCTTCAGGGGTGCAGACTTTTGTTCCAGCACAGCATTAATAACACAACTGATTTCACTAAATGAAGTGCTTCTCAAGCCATTGGTTAGTTAGTTGAATACCAGTCTGTAGCTTTTCAGAGGGGTATGGGAGAGTGGGGTATGTTGAGAAAAAGGGTAAATTGAGCTACCCTTTCTAGGAAACCATACACAAAATGTTTAATTTGACCTAATATTTAGGAAGAGGTCACCATTTAATGGAGTCTGCAAAGGAAGAAACCACATGGAAAAAGTGGTAGGCAAGTTAGATCCAAAAAAACAGATTTTCAAATGAATATATTGTGTTAGAGGTATCATTAAGCCTGTATCTAAACCAAAGTAGATACTATTAAGATTATTATATACACCAGTTGGGGTCTCTATAATCTTCAATATGAGGTCCAAACCTAGCATGGAAGTGCATCCTTGTAGCTGTGTGTGATAAAATATGCAAAATGTTTGCCTTGGGGTAAACTGAGCCAATGGCTATGGGGTACGTGGAGCCAATGGTTGAGCCAAAGGCAAGTTGAGCAAATTAAAGTGTTTTCTTCCCATACGAAATGCAAGGTGTTAAGCCTGTATTAAAATGTGTTTTAAATTATTATATTACAAAAAAGTGAGTGTGATTGTGTTGAATTGTGTTTGAGAAATAAAGATAGAGAATGTTTTAAAAAGATAATACCACTATCTCATTCAGTACAGAAATGTGCAGGCGGCTTAATTTACCCTGTCACGTGGCTCAACTTAACAGAGACCACTTTTTTTGGACAAGCTATGTTTTCAAAATTGTAATGTTTACATGAATTCTGATTATTTGCAGGGATACACAACATCCTGAAATGTATGAAGATAATGTATCTTTGTTAGAAATAATACTATATTTCCCTTGACTGAGTGATGCTGATTGTAGAAATATGGCTCAACTTACCCCACTCTCCCCTAGTTAGCCAGTTAACGTTGATGAACAACCATAAATAACTATTGATTGTCTTGTTCATTAAAGAAAGCTAAACTTGTTGAATCAATAAGGCCATTTCAAGCTTATCTTTCAAAAAAATAAAAGGCTATTTTAGAACATTTATGCAAGTTAGCTGGCTAACTCATTGATCCTGCTTTGAAGTATAGCCCTCAGGCTCAGGGTTGGTGGCTCGTCATAAAGTGTATGAAATATAGGATTCCGTCACCACCATGGTGACCCATACTGCTCACCACATGCTGTGACCTGGGAGGGAGTGGTCCTACTGTGAGTAGCCATTTAGATGTCCGGGTGACATTCTTATTTACAATGACAGCCTATGAACAGTGGGTTAACTGCCTTGTTCAGGAGCAGAACGACAGACTTCTACCTTGGCAGCTCGGGGATTCGATCTAGCAACATTTTGGTTACTGGCCCAGCACTCTAACCACTAGGCTACCTGCCGCCCCAACAAATAAAGAGTAGACATCTTTCTTTTCTAGACAATTTTCCATTTTTGAAAGCCCGCCCAATCACCATATGTTTTAAATGACTACTGACTTTGCTGATAGCTGTGTTAATGAGGAAAAGTTTGACTTACTATGACTGCGATATTTACTTAATAGAAATTTTGCAGGACAAAATATCTTGAGATGCACCATCTTGTTTTCAAGTGTCCAAAAAAAAAAAAACTTAGTAACAATGTTTATAATCAATCCTCAAGGTGTTTTTCAAATATCTATTTGATAATATATCCACCGGGACAATTGGTTTTTCAGTAGGAGCGAGAGGAAAAATGGCTACCTCTGTATTTTACGCAAGAATCACTCAGAGCCATCAGGTGACCACTTGCACAATGTAGCCGCTTACACTTATTCTTCAACATAAAGGCGTGAAACTACGTCACAATGCTGTAGACACCTTGGGGAATACGTAGAAAAAGTAATCTGGTTGATAGCCCATTCACTGCTCAATAGGGACGCATCGGAACGCAGAGCATTCAAAACATGAGTCACTTACAGATTGGATTTTTCTCAATATCGCAATATCAGTTCTGTTATACTCACAGACAATATTTTTACAGTTTTGGAAACTTTAGAGTATTTTCTATCCTAAGCTGTCAATTATATGCATATTCTAGCATCTTGTCCTGACAAAATATCCTGTTTACTTTGGGAACGTTATTTTTCCAAAAATGAAAATACTGCCCCCTAGTCACAACAGGTTAATAGAAATTTTGCAGGACAAAATCTCTTGAGATGCACCATCTTGTTTTCAAGTGTCCAATAAATAAAAGGAATACTTAGTAACAATAATAATATTTTAACTACTGTCTAATAATAATAATAACAACAACAACAAAAAAATCATTAAAAAACGTAAATTAACATTAAAAAAAGTTAGTGGAAACTACTAATAGGCCGAAAACTAATAAAGACTACAGCTACAACTACTAATACAACTTAGAAAAATAAGTATCCATACAGCGCCTTCAGAAAGTATTCATACATTTATGACTTATTCCACATTTTGTTATTTTGCAACCTGAATTCAAATGTATTAAAAAAAAATGTTTGCTAATTTATTGAAAATGAAATAAAGAAATATCTTGTTTATATTCAGTTCCAGTTTGGATACACCTACTCATTCCAGGGCTCATGAAGTAGTCACCTGGAATGCATTTCAATTAACAGGTGTGCATTCTTAAAAGTTAATTTGTGGAATTTCTTTCCTAATTAATGTGTTTGAGCCAATCAGTTGTGTTGTGACAAGGTAGGGGTGGTATCCAGAAGATAGTCCTATTTGGTAAAAGACCAAGTCCATATTATGGCCAAGTCCATATGAAGAACAGCTCAAATAAGCAAAAAGAAACGACAGTCCATCATTACTTTAAGACATGAAGGTCAGTCAATTCCCAACATTTCAAGAACTTTGAAGGTTTCTTCAAGTGCAGTTGCAAAAACCATCAAGCGCGGGGGGGATAGGAGGGACGCCATGTGCGACTGACGTGTTTTCCGTTTGCTCCCGTGGTATTCTTAAAGTTTGTGAATTTTGCAGCAGAACCGTATTTATTTTCAAATATTAATTTAGTGATCCCTTTCCGTAAAAACCAAGGTTGAATTGTTCAGTTCTAATGTTGTCATTGTCTTTTTAGGGTTTTTTTCTGTACTTTTTCCAAACATCTACCACCGTACATTATTACTCTGAGACAAGTTATTCTGGGGGTTTTGGGCGCTCGTTGCTTTTCCATTCTATGCTCTAATGACAGGGTTGAATAACGGGAATGCCCAGAGGGGCCGAAATAATGCGATCAAGTACATTTCATGGAACACCAAAGGGGTTAATAACCAGGTGAAGCGTAAGAGGGTGTTGACACACTTAAAGGGGTTGAATGCAAATATTGCATTTCTACAAGAGACTCACTTGAGGACTGGTGAGCATTTTAGGATGCGTAAGGACTGGGTTGGTCAAGTGTTCCACTCAAACTTTCATAGTAAATCAAGAGGTGCTGCTATTCTGGTTGATAAAGCTACTCCCTTTGTAGCTTCTGAGGTTATTGCTGATCCTAAGGGACGATATGTCATAGTAGCCGGTGAACTGTTTTCTACCCCTCTTGTTTTGGCTAGTGTTTATGCTCCCAATTGGGATGACACAAGTTTAATTTCTTCCTTTCCGTCTGCTATTCCCAATTTAGTTCTCATTTGTTGATTTTAGGGGGGGATTTCAACTGTAAAATGTCCACAGTTCTTGACAAGTCCTCACAAACAAATACCGGCCCATCTAAATGTGCCCTACTTATTCAATCCTTTCTTCAGAAATATGCTATGTTTGAGGCCTGGCGTTTCCTACATCCTACAGATAGACAGTATTCCTTTTATTCTCATGTTCATTAAACATACTCCCGGATTGATTACTTCTTTTTGGACAAAAAACTTCTGCCTAACCTTCGGCAGTGTACTTACGGGAGTATTGTTATCTCTGACCATTCACCATTAGTGCTTGAACTAGAGTTTCCCCAGCGACCTCCTATGTGTTATCAATGTTGTCTCAACCCCATTTTACTCTCAGATAAGGAGTTTGTCAATTTCATTTATTCTGAAATCACCTTATTCCTAGAAACTAATTCAACACCAGGTATGTCCTGCTCTACCATATGGGAGTCTCTCAAAGCATACCTACGTGGCCAAATTATTTCTTATACAGCCAACCAAAACAGAGTTCGCTCTCAGCGACTTCGAGACCGGAGCGAGTCCATAGCCACATTGGATGAGAAGTATGCTACGGATCCTTCCTCTGATCTGCATAAAGAGTGCCAACTACTCCAATCTGAATTTGATGAGCTTTCTACCAGGCAAGCTGAACAGTTACTCTTGCAAGCTCGATACAAAGTCTATGAACAAGGCGACAAGGCCAGTAAACTCCTTGCGCATCAGATCCGTAAATCTGAGGCCTCACGTTTAATCCCACAAATAAGGTGCCACCACAGTTATACATAAAGAGATCAATGATCAATTTTAACAATTTTACTCTGCGCTATACACCTCTGAATCCCCTTAAGACCCTTTGCTGATTGACTCCTTCTTTAATGGCTTGAATATGCCTTCAATTGATACAGACTCCCATGACTGTCTAGAAGAAGAATTTACGCTTGAGGAGATTGCAACAGCAGTGTCCGCAATGAAAAGTGGTAAATCACCAGGTCCAGACGGTTTTCCAACCGAATTTTACAGGACGTTTTCTGGTCTGCCTTGCCCATTCTTGTCTCGACTATTTGCAGAGTGCCTTAATACTTCAAAGCTAGCGCCTAGTCTTTATCAGGCTTCAATTTCATTACTATTAAAGAAAAATAAAGACCCCCTGGAATGTGGATCCTATCGCCCAATCTCGCTTTTAAACTGTGATTACAAAATCCTAGCTAAGCTTTTAGCCATCCGCATGGAAGGCTTGCAGCACCAAGTAATACACTCTGACCAGACTGGCTTTGTGAGAACTAGGCATTTATTTTTCAATATTAGGTGCCTTATGAATATACTGTACTCCCCAGCGTCGGGGGACCTGGAGATGGTGGTCTCACTTGATGCAGAAAAAGCGTTTGACCGCATTGAGTGGGATTACCAAACAGCTGCCCTTTATAGATTTGGCTTTGGCCCCAAATTCATTGCGTGGATAAAGATTCTTTATTTTTCCCCCATGGCTTCGGTACGGACTAATAACTTGTCCTCTGACTATTTTCCCTTGCACCGCGGATCCAGACAGGGTTGTCCACTCTCCCCCTTGCTGTTTGCTTTGGCAATCGAGCCTCTCGCCATTGCACTACGCTCTAATGATGCCATTCAAGGTATAATCAGGGCGGGCTGGGAGAAGAAAGTCTCGCTATATGCTGACAACATCCTTTTGTTTATCTCCAACCCTGATACCTCATTGCCACGTGCCCTATCTGTTCTTAAAAAGTTTGGATCAATCTCAGGGTACAAGCTGAATCTAGGCAAGAGTGAGCTTTTTCCGGTAAACAAGGCTGCTTTAAAGTGCTCTTTTACAAGTTCTCAGTTTAGGATTGTCCGGGATCAATTCACCTACTTGGGAGTAAAAGTGACAAGGAAATATTCAAATTTGTTTCAGGAAAACTTTGTTGCTCTAGAAGACAGTCTGAAACAATCTTTTACTTTTTGGACTTCGCTACCCCTTTCTTTTATCGGAAGGATTAATGTCATTAAAATGAATGTGTTGTCCAAATGTTTATTATTTATTTCAATGTTTACCCATTTTTATTCTTTTTTTATTTCACTGGATCAAATATTCATGCATTTTATTTGGGATGGCAAGGTACCACGGATTAGTAGAAAACATTTACAGAAGCCTAGGTCATTGGGGGGTTTAGCTCTACCAAATTTTCAGACATACTACTGGGCTGCAAACTTCAGAGCCCTTCTGTACTGGCTGCAGACTGATCCTACTGGCCCTAGACCACTCTGGGTCCAGATGGAGTCTGAATCGTGTAAACCTGCAGCACTTTCCTCTGTGTTGTGCTCATCTCTCCCAGTGTCCCTAGGCAAAAGGTGTGTCAACCCAATTGTAAAGCAGTCTCTTAAAATTTGGAATCAGTTCTGTTTAGCCTTTAGCCTCCGAGGCTTTTCTCTATCAGGCCCAATCAATCAGAACATTTTATTTCCTCCATCTTTGAATGATGGTGCTTTTGGCATTTGGCACTCACTAGGCCTCTCCTCGCTAGCCCAATTATTCTTTGATGATACATTTGTCTCTTTTTCTCAGCTGCAGGAAAAGTTCAATCTCCCCCAATCCCACTTTTTCTGCTATCTCCAGACTCTCCCATTACAGCCCTTTTTGGAGTACTGCCCATGGGTACACCCCTATCAAGAATCCAGTCGGACACTGTTGCTTATACAACTCTTTTAGCTAGACGGCTAATACTACAGAACTGGAAGATGGCAGCTCCCCCATCTTATAAATATTGGGTGAGAGATGTGTTGTGCTCTCTGAAACTAGAAAAAATTCAATTCAATTAACGTGGGAACCCCAAACTGTTTAATGAGGCTTGGGCTCCATCCCGGTCTTACTTTAAACAGTCCATCCTCTGATGGCATTCCAATTAAAACTAAAATAAGTCTGTATTTGACCCCCCTGTGACTTAAGGGTTGGAGGATCTTCTCTCTGTGTTTTTGCTGGGGAGGCATTAAGGTCCATGTGCTTATTGATTGTGACCCGCGGATGCCTTGTTCATCTTGCCCGGGCAGGGACTGAAGTGTGAGCTTGATTTTCCCAGTTATTTTTACATTTTGTTCACGCCTACATGAATAATCATTCTATTTTAAAGCATTGTAAACGTTATTTTTGGTCCAGTGGATGGTCGGTCTGTGGCCATGACTGTGAGTGGTTGCATTTCTCCACCCTTATCCCTTGACTGTTTACAGGAACAATGGTGAGGTGCTTGCTCTGTCCCTGTACTATAGATTGCCCTTTCACCTTTGTAGCCTTCTGCCTGGTGTGTTTAACTTGTCTTAAGATTGGTATCTTTAAAGCTATTTTTTTTTTTTCTAGTTGAGTATATTATTTATATTGCTTTGTGTTGTGTTGTCTTGTCTGTGTGTGTGTGTAAAACTTAATAAACAGAGTTAAAAAATTAAAATTAAAAACATCAGGCGCTATGATTAAACTGGCTCTCATGAGTACCGCCACAGGAAAGGAAGACCCAGAGTTACCTCTGCTGCAGAGGATAAGTTCATTGGAGCTACCAGCCTTAGAAATTGCAGCTCAAATCAATTCTTCACAGAGTTCAAGTAACGGACACATCTCAACATCAACTGTTCAGAGGAGACTGTGTGAACAGGCTTTCAAGGTCGAATTGCTGCAAAGAAACCACTACTAAAGAACACCAATAATAAGAAGAGACTTGCTTGGGCCAACAAACATGGGCAATGTACATTAGACCGGTGGAAATCTGTCTGTCCTTTGATCTGATGAGTTCAAATTTGACATTTTTGGTTCCAACCGAAAATCTTTATGAGATGCAAAGTAGGTGAACGGATGATCTCTGTATGTGTGGTTCCCACCGTGAAGCATTGAGGAGGTGGTGTGATGGTGCTTTGCTGGTGGCACACTCTACCAGCATGGCTACCACAGCATTCTGAGGCAATACGTATCCCATCTGGTTTGCGCTTAGTGGGACTATCATTTGTTTGTCAACAGGACAATGATCCAAAACACACCTCCAGGCTGTGTAAGGGCTATTTGACCAAGGAGAGTGATGGGAGTGCTGTGTCAGATGACCTGTCCTCCACAATCATCTGACCTCAACCCAATTGAGATGGTTTGGGATGAGTTGGACCACAGAGTGAAGGAAAAGCAGCCAACAAGGGCTCAGCATATGTGGGAACTCCTTCAAGACGGTCGGAAAAGCATTCCTCATGAAGCTAGTTGAGAGAATGTCAAGAGTGTGCAAAGCTGTCATCAAGGCAAATGGTTGCTACTTTGAAGAATCTCAAATATAAAATATATTTTGATTTGTTTAACACTTTTTTGGTTACTACATGATTCCATATGTGTTATTTCATAGTTTTGAGGTCTTCACTATTATTCTAAAATGTAGAAAACAGTAAAAATAAAGAAAAACCATTGAGTGGGTGTGTCCAAACTTTTGACTGGTACTGTATTATTCTTACCCCTTTACCATGACACTCCAAACTGAGATCAGGTGCATCCAATAGCACCTGTAGCTAGGCCTGTGGCGGCCACAAAATTTAGTCAGCCAGTGATTGTCAAGCAAATAACTGTCGATCTCACGGTAATTTACCGTTAATTAACAAACACATTCAGCATCTCTTGGCTTTCACACATAGACTACAAGCCACTGATGCAGACATCTACATTTAAAAAAGTCAAATAAATCCATGTATTATAGCCTACACCTTCACAATAAATCCATTATTTATTTTAGACAGGTCTAAAGAAGCATGATATGAAGAAATTGCTATCTATTTCAGAAGAACAGAATAGCATACTCTGAGTTTTCCTTATGTTAGGTCCTAATGCGGCTATGCCAAATGGCTGTGGGCTACACTAGCTCATTTAGCAGACAAGATTTGCTTAGAATTCCGTGGCATTATTGAATACAAGTGAACCAAGCTGAATAACATATACATATTTTCTCCAAATGATCTGAGGGAGTGCGCACATGCGGATATTCTGTGTTGAGTGGTTAACAAAGAAATAGGTACTCCTATATGCTTAATTTAGAGTTATTAATGTAACTTGTTGTTGTACAAACATTGGGCTATATGTTTTGATTTTTTATAGATTTTAAGGCTGCATGATGTAACAAATGATGATTTTTTAAAAAGTAGCTTGAAAAGGCATGAGCTCTGCTTTGTTTTTTTGCGCAGGCTGTACATACTTCATTAGTCTCTCATTCACAATTTGACAAGTAGTTGATAATGCTACGAATTCCACGCCGGTGTCCCCTTTTTGGCTGTAATGCACCCTTAAAAAAATCCATGCATGTGTTGTGCCCTTCTCCCTGAGTGCTGCGCGCTCTCCATCATGTGATCGTTTTTTTCTCACAGGCTACAAGTGAAGACAGACACAC
Source organism: Oncorhynchus nerka (assembly GCF_034236695.1). Lineage (NCBI taxonomy): Eukaryota > Metazoa > Chordata > Actinopteri > Salmoniformes > Salmonidae > Oncorhynchus > Oncorhynchus nerka. The sequence goes on from NC_088423.1 coordinate 22,424,454, forward strand.
CAGGGACGCAACTGCAACTTAATACATGTCATCTATGCATTTAAATAGTGAATGGAGGGTGCTTTCTCGTGATTCATTTTTATGGCAGCCAGGTAGGCTATACTCCTGTTGTAAAGATAAGCAATGTGCTTAATATTAGGAAAGTTGAGAAATAAATGTAGTAGCCCTAGCCTATAGAAAGCTGATGGGATCCTCCTCTTTTTAAGAGGCCATCACTCTGTTTTCTCACGCAATTGCATAGCCTATAGAAATGTTGCACAATATGAGCTCATATGACGTGTTGGATTCAATTTTTGATTACATTTGCATTGATGTCAGAGTGATTAGAGGGACAATAGAGTGCTGAGTACCAAGCAGTTAGCAAGTTTGGTAGGCTACTAATGACCATGAGCAGCATCAGAGCTTGGAGAAGCCTAATTACCGTAACTAAACGGTCACGTGGAATTTGACTGCCTTCATGACACATGACCGCAGGTGTGGCGGTAATACGGTCACCGCAACAGCCCTACCTGTGGCCAATTAAATTGTTTGGAAATTATTTAGAAAGAAGCACACCTGTGTCTATATAAGTTCCCACAGTTGACAGTGCATGTCAGAGAGAAAACAACTAACCCAATTGAACATGCTTCGAACTAATGATGAGTGTATGAAGTGGAGGGAGTACAGGGCTTAGCATGTCTCTCGGGGAGGCTAAAAATAGATTGTGGCATGGAAAAATGTAATATTTTTCAGAAGGAATCGGGTAATTGGTTAAGGGAGGAGGATTGGAAGGAAAGAGAGAGGAGGTTGAAAAGAATGAGGGAGGCAGAAGATGGGTTTTAATCTGTTGAAGCGAGCAATAACAAGGGAGAGGGTATGTCGAGGAAGATTGGTGTCAAGTTTAAACAGAGTGAGCCAGACGCCAGTTCGAATTCTGGAGGTGAAATGAAAGGGGTAGAAGGTGTTGTGAGGAGCTCGGAGCCCGAGCCTTGCATTGATGGACATGATTATGATAAAGATATGTTTGGCCCAGTAGGAATGATAATTTTGAAGAGGATGGAAGCAGGCCTTTTGGCTTATTCATGGGTAGTTTCAGTTTGGGTGGAAAAGATGGTGGGTGCTCTTGAGTCGGTGAAGGTAACCCGAAGTGGACTTGTGATGTTTGTTTATTTCTTCAGATGAGAGGGAGCAGATGCTCTGTGCGACGCAACTTTGGTCAAGATCTGTTTCTTAGGAACCAGGCACCACTGAAAGGAGTGATTTCTGAGGTAGCATTAGGTGTGGAAGTGGAGAAATTGAAGTTGAAGATTCCTGGTGTTTGTGACACCAGCCATTTGGTGCAACGCAGACCCGGTGGTGAGCTTGGTGAAACAGTCACTGTCAGTCCTTTTGCGCTTTGAGTCAGTCTCTACCCGACAAATTCATGGTAGGATATATCAGTTATCCTGTTAGAGCTTTTGTGCCGAACCCACTGCTCTATTTCAGGTGTCAGGTTTATGGTCCTGTTGCAGCAGCGTGTAGGAGAGAGATTCCAATATGTGGGAAGTGTGCAGGAGGACATGGGATAGAGGATTGTGTCGTTTCGGTGGATAAGGTTGCTTGTGTCAACTGTAGGGGTACACATTTTGGTGGGGATCGGAAGTGTCCGGTGCGAGAGAGACAGGTTGAGGTGGCTAGAGTCAGAGTAGTGCGGAAGGTGTCGTATGCTGAGGCTAGTGAAGAAAGTAGAGGAGGATGGGTCAAGGGTCAGGGATTCTAGCACAGAGGAATAGGCCAATACATCCTTCAGTAAGGTTGGATTCTTAGCATTCATAGCAATGGTTATCAACTGTACAGCAGAAATGGAATGTAAATCACAGAAAATAGATTTGGTGGCAGCTGCCGAGAAGTACTTGGGTGTACGATAGTTGACTTCAGAAGAGTTACAGGGTGAATGGAGTGGTAGTGTCCCATCCTCTTAGCCCGTTGGCCTGGGGTAGGATCAGATCGGGCTAAAGTAGTGGAATTAGGTGCTGGGTTTTAATGAGTATAGGTTTAATTGGTAGGGTAATTAAAATGTTTATTTTTTTCAGTTCCCCTTTTCCATTTTGTATCACAAAGTGTAATGGATCTATACCATAGTTCAGTTGGGGGCGGTAATGCAACATATTGGATGCAAACCACCACTAAACCTAACTGAAGAAGAAGAAGCATGCATGTCAGAAGTGCATGAGCAGAAACTATACCATGACGTCCCCACTATCTGTCGATCTCTGAGATTGAATTGTGGTGAGGCATATATCTGGAGAAGTGTATAAAACCATTTCTAGAGTGTTGAAAGCAACATCACTTTGCAAAAATGTTTTCATTTGTCATTATGGGGTATTGTGTGTAGATGGGTGAGAAAAAAATAATATTTGATCCTTTTTGAATTCAGGCTGTAAACACAACAACATGTGGAATTAGTCAAGGGGTATGAATACTTTCTGAAGGCACTGAAACTACATATTTACAATGTTTTTCACATTGTGATGTTTCTATTAGTTCAAAACACACAGTTTGTTCTTAACATTTGAAAAGGGCTTTCTTAAATTCATCGTGTGATTTTAATGCACTGATTTCTATAGTATTCCAGTCATTTCGGCCTTTGTATCTGAAAGATCTTACTGATACAGTTGAAGTCAGAAGTTAACATACACCTTAGCTAAATACATTTAAACTCAGTTTTTCACAATTCCTAACATTTAATCCCAGGAATAATTCCCTGTTTTAGGTCAGTTAGGATTACCACTTTATTTCAAGAATGTGAAATGTCAGAATAATAGTAGAGAGAATGATTAATTTCAGATTTGATTTCTTTCATCACATTCCCAGTGGGTCAGAAGTTTACATGCACTCAATTAGTATTTGTTAGCATTGCCTTAAACAATTTAAACTTAATCAAAGGTTTCGGGTAGCCTTCCACAAGCTTCCCACAATAAGTTGGGTGAATTTTGGCCCATTCCTCCTGACAGAGCTGGTGTAACTCAGTCAGGTTTGTAGGCCTCCTTGCCCGAAAAAGCTTTTTCAGTTCTGCCCCATACATTTTCTATAGGATTGAGGTCAGGGCTTCTTGATGGCCACTCCAATAACTTGACTTTGTTGTCCTTAATCCATTTTGCCAATACTTTGGAAGTATGCTTGGGGTCATAGTCCATTTGGAAGACCCATTTGCGACCAAGCTTTAACTTCCTGACTGAAGTCTTGAGATGTTGCTTCAATATATCCACAATTTTCCTCCCTCGTGATGTCATCTATTTTGTGAAGTGCACTAGTCCCTCCTGCAACAAAGCTCCCCACAACATGATGCTGCCACCCCCGTGCTTCACGGATGGGATGGTGGTCTTCGGCTTGCAAGCCTCCCCCTTTCTCCTCCAAACATAACGATGGTCATTATGGCCAAACAGTTCTATTTTTGTTTCATCAGACCAGAGGACAGTTCTCCAAAAAGTATGATCTTTGTCCCCATGTGCAGTTGCAAACCGTAGTCTGGCTTTTTTATGGTGGTTTTTGAGCAGTGGCTTCTTCCTTGCTGAGCGGCCTCTTCCTTGCTGAGTGGCCTTTCAGGTTGTGTCGATATAGGACTCGTTTTACTGTGGATATAGATACTTTTGTACTGGTTCCCTCCAGCATCTTCACAAGGTCCTTTGCTGTTGTTCTGGGATTGATTTGCACTTTTCGCACCGAAGTACGTTCATCTCTAGGAGATAGAACGTGTCTCCTCCCTGAGCGGTATGACGGCTGCGTGGTCCCATGGTGTTTATACTTGCGTACTATTGTTTGTACAGATGAACATGGTACCTTCAGTCATTTGGAAATTGCTCCCAAGGATAAATCAGACTTGTGGAGGTCTACAAATTTTGGCTGATTTCTTTTGATTTTCCTAGGATGTCAAGCAAAGAGGCACTGAGTTTGAAGGTAGGCCTTGAAATACATCCACAGGTACACCTCCAATTGACTCAAATGATGTCAATTAGCATATCAGAAGCTTCTAAAGCCATGATATTTTCTGTAATTTTCCAAGCTGTTTAAAGGCACAGTCAACTTAGGGTATGTAAATGTCTGACCCACTGGAATTGTGAGACAGTGAATTATAAGTGAAATAATCTGGTCTGTAAACAATTGTTGGAAAAATTGGAAAAATTAACTTGCCAAAACTATAGTTTGTTAACAAGAAATTTGTGGAGTGGTTGAAAATTACTCCATCATAAATGTATGTAAACTTCCGACTTCAACTGTATGTGATATGTGGTTGTCTTACCTAGCTACCTTAAAGGACAATTCCACAAATTTTCAACCTCATGTTCATTATCTCCAGCAGAATAACTGTTTATACATATGTGACAACGGCACATTTTTAAATCACAGTTTTTCTTACTTTAAGATCATGGAAACGAGCCATTTTCACATATGTAGACAACGGTATGGTGCCGTATACTGAATGCGAGGTTGAAAAGTGGCGGAATTGCCCTTTAAGATGAATTCACTAAGTAAGTCACTGTCACGCCCTGACCTTAGAGATACTTTTTATGTTTTTATTTTGGTTTGGTCAGGGCGTGAGTTGGGGTGGGCATTCTATGTTTTGTGTTTCTATGATTTACTATTTCTATGTTATGGCTGGGTATGGTTCTCAATCAGGGACAGCTGTCTATCGTTGTCTCTGATTGGGAACCATACTTCGGTACCATTCTTCCCACCTGTGTTTGTGGGAAGTTAACTTTGTTTGATGGCACATAGCCTTAAGCTTCATCCTGGACGGTAAGGGATCCTGGAGGCAGGCTGGGGAGTATCACCGTCCACGGGAGGAACTGGAGGCAGCAAGAGCAGAGCGGCAGCGTTACGAAGGGACTCGGCTAGCAAGGAAGTCCGAGAGGCAGCTCCCCAAAATGTTTTGGAGGGGGGGCACACGGGGAGTGTGGCTGAGGCAGGTTGGAGACCTGAGCCAACTCCATGTGCTTACCGTGGCGAGCGTCGTACTGGTCAGGCACCGTGTTATGTGGTTGAGCGCACGGTGTCTCCAATGCGGATGCACAGCGCTGTGCGCTACCTTCCAGCTTCCTGAATCGGCCGGGCTAGAGTGGGCATCCAGCCAGGTCGGAGGATGACGGCTCAGAGCATTTGGCCGCCAGTACGTCTCTATGGCCCGGGATATCCTGCGCCAGCTCTGCGCACTGTGTCTCCAGTGCGTCTGCACAGCCCAGTGCCCCATGTACCTGTGCCACGCATCTGCAGGGCGAAAATAACCATCCAGCCAGGAAGGGTTGTGCAGGCTCTACGCGCAAGACCTCCAGTGCGCCTCCACGGCCCAGTGTATCCTGTGCCTGTCCCCAGAAGGACAGTGCCTCCTGTATGTCTCTCCAGCCTGGTGAGTCCTGTGCCTGCGCCCAGTCCGGAGCCCCCAGAGACGACGGCCTCCAGTCCGGAGCCCCCAGAGACGACGGTCGCCAGTCCGGAGCCCCCAACGACGACGGTCGCCAGTCCGGAGCCCCCAGCGACGACGGTCGCCAGTCCGGAGCCCCCAGCGACGACGGTCGCCAGTTCGGGGCCCCCAGCGACGACGGTCGCCAGTCCGGGGCCCGCTGCGACGGCGGTCGCCAGTCCGGGGCCCGCAATGAGGGCCCCAGGTCCGGGGTTGGACGCGAGAGTCCCCGCACCAGAGGTGCCACCAAAGTGGGATGAGCCAGCGGTGGAGTGGGGTCTGCGCCCCGCACCTGAGCTGCCGCCGCGGATAGATGCCCACCCAGACCCTCCCCTATAGGTTTAGGTTTTGCGGCCGGAGTCCGCACCTTTGGGGGGGGGTAATGACACGCCCTGACCTTAGAGATCCTTTTTATGTCTCTATTTTGGTTTGGTCAGGGTGTGAGTTGGGGTGGGCATTCTATGTTTTGTGTTTCTATGATTTTCTATTTCTAGGTTTTGGCCGGGTATGGTTCTCAATCAGGGACAGCTGTCTATCGTTGTCTCTGATTGGGAACCATACTTAGGTACCCTTTTTCCCACCGGTGTTTGTGGGAAGTTAACTTTGTTTGATGGCACACAGCCTTAAGCTTCACGGTGTGTTTTGTATTGTTTAGTCGGCGTCACTTCTTAAATAAAGTCAAATGTACGCTCACCACGCTGCACCTTGGTCCTCATCCTTCAACAGCCGTGACAGTCACTCTGGATAAGATCATCTGCTTAATGACTAAAATGTAAATGCAAATGTATCCTTTAAATTATTCTGAAAGTCCGGAAATGTAATTCATCCTTGAAATTATTCATAAATCATTCAGAATGTTCTGAAATTATTTCAATGCTTTCCAATCATGTATTAGCAAACAAAAACATATACCTAATGTGTGGACAGCTCCAGAACACTAACACTTCATATGCTGCCGTATATTTAGGAGAAAACAGGAAGTAAAAACAATCAAACAAAACCTGACGCATGGTAATAAGCTAAGAGGATGGTTTCCATGACAACTGTTGCTACTCCAGAGCCATCACAGCTGAGGGTCGAGCAGGGGAGAGAAGGATGTGACCGACAAAGAAGAAAGGGAGCGAGGGGAGAAATATTGAGGTAAGGGAGAAAAAAAGTAGAGGCAGCAAGGGGGGAGAAAAAGAGAGGGAAGAGAAGCTGACAAAGAGACAGAAAGATGTGTGTATAGAGTGAGGAGAGAGAGGGGAAAGGAAGATATTAACAAAAAAAGAAAGAGAAGAGAGCAAATTAGAGATTCTGACAGGGAAGAAAAACCGACAGGAAAGAGGAGATTCGGACAAAAGAGAAAGATAATGACAAAGTGTAACCTGAGAAAAGGAGAGCTAATTGAAAAGAGATGGGAAAAGCGAGATTGTCTGCGTAAAAAAAGTGACTCTCCAATCTCCATCCATTCAGTTCTCCCCTCTCCCTCCATGTCTGCCTCTCTTCTCCCACCATCTCTTAGCCTCCTTCTCTACTCCCTCAATCCCTGCTATTCTCCCCCACTCTTCCTCTACTCCTGCCATGCAGAGAGACAGACTGAGTGCCAAAGCAGTCGCATCTAATGGGACTCAGGCTGTGCTTCAGCCATCAGCAAGGGAAGGAAGCTAACAGTCTAATCACTTGTTAATAGTGCACATCTTTTAGCTGGAACACTCACAGACATACACACAGACATACAGCATGAAAAATAAAAAACTCACTCACTCTCGTACATGCAAAGTTGATACTGAAAAATAAGTAGAGGGTGGCAATAAAATGTCCACAGTATCTGAGCTACAGAACTCAACATCCACTTATATATTTACTGCATGGAATACAACATTATCCACACAGAGTCAAAGTTCTGTTAAGTTGATATAAACATTTGTAAATTGCTGCTAGTGTGTGAGAATGCGTTGGGTCATTTGTAAATTCAAAGCGTTGTTAGACTGTCCGTTCGTATATTAAGAGTGTTTCACTCTCGGTGCGTTCAGAGCGCACACTGGACGCTCTGGCCGATGAGTAGGGTTGATTCAAACATTCTGACTTCTGGTTAACATTAGCTAAGTGGCTAGCTACTTCCAGACACATAATGAGAGAACAACCCATTCTGACCATTTTACTCGCCCTAGCAGAGCTGGTTAGGCTGTTAACATGTTAACCAGAGCGTTAGTGACTAACTGTGCTGCTGGCAACAATGTAATTACACTTTTTTACCGACTTTTAGTGACACCGGCCATATTCAATGGGTGTTGAGCGTTCGTAAATTCATCAGTTATTCTGCGAACTGGCACACTCAGACGAGAGTCTTTTGTTATGACATGTAGCTAGCTAACTAGGTAAACAACAAACCATAAGCCCAACTCATGACATTACTAGAGAGGACCGAGCACGCCTCAATTCTCATCAACGGGGCTGTAGTGGAGCAGGTTGAGAGTTTCAAGTTCCTTGGTGTCCACATCACCAACATACTATCATGGTCCATCACACCAAGACAGTCGTGAAGAGGGAACGACAAAACCTATCCCCCCTCAGGAGACTGAAAAGATTTGGCATGGGTCCTCAGATCCTCAAAAGGTTCTACAGCTGCAACATCGAGAGCATGGTTGCATCACTGCCTGGTATGGCAACTGCTTGGCCTCCGATCACAAGGCACTACAGAGGAAGGCCCTAAAAATTGTCAAAGACCCCAGCCACCCCGGTCATACTGTTCTCTCTGCTACCCATACCCAAGTCTATGGCTACCCATAACCAAGTCTATGGCTACCCATAACCAAGTCTATTGCTACTCATACCCAAGTCTATTGCTACTCATACCCAAGTCTATGGCTACCCATACCCAAGTCTATGGCTACCCATACCCAAGTCTATGGCTACCCATACCCAAGTCTATTGCTACTCATACCCAAGTCTATTGCTACTCATACCCAAGTCTATGGCTACCATGGCTACCCGGACCATTTGCATTGTGTCCCACCAACCCCTCCCCCTCCCGCCATCCCCTCTTTTACGCTGCTGCTGCTACTCTCTGTTTATCATCTATGCATAGTCACTTTAACTATATATTCATGCACATATTTTAGCCCGACTAACTGGTGCCGGTCTGTTGTCAATTTGTTTACTGTAAAATAGCATTGTATCTGGACAAACACAATTTTTTCCAAAGTTTACTAATGGTTGGTAACAGGCTGATTTGTCAGCTATTTGAGCCAGTTATCATTATCAAGCGTTGTACACATATTATCCAAATACTGACTGCCTATAGCAGTACTCCAAAAGAAGAGGCTTTAGATGAGGCAGGTGAACTTGTAACCACAACACTTCAACAACATTTGACATGACATCCTCTAAGCTTTACATGAATAATGGCTCTGAACATATACAGCAACACCTCACCCATAGGCATTCCTGTCTTTTCTTCAGATGTTATATCCCTGTATTGCTACTGCTGTATCATCAAAGGAAATATCTAAGTGAGTTTCAGAGATGGCCAGTATATAAATGTTAGCAAGTTATTGATTTCATGAAGCTTATAGCTAAGGCTGCATATATTAAATATGGGCTATTCTTAGCCCTTTCCTTGGTAGTTAATCAGCAATAGACATAATATGAAGGCAAAATAAATGTGTGTGTGATGTTAGGCTCAAGGTCCCAGACCTATCTGGTCAGATCATCCATTCTGTTGTTAGTTGAGTCCATCAGTATTTGGACCAAGTTCTTGAAGCTATTTTCCTGTTGTAAAAACTGATTGTAGAACAATGTGTGTTTGTTTCAAAGATCCTCCACCTGTGATAGAGAAACACTGTCCTCTCCATGACTCCCAACTTAGGCTGACGCTGGTACTCCATACAGTTCCAGAGAGAGGGCAGGTGGCAGGGCAGATTTAAACAGCAAGGAGTTAGACAGCCACAAGCTCGGGACAATCCGCAGTCCCAGCTACAAGGGCTAACCACGTCACAGGATCCAAATTGAAAATGGTAGTTAATAACCAAACTTTTTCAATAGAACACTTTTTCAGACAATTTTCAAAACAACAAACTGAGCTTTACATCGTTCAACACAGGACGTGTAAGTGTTCAATTAATTTGAGATCTAGTGAATGAGACGGCCATTGCATAAGGTTTACATAGTTTTCATGCTCATTGATAGCTTTAACGTCATTGAATGGCTGAGTTAAACACACACACTAACACAATCTAACTACCTCATCCCCATATTGTTTTTATTTACTTTTCTGCTCTTTTGCATACCAGTATTTCTACTTGCACATCATCATCTGCTCATCTATCACTCCAGTGTTAATTTGCTAAACTGTAATTACTTCGCTACTATGGCCTGTTTATTGCCTTACCTCACGCCATTTGCACACACTGTATATAGACTTCCTTTTTTTCTATTGTGTTATTGACTGTACGCTTGTTTATTCCATGTGTAACTCTGTTGTTGTTTGTGTCGCACTACTTTGCTTTATCTTGGCCAGGTCGCAGTTGTAAATGAGAACTTGTTCTGAACTAGCCTACCTGGTTAAATAAAGGTGAATTTTTTTTTTTAAATACCCACGCACTAGAGTATGTCAATGGAGTTGAGGTCGGAATTACCGCTTATTGCTTATGGTGCTCTAGATCCTTTCCTAGAGCTCCGCTAAAAACTGCTCTGCACTTTGACGCTCCGAATTCGCTCAATTCATTAAAATCACAATTGAACCAATACCCATCTATTTTTGTGACTACCTGAACCTACCACTTGGTTTTGAAGTATTGAAACTAAACCATATGACTTGAATGAAAAGTATTTGAATAAACATGAAAAGGTGAATGTACGACGCAAACATAATTTCAAATAAGGCTACATGCGTCACACCCTGATCCGTTTCACCCGTCTTTGTGATTGTCTCCACCCCCCTCCAGGTGTCGCCCATCTTCCCCATTATCCCCTGTGTATTTATACCTGTGTTCTCTGTTTGTCTGTTGCCAGTTCGTCTTGTTTGTCTAGCCAACCAGCATGTGTCAGCTCCTGCTTTTCCCGTCTCTCTTTTCTCGTCCTCCTGGTTTTTGACCCTTGCCTGTCCTGACCCTGTACCCACCCGCCTGACCACTCTGCCTGCCCCTGACCCTGAGCCTGCAGTCCTATACCTTTGCCCCACCTCTGGATTACCGACCTCTGCCTAACCTGATCCTGTCTGCCGTCCTGTACCTTTCCCCCTGTTGCTGTAATACACATTGTTACTGCGACACGGTCTGCATCTGGGTCTTACCTTGATACCTGATACCCTTTAAATTTATAAACACTAACTAGATCAGGAGCCAGACAGGGAGCCTAATTAATGAATTATTTTGGCTATTTATTTCAAGGCTATAGCCTACAAAGAAATACATTGTGAAGCATGTGCAACACTAGGCTGGTAGGGACATAAACCGCTCAGCATTAAACAACATTTTGTTGTATTAAATCTTTTTGGTATATAAATTGCGCATATAGGCTGCATATACTTATAATTAAATACAAATTAAACAAAAAATGCCTTATTAGGCTCCGTCTACAGTGCCTTTGAATTCATTTTTAGAAACATGAGTTTGGCCAGAGTCTGTGGCTTCAGGCTCATGCGATGGTGCCTGGAGAGCAGGACAGCAGTGGAGAATATCCTCTTTGTGCTTGCAGAGCCACTGGGGATGCTAAACACTCTTCGGGCCACTCTTGCCAGGCTACCTATATTTTATCTTAGTTGGCCAAAATCAATTATGGCCTAATGTATAGATAATAGAACAAAAATGAACAAAACTTTTAAGAGATCTGATTTCTTGTTTATAAATACTTTGCTACAATGGCACACTTAGTTAGCAACCCACCTCGTTACTTTCTGTTAGCATGTGCACATAGTACACCATCATGCTTTTGGGATAAGTGTCCTTTCAGATTCCACAATGATTCTTTAGTTGTGGAACTCTATTGGAGGGATGTGACACCATTCTTCCACGAGAAATAATATAATTTGGTGTTTTGTTGATGGTGGTTGAAATCACTATCTCAGGCGCCGCTCCAGAATCTTCCATAAGTGTTCAATTGGGTTGAGATCTGGTGACTGAGACGGCCATGACATATGGTTTACATTGTTTCCATGCTCATCAAACCATTCAGTGGCCACTCATATATATATATATATATATATTTCATCCCTCATTTACTGGAGAGTTTCCTTTATTCTGGAAGTTAATGTAAGCATCCATTTTAGCTTTAAAAAAAAAAAAAAAATATATATATATATATACACACACACTGCTCAAAAAAATCAAGGGAACACTAAAATAACACATCCTAGATCTGAATGAATGAAATATTCTTATTAAATACTTGTTTCTTTACATAGTTGAATGTGCTGACAACAAAATCACACAAAAATGATCAATGGAAATCAAATTTAGCAACCCATGGAGGTCTGGATTTGGAGTCACACTGAAAATTAAAGTGGAAAACCACACTACAGGCTGATCCAACTTTGATGTAATGTCCTTAAAACAAGTCAAAATGAGGCTCAGTAGTGTGTGTGGCCTCCATGTGCCTGTATGACCTCCCTACAACGCCTTGGCATGCTCCTGATGAGGTGGCGGATGGTCTCCTGAGGGATCTCCTCCCAGACCTGGACTAAAGCATCCACCAACTCCTGGAGAGTCTGTGGTGCAACGTGGCGTTGGTGGATGGAGCGAGACATGATGTCCCAGATGTGCTCAATTGGATTCAGGTCTGGGGAACGGGCGGTCGATAGCATCAATGCCTTCCTCTTGCAGGAACTGCTGACACACTCCAGCCACATGAGGTCTAGCATTGTCTTGCATTAGGAGGAACCCAGAGCCAACCGCACCAGCATATGGTCTCACAAGGGGTCCAAGAATCTCATCTCGGTACCTAATGGCAGTCAGGCTACCTCTGGCGAGCACATGGAGGGCTGTGCGGCCCCCCAAAGAAATGCCACCCTACACCATGACTGACCCACCGCCAAACCGGTCATGCTGGAGGATGTTGCAGGCAGCAGAACTTTCTCCACGGCATCTCCAGACTCTGTCACGTCTGTCACATGTGCACAGTGTGAACCTGCTTTCATCTGTGAAGAGCACAGGGCGCCAGTGGTGAATTTGCCAATCTTGGTGTTCTCTGGCAAATGCCAAACGTCCTGCACGGTGTTGGGCTGTAAGCACAACCCCCAACTGTGGACGTTGGGCCCTCATACCACCCTCATGGAGTCTGTTTCTGACCATTTGAGCAGACACATGCACATTTGTGGCCTGCTGGGGGTCATTTTGCAGGGCTCTGGCAGTGCTCCTCCTGCTCCTCCTTGCACAAAGGTGGAGGTAGCGGTCCTGCTGCTGGGTTGTTGCCCTCCTACACGTCTCCTGATGTACTGGCCTGTCTCCTGGTAGCGCCTCCATGCTCTGGACACTACGCTGACAGACACAGCAAACCTTCTTGCCACAGCTCGCATTGATGTGCCATCCTGGATGAGCTGCACTACCTGAGCCACTTGTGTGGGTTGTAGACTCCGTCTCATGCTACCACTAGAGTGAAAGCACCGCCAGCATTCAAAAGTGACCAAAACATCAGCCAGGAAGCATAGGAACTGAGAAGTGGTCTGTGGTCACCACCTGCAGAACCACTCCTTTATTGGGGGTGTCTTGCTAATTGCCACCTGTTGTCAATTCCATTTGCACAACAGCATGTGAAATTTATTGTCAATCAGTGTTGCTTCCTAAGTGGACAGTTTGATTTCACAGAAGTGTGATTGACTTGGAGTTACATTGTGTTGTTTAAGTGTTCCCTTAAATTTTTTGAGCAGTGTATATATATTTCACCTTTATTTAACCAGGTAGGCTAGTTGAGAACAAGTTCTCATTTACAACTGCGACCTGGCCAAGATAAAGCAAAGCAGTGTGACACAGACAACACAGAGTTACACATGGAGTAAACAATAAACAAGTCAATGACACAGTAGAAAACAGAAAGTCTATATATAGTGTGTGCAAAAGGCATGAGGAGGTAGGCAATAAATAGGCCATAGGAGCGAATAATTACAATTTAGCAGATTAACACTGGAGTGATAAATCAGCAGATGATGTTGTGCAAGTAGAGATACTGGTATACAAAAAAGCAGAAAAGTAAATCAAATAAAAACAGTATGGGGATGAGGTTGTAGCGGTATTTATTAGAGAGGGGTAAAGAAAGATTTTGTTCGGGCGCCAGGCAGGTATTAACCATGCAGAAAGGAAAAGAGTAGAATAGAGAGAGTACCACTACCAGACCCACACACATCAGCAGAAGAGACTGCCTAGAGTGTAGCCTGTTTACCAGATAGCCAGTGGAGAGAAAAGAGAATACACAACATATAAAACCCACACCACAGCACAGGGGTAACCCAAACACGAATACCTCATACAATAATACTAATACTAATAATGGCAGAGCAATTCAACAGCAACTTCATACATATTGGGTGGGCTATTTACAGATGGACTATGTACAGCTGCAGCGATCGGTTAGCTGCTCAGATAGTTGATGTTTAAAGTTGGTGAGGGAAATATAAAAGTCTCCAACTTCAGCGATGTTTGCAATTCATTCCAGTTACTGGCAGCAGAGAAGGCGACCAAAATAGGTGTTGGCTTTAGGGATGATCAGTGAGATATACCTGCTGGAACGTATAGTACGGGTGGGTGTTGTTATCGTGACCAGTGAACTGAGATAAGGCGGAGCTTTACCTAGCACGGACTTGTAGATGACCTGGAGCCAGTGGGTCTGGCAACGAATATGTAGCGAGGGCCAGCCGACTAGAGCATACAGGTCGCAGTGGTGGGTGGTATAGGGTGATTTGGTAACAAAACGGATGTCACTGTGATAACTGGATGCAGTCTTTCTGAGTAGAGTATTGGAAGCTATTTTGTAGATGACATCGCCGAAGTCGAGGATCGGTAGGATAGTCAGTTTTACGAGGGTATGTTTGGCGGTGTGAGTGGAGGCGGCTTTGTTGCGAAATAGAAAGCAGAGTCTAGATTTGATTTTGGATTGAAGATGTTTAATATGAGTCTGGAAGGAGAGTTTACAGTCTAACCAAACACCTAGGTATTTATAGTTCACATATTCTAGGTCGGAACCGTCCAGGGTGGTGATGCTACTCGGGTGGGTGAAAAGCATGCATTTGGTTTTACTAGCGTTTAAGAGCAGTTGGTGGCCACTGAAGGAGTGTTGTATGGCATTGAAGCTCGTTTGGAGGTTAGTTAGCCAAGGAAGGGCCAGAAGTATACAGAATGGTGTCGTCTGCGTAGAGGTGGATCAGGGAATCGCCCGCAGCAAGAGTGACATCATTGATATATACAGAGAAAAGAGTTTCTGGATAGTTCAAATGCTACTCAATAGCTAAGACAATGTATGCCAACAGAGCATAATAAGACGCTGGCTGGTTATACACTGAGTGTACAAAACATTAAGAACACCTCTTTCCATGACATAGTCTGATCAGGTGAATCCAGGTGAAAGCTATGATCCCTTATTGATGTCTATTGTTAGATCCACTTCAAATAAGTGTAGATGAAGGGGAGGAGACAGGATAAAGAAGGATTTTCAAGCCTTGAGACATGGATTGTGTGTGTGCCATTCAGAGGGTGAATGGACAAGACAAAATATTTAAGTGCCTTTGAACGGGGTATGGTAGTAGGTGCAGCAGTTTGTGTCAGGAACTGCAACGCTGCTGGGTTCTTCACGCTTAACAGTTTCCCGTGTGTATCAAGAATGGGTGGTGGACCAGAGAACATCCAGCCAACTTAACACAACTGTGGGAAGCAATAGAGTCAACATGGGCCAGCAACCCTGTGGAACGCTTTGGACACCTTGTAGAGTCCACGCCCTGATGAATGGAGGCTGTTCTGAGGGCAAAAGTAGGGGGTGCAACTCAATATTAGGAAGGGTTCAAATCAAATTTGATTTGTCACATGTGCTGAATACCTTACAGTGAATTGTTTACTTACAAGCCCTTAAACAACAGTGCAGTTTTAAGAAGTTGCCTACAAAAAAGAGATAAGAATAACAAATAACAAAGAATTAAACAGCAGCAGTAAATAACAATAGCGGGGCTAAATACAGGGGGTACCGGTACAGAGTCAATGTGGAGGCTATATACAGGGGGTACCGGTACAGAGCCAATGTGGAGGCTAAATACAGGGGGTACCAGTACAGAGTCAATGTGGAGGCTATATACAGGGGGTACCAGTACAGAGTCAATGTGGAGGCTAAATACAGGGGGTACCGGTACAGAGTCAATGTGGAGGCTATATACAGGGGGTACCGGTACAGAGTCAATGTGGAGGCTATATACAGGGGGTACCAGTACAGAGTCAATGTGGAGGCTATATACAGGGGGTACCGGTACAGAGTCAATGTGGAGGCTATATACAGGGGGTACCAGTACAGAGTCAATGTGGAGGCTATATACAGGGGGTACCGGTACAGAGTCAATGTGGAGGCTATATACAGGGGGGGGTACCGGTACAGAGTCAATGTGGAGGCTATATACAGGGGGTACCGGTACAGAGTCAATGTGGAGGCTATATACAGGGGGTACCGGTACAGAGTCAATGTGGAGGCTATATACAGGGGGTACCAGTACAGAGTCAATGTGGAGGCTATATATACAGAGGGGTACCAGTACAGAGTCAATGTGGAGGCTATATACAGGGGGTACCAGTACAGAGTCAATGTGGAGGATATATACAGGGGGTACCAGTACAGAGTCAATGTGGAGGCTATATACAGGGGTACCTGGTACAGAGCCAATGTGGAGGCTATATACAGGGGGTACCGGTACAGAGTCAATGTGGAGGCTATATACAGGGGGTACTGGTACAGAGCCAATGTGCAGGGGCACCAATGTCGAGGTAATATGTACATGTAGGTAAAGTTATTAAATTGACTATGCATAGATAATAACAGAGAGTAGCATCAGCGCTCCGGGGGGGGCAATGCAAATAGCCCGGGTAGCCATTTGATTAGCTGTTCAGGAGTCTTATGGCTTGGGGGTAGAAGCATTTTAGGAGCCTCTTGGACCTAGACTTGGCGCTCCGGTACAGCTTGCTTAGCGGTAGCAGAGATAACAGTCTATGACTAGGGTGGCTGGAGTCTTCAACCATTTTTAGGGCCTTCCTCTGACACCGCCTGGTATAGAGGTACTGGATGGCAGGAAGCTTGGCCCCGGTGATGTACTGGGCCGTGTGCACTACAGTCTGTAGTGCCTTGCGGTCGGAGGCCAAGCAGTTGCCATACGAGGCAGTAATGCAACCGTTAATGTTTTGTACACTCAGTGCAAATAACTTGCTATGACATTCATGCCAATGCCGTTGTAAGCTATATCGACTAATGAAATTGGGCCTCAAAGTCAATATCATAATTCACATCTCCACATTAGCAAGGGAATCCAACATGTCCAATTCTCTGGATCGCAACAGAATGAGAAGATTCATTCATTAATAATGTCAAATTAATTTCAGAAGCAAAAATTACGCTGAATGACATTTGACTATGTCATGATTCGAAGTACATATTGTTATTGAACAGTGACTTCTGTCATCATAACGCAGAAGGAAAACCAGAGCATCGTGATTGCAACGCCAGGACAGTGGGTTCAATTCCTGAGACCGCCCATACGCAAAAAAATGCATGACTAAGTTGCTTTGGATAAAATTGTCTGCACACTGGCATATATTATTATTAACCAAGGAATATCAATGTCTCATTTCCATATCTATTTCTATCATTTGCATTTCTTGAACTTCCAATATAGGCGTGGGCTGAAGTTGGCCCTGATCTAAGGTCAGTTTGGTGTTTTTGCTCATAAAGGAAGTCTGAGAGATTGAAATAGATATTGACGTTCAAGTGTTGTGTTCGAGTCCACCTAAAGCAATACCGATTCAAGGCAAAGACCAGAGCAAATCGAGTCAGAGTCAAGACCAAGACCGGAGTAGGGTGTGAGACCGAGTCAAGACCGAGACGAGAAAAATGCATGTCCAATTCAAGACGATGACTGTAATTTTGTCAAATTGCCACCAAATAAGAGTTCCAAATGTTCAGTATTTCTGTGTTCATTTTTCAGAAGTATATAGATTCTTTAGACATTCAAAATGGTGAAAAAAATGCATGCTGAGGGCAAAGAGAGCCACTCTACAAATTATCACTAAAGCAAGTTTGCTGCAATTCTACTCATTTTGCCATGGGAAGGGAGAGAAATGTTTGCAGTTTTTAATATGATATATGAGCGAGTGACTAACAAAATCAATGGGGCCCCCAAACGGTAATTCAACCATGATTACTACAAGCTGGCCGCTAGACTAACTTACCAATCCAAAAACATTTTCGCGGACATGGGCTAATTGAGTGACTGTCAGTGACTGACATAACCAGATGGGATGGCATATTGCTGCAGAATGCTGTGATAGTCGTGCTGGTTAAGTGTGCCTTGAATTCTAAATAAATCAC
Organism: Oncorhynchus nerka; assembly: GCF_034236695.1. Classification (NCBI taxonomy): domain Eukaryota; kingdom Metazoa; phylum Chordata; class Actinopteri; order Salmoniformes; family Salmonidae; genus Oncorhynchus; species Oncorhynchus nerka. The sequence goes on from NC_088423.1 coordinate 22,442,395, forward strand.
AGACAGTGTCACCAGCAAAGTACCCCCACACCTCCTCCTCCATGCTTCACTGTGGGAACCACACATGCGGAGATCATCCGTTCACCTACTCGGCGTCTCACAAAAACATGGAGGTTGGGACCAAAAATCTCAAATTTTGACTGAGACCACAAGGACAGATTTCCACCAGTCTAATGTCCATTGCTCGTGTTTCTTGGCCCAAGCAAGTCTCTTCTTATTATTGGTGTCCTTTAGTAGTGGTTTCTTTGCAGAAATTTGACCATGAAGGCTTAATTCACGCAGTCTCCTCTGAACAGTTGATGTTGAGATGTGTCTGTTGAACTCTGAAGCATTTATTTGGGCTGCAATCCGAGGTGCACTTAACTCTAATGAACTTGTTCTCTGCAGCAGAGATAACTCTGGGTCTTCCTTTCCCATAGTGGTTCTCATGAGAGCCAGTTTTATCATAGCACTTGATGGTTTTTGCGACTGCACCTGAAGAAACTTTCAAAATTCTTGACATTTTCTGGATTAACTGACCTTCATGTCTTAATGGACTGTTGTTTCTCTTTGCTTATTTGAGCTGTTCTTACCATAATATGGACTTTATCTTTTACCAAATACGGCTGTCTTCTGTATACGACCACTGACTTGTCACAACACAACTGATTGTCTCAAATGCATTAAGGAAAACAAGGCACACCTGTTAATTAAAATGCATTCCAGGTGACTACCTCACGAAGCTGGTTGAGAGAATGCCAAGAGTGTGCAAAGCTGTCATCAAGGCTACTTTGAAGAATCTCCCCCAAAAAATTGGGGGGGGGATTGATCCACAGACCTACATCAGCTGCCCTTCCCTGATGGAGGCTAATCTTTGTAGTTGCTGACATATGATAGAGTTGCTGAAAAAGAACACTACTACTTTGAATGCCTGTCTGCCTCCTGCTTAGCCAATGTTTGCAATGATGATGAAAAAAATGACATAAAATTGCTAATTAGACTGTGTCTCTGTCTTGCTTGTGTTCGATATGCTGCCTAGATGGCTGCATGCAACTCCCCACTTGAGTTTTGCATTGGGAAAAAATATATATATCTGCAAGTTTGTCTTTTGTGTACAATATACTATAAAATAGCTGCATGTAGCCAAACTCCCCTCCTGAACAAAGAACATGAAATCATGCTTGTGCTGAATAGGCATGGAATGCAATAGTTTAAGCATGTCCTTTGTGTACAACATGAAGTTTGTAGGCTACACATCAACAAAGGCTTTCATCGCTGATCAAGGAGGGGAAAGCGGCAGAGGAGCACTGTGCAGCAGCTACAGAAAGAAAATACTCTCTATCTTTAGCCACTGCAAATCGGGTTTCCAGAAAATCCGGAACCGCAGCCAATCGATAAAAATAGATAAAAATAGATAAAAATACTAAATATGATACAACTTTCCCCGGTCTCCCCTTACTAATAGTGAGCGTGCAACTTTCAAACAATTTCCCCCATTCTTCCATACCAGGAAGGAAATTCTGATGAGCGCGACAAAGTTTGAGGATATTTTTAAAGGAAAGTAAAGGACGGTAGGTAACTAATGTTATGAGAAAAGTAAGAAGCCCATGTTTCAATAGGCGATAAGATAGTAATGTTTCATGAAAGGAGTGTGGAAATTGTGGCCTGGCGAAGCAGTTCAATTTTATATTACTTATTTACCCTTTATTTTTATTATTTTTATTTCACCATTATTTAACCAGGTAGGCCAGATGAGAACAAGTTCTCATTGAGAACTGCGACCTAGCCAAGACAAAGCAAAGCAGTGCGACAAAAACAACAACACTGAGTTACACGTGGGATAAACAAACGTACAGTCAATAACACAATAGAAACATCTGTATACAGTGTGTGCAAATTAGCTAATAGCTACTAGCTAGTAGTCAGCTAACCACTGCTAGCGGTCATCAGCTAACCTTTAGCTCAGAAAGCTCTCGCCAGTTTGTACAACGCGACGCAAACCAGAATATACCGGATCTATTTTCTCTCCAGGTCCCCGGAATCCTACAGCAAGCTCTGAACCTTTTCGCCTGAATCATCGCAGCTAGCTAGCTGCAATCCGAGTGACTACTCCTGGCTAACGTCTGTCCCAAAGCAAGCACCAATTAGCCTGGAGCTAGCCCGTGCTAGGCCCATTCTCCCGGCTAGCTGAAGAGGCCCATCAGCCACTCCTGGGTTACAATACCCGGACCCCTTCTACTGCCGGTACGGGGCACGGAACCACACCGATTCCTTCACGACTGGACTGCGACGTCCCCTGAATGCCCATCTGCTAGCCCGCTAGCTGCAGCCCGCTAGCTGACTAGAGCATATTGGACTGTTAGCTGAATAGATCCATCTCTTGGGCCACTATACCTATTTTGCCAATTGGACTTGGACCCCTCTGCTACTCGGAACCCTACTAATCCATCACGACTGGTCTATCGACGTCACCGCACACGGAGGCTAAAACAGACTTTCCTCCGTCGTGACGTCCCTCTAAGGCCCTTCTGCTAGCCCCGGCCTGCTAGTTGTCTGAATCGCCGTGTCTCCAGCCAGCCCAACCACCCACTGGACCCCTATGATCCCTCAGCTACGCAACCGTAAAAGCCATGGTTTCATGCATGTTAACATTAGAAGCCTCCTCCCTAAATTTGTTTTATTCACTGCTTTAGCACACTCTGCCATCCCAGATGTTCTAGCCGTGTCTGAATCCTGGCTTAGGAAGACCACCATCCCTAACTATAACACTTTCCGACAAGATAGAACTGCCAAAGGGTGCGGAGTTGCAATCTACTGTAGAGAAAGCCTGCAGAGTTCTGCCTTACTATCAAGGTCTGTACCCAAACAATTCAAACTTCTATTTCTAAAAATCCACCTTTCCAGAAATAAGTCTCTCACCATTGCCGCTTGCTATAGACCACCCTCTGACCCCAGCTGTGCCCTGGACACCATATGTGAATTGATTGCCCCCATCTATCTTCAGAGCGCATGCTGCTAGGTGACCTAAACTGGGACATGCTTAACACCCCAGACATCCTACAATCTAAGCTTGATGCCCTCAATCTCACACAAATTATCAATGAACCCACCAGGTACAATCTCAAAGCCGTAAACACGGGCACCCTCAGAGATCATCCTAACCAACTTGCCCTCCAAATACACCCCTGCTGTTTTCAACCAAGATCTCAGAGATCACTGCCTCATTGCCTGCATCCGTAATGGGTCTGCGATCAAACGACCACCCCTCATCACTGTCAAACGCTCCCTAAAAAACTTCAGCGAGCAGGCCTTTCTAATCGACCTGGCCCGGGTATCCTGGAAGGATATTGACCTCATCCCGTCAGTAGAGGATGCCTGGTTATTCTTCAAAAGTGCGTTCCTCACCATCTTAAATAAGCATGCCACATTCAAAAAATGTAGAACCAGGAACAGATATAGCCCTTGGTTCTCTCCAGACCTGACTGCCCTTGACCAGCACAAAAAACATCCTGTGGGGTTCTGCATTAGCATCAAATAGCCCCCATGATATGCAACTTTTCAGGGAAGTTAGGAGCCAATATACACAGGCAGTTAGGAAAGCTAAGGCTAGCTTTTTCAAACAGAAATTTGCATCCTGTAGCACAAACTCAAAAAAGTTCTGGGACACTAAAGTCCATGGAGAATAAGAGCACCTCCTCCCAGCTGCCCACTGCACTGAGGCTAGGAAACACTGTCACCACCGATAAATCCACTATAATTGAGAATTTCAATAAGCATCTCTACGGCTGGCCATGCTTTCCACCTGGCTACCACTACCCCGGTCAACTCCCCGGCACCCTCCACAGCAACCCGCCAAAGCCCCCAACATTTCTCCTTCACCCAAATCCAGATAGCTGATGTTCTGAAAGAGCTGCAACATCTGGACCCCTACAAATCAGCCGGGCTAGACAATCTGGACCCTATCTTTCTAAAATGATCTGCAGAAATGATTGCAACCCCTATTACTAACCTTTCTTTCGTATCGTCTGAGATTCCCAAAGATTGGAACGCTGCCGCGGTCATCCCCCTCTTCAAAGGGGGAGACACTCTAGACCCAAACTGCTACAGACCTATTTCTATCCTACCCTGCACGTCTAAGGTTAACAAACAGATTACCGACCATTGTACCTTCTCCGTAGGTGCAATCTGGTTTCAGAGCTGGTCACGGCTAGGACATCAGGGATGGCGGAGTGTGCTAAAGCAGTGAATAAAACAAACTTAGGGAGGAGGCTTCTGATGTTAACATGCATGAAACCAAGGCTTTTACAGTTACAGAAGTAAACAAATGAGAGCACCTGGGGAGTAGGAGTGGAGCTAGGCACTGCAGGGCCTGGATTAACCTCTACATCACCAGAGGAACAGAGGAGGGGTAGGATAAGAGTACGGCTAAAGGCTCTAAGAACTGGTCGTCTAGAGCTTTGGGAACAGAGAATAAAAGAAGCAGATTTCTGGACGTGGTAGGATAGAGTCAGGGCATAGTGTACAGACAAGGGTGTGTTAGGGTGCGAGTACAGTGGGGGGTAAACCTAGGCATTGTGTGACGATGAGAGAGGTTGCATCTCTGGAGGCTGGGTATACAGAGATGACTAGTTTACAGAGGAGTATAGAGTGCAGTGATGTGTCCTATAAGGAGCATTGGTGGCAAATCTGATGGCCGAATGGTGAAGAACATCAAGCCGCTCGAAAGCACCAATACCTGCCGATCTATAAATTATGTCTGCGTAATCTAGCATGGGTAGGATGGTCATCTAAGTCAGGGTTAGTTTGGCAGCTAGGGTGAAAGAGGAGTGATTACGATAGAGGAAACCAAGTCAAGATTTAACTTTAGCCTGCAGCTTTGATATGTGCTGAGAGAAGGACAGTGTGCCGTCTAGTCATACTCCCAAGTACTTGTATGAGGTGACTACCTCAAGCTCTAAACCCTCAGAGGTAATAATTACACCGGTGGGGAGAGGGGTATTCTTCTTACCAAACCACATAACCAGCAGCACAACATTGCTTAGAATCAAGGGCAAAGGCGACATCATTGAGAACCTTTAAGGTTGCAGGGACACATCCATAACTTGAGTGGAAACCAGATTGCATACCAGAGAGAATACTATAGACATCAAGAAAGCCAGTCAGTTGATTATTGACATGTTTTTCCAACACTTTTGAAAAACAGGGCAAAATAGAAACAGCCCTATAACAGTTAGGATCAGCTTAATCTCCCCCTTTAAATAAAGGACGAATCGTGGCTGCCTTCCAAGCAATGGGAACCTCCCCATAAAGGAGAGACAGGGTAAAAAGGTCAGAGATAGGCTTGGGGGTGATAGGGGCAGCAACCTTAAAGAAGAAAGGGCCTAAACCATCTGACCCAGATCATTTTGGGGGGTCTAGTTTCAGGAGCTCCTTTAGCACCTCGGACTCAGTTTCTGCCTGCAGGGAGAAACTTTGTAGCGGGGCAGGGGAAAAAGAGGGAGAAGCATCGGGGATTGTCACATTAGAAGGGGTGGGAGATGAGGAAATGGTAGACGGGCAAGGAGGCATGGCTGAGTCAAATAGGAATCCTGACTTAATGAAGTGGTGATTAAAGAGCTCGGCCATGTGCTTCTTGTCAGTACCAACCACATCATCAACATTAAGGGACATGGGCAGCTGTGAGGAGGAGGGTTTATTCTCCAGGTCTTTAACCGTTTTACAGAACTTCTTGAGGTTAGACCCACAACTAACTTTGGCCTTCAGGATATCCTGAGTGCACTTATTTCTCATTTGCCTGAACGACAGCCAGTCAGCCTGAGTATGCGTGTTCTGAGCCTTTCGCTAAATGCAATTCTTGAGGTGGAGTAACTCTGCAAGATCACAGTTGAACCAGGGGCTGAACCTGTTTTTAATTATCATTTTCTTTATAGGGCATGTTAACAAAACCACTGAAAATATAAAAAAAGAAGGTCCAAGCGTCTTCGACAGAGGTGATGTTAAGGGAATTTTAATCAATAACGACTAATTATGTATACATTTCAATCAGGACTGACTAATCAGAATACTATTATGTTACTGTATATGTATGAATTTTCTTTTTAATCTTAGTACTGAATATAATGTGTACAAATATAATCAAGAATTAGAACAATGACTGTCTGTACCATGGTAGAAATGAATGAACTTATAGCCAGACTGGCTAGAAGGCTTATCTACACCAGCTGTCCTAAGCTCAGTCATATATCATCTTAATAGGGGGAGACGATGTGAGAACCATACAGCCATTGTACTAGAGCGGAGATGACACGGGCTGGTACTGAAACTAATGACGTCATTTTAAGTTTATAACCTGTGGTAAAATGTGTAAGGAGCAGTACTCTCGTGAATAAAAGCTGCTGTTTGACTTTAAGACTGGGCTCTGTCCATTTTATACAAATAAGGGTCATACAAATCCTTATGAATTGACAGTGTTTGATTTTAATTGGATATTAAAACAGAGGAATTTAATTCCTGTAACAGGGGATCACACTGATTCTATACCATTTTACAGAGGCCAGTTCATGAAGGAAGGCTTGCCCATTAAATATTTTTTATCAAGTGTCTATGACAAATCAGGACAGGTTGTTTCACTGAGCAGCAATTATGAAAGCAGGTGGTAAAAGAGTGATCACTAAGTTCATTACAGAAAACACCAGACTGATACCTATCAGGATTAGTTGTAAGTACAACATCAAGGAGAGTAGCCTTTTCTGGGTGTTTGGAGTCATATCTTGTGGGATTGGTAATAATCTGAGAAAGATGTAGGGAGTCCCATTGCTTTAGGACTTGTTCAGGTGGTTTAAGCATGTCCCAGTTTAGGTCACCTAGCAGGACAAATGAAAACTTAGAGTGAGGGGCCAGGAGAGAGCTTAGGGCAGGTATGGTACAGGCCGGTGGTGATGGACGATAGCACCCAGCAACAAAGAGCTATTTGAAAGTTTAATGCTTAAAACCAGCAAATCAAATTGTTTGGGGACAGACTTGGTGGACACAACCGAGCACTGAAGGTGATCCTTGGTAAAGATTGCCCCACCTTCGGAAGATCTGTCTTGACAAAAAAGGTTATAACCAGAAAGGTTAACATCAGTATTCAAAACTCTCTTAACCACGTCTCTGTAATGATCAACACATCTGGATTGGAGTTGTGAACCCACACTTTCAATTGATCCATTTTAGGTAATAAGATTCTAGTGTTAACGTGCAGAAAATCCAGGCTTTTACGGGAGCAGAAATCAGTGAAGCAGATATCTGAGCACAAGTCAGAATTGGGGCTAGCAAATGTAGATGGGCCAGGATGTACATGCACATTTCCAGATAATAGTTTAATGCGCTGACGGAATGGAAGCTGATACTGTAATAACAAACATTTATTCTCCACCGAAACAAGGCCGAGACACTCAATGTGTGGTCTCGAGACCTAACTCAACACTCACATTAACTCGTTTTCTACCGACAGTTGAGATATTGGAGTGGTATGATACTGTTGAGTTAGGTCCTACTCTGGCAGCACAGTGCTTGTATTAGACTAGAGCTCCCTCTAGTGGCATAAAGGGACAACTCCTAGTTTGAATACTTCTGGTTAGACTTCTGACACCTAACAGCAGAGCGGGAGAGGAGATACGAGATGTGTGTTTAATCTCTCTAACAGGAAGAAGTCTTTATCATTCCCCATAAGGGTGGAACTGAGACACACACACACACTAATACAGGAAGCATGCCACTCCACAGCATAAACATGACCATCAGTGAGCAATCAACACAGATCTGAGGGAAGAGAATGTTCACTACTGAGAAGTGAAGGAGTTGTAAAATAAAACAAGAGGTTAATGAGGTCCTTGACTCACCCCACCCAACTTGACAAAGATAGAGAGGAGGCTGACAGAGAAAGAGAGAAGGAGGCTGACAGAGAAAGATAGATAGAGAGAAGGAGGCTGACAGAGAAAGATAGATAGAGAGAAGGAGGCTGACAGAGAAAGATAGATAGAGAGAAGGAGGCTGACAGAGAGAGATAGATAGAGAGAAGGAGGCTGACAGAGAGAGATAGATAGAGAGAAGGAGGCTGACAGAGAAAGATAGATAGAGAGAAGGAGGCTGACAGAGAAAGAGAGGAGGCTGACAGAGAAAGATAGATAGAGAGGAGGAGGCTGACAGAGAAAGATAGATAGAGAGGAGGAGGCTGACAGAGAAAGATAGATAGAGAGAAGGAGGCTGACAGAGAGAGATAGATAGAGAGAAGGAGGCTGACAGAGAGAGAAGGAGGCTGACAGAGAAAGATGGATAGAGAGAAGGAGGCTGACAGAGAGAGAAGGAGGCTGACAGAGAAAGATAGATAGAGAGAAGGAGGCTGACAGAGAAAGAGAGAAGGAGGCTGACAGAGAAAGCAAACAGAGATAATAGTTATACAGTCTAGAGAAAGAGACAAACCGAGCGCTGAGACATAGGGAGGGGGACACAGACAGAGAAAGAGAGATTGACAGACAGACAGATAATTAGGTCAGTGTGTACCTGTAGAGGTCCAGTGTAGTCCCCCGGGGCTGGCTGCCAATCGTCTGCGCTTCCTGACACTGACCCCGCCCTGTGGGGTTATGTTGCACGGCGTAGAGGACAGGATGGGGGCTAAGGGTGTGGCCAGGAATGGGATTTCCCGCCCCAGTGCAGGGGTCAGGAACATGGCCTCCCTATCTAGAGGTCTACGACAGGCACAGGAAGTAGAAGACACAAGACAGGAAGTTAAAACCTGTAGACCTCTGGAATGACCAAGTACAACTCGTCTTTTTCTGGATTGACCAATTAAAACGGGTCTATTTCTGTATTTAAAAATGTATTTTAGATATTTTTTCATCAATTTTGTTTTGGAGTGGAAAGGTTCCAAAAGCATGCTAGTGGTGGTCTAGCTTGTCTGGACTGGCTGTACAATAAGCAGTTTGGACAAACCAGTAGGAATGTCAACACTATTAACCATAAAGGTATTTCAGTATATTGGTATGAATGAACAGTGTGTGCACTCCAAATGGCCCCCGTTTCTCTATATAGTGATCTTCTTTTGACCAGGGCCCAGAGGGCTCTATTAAAAGCAGTGCACTGTGTAGGAATATAGGGTGCCATTTCAGTGACTTAGACAACACTGCTTTTTAATTATACGAGCAGTTGACAAGCAATTAATATAGACTTAAATCATGGTACATGATCATATCAAATAAATTGCAGATATTTCAGAACAAACTAGTCAGGATTATTCTTAAACTTCCAGCACTTACACATCTTGACTATTCCCACTTTGAAAGCCTTAGATGGCTCAAAATGGAGAAGAGAGTCGCTCAGATTAAATGGTGTCTGGTACATCAGATTGTCCACAGTATGGTCCCCAGGCACCTATGTAACTACTTTAACTTGGTACGGGGTAACCACAACTATTTCAAACTGACGCTGTTCCTTTTCGATTTAAAAGTGGTATGGGGAAAGAAACATTTTTATACTCAGCTGCCATTCTTTGGAATAATTTTCAGAAGATTTGAAAAGTATAACCTCCACGGGTAGTTTCAAGTTTTCACTGAAAAAAATGGCTAAATAGTAGCATGTCTCAAAAGTAAGTCGTATTGGTACGTGGCTGAGAAGGAAATGCCTGGGATAGCATATGGTCTGCCTTATGGTGCCTGTTGTATATCATACTGTGATTGTCTTGTATATATTAGGGATTGATTGTTCTATATAATAAGGGAATGTGAGAAAGAGGAGATGTACCTGTCCATAGTTGTTTATTAGAAAAGGGAATTGTACTAAATTATCTCATGTTATGAAACAAACAACTGTCTGTCATTGTCTGTTGTCACTACAATTGCTGCCTAACCTTGTTGCATCCCCCTTTCCCCTCCAAAAGGACCACAACGGAAATAAGCTTTTAAGCTTTATTGCATTATCCTTGATGATATTCTTAAATTGTATGTGGCGGCGTCACCGGCTGGAGGGCCGTTATGTATGGATTTTTAAAAAATTGCCTAATAAATTAAATCAATCAAGGGAGAACTCACATTGAACCAGTCAAGCATGACTACATGTTAATCATCCCTTTCAATAACTTCTCCTCTGAGGTGTCAATGACCTTGGTTACATCCCAAATCTCACTCTATTCCCTACACGGTGCACTACTTAGGGCTCTAGTCAAAAGTAGTGCACTATAGGGAATAGGGTGCCATTGGGGACTCAAACACATCTTTTTTTTTTTAAATTCAATCCCAATGAAAAACGATTATAACATTAGTTAGGGGAAGATGTGACATTTAATTTTCTGGTTTTCTTTTCAGAGCTCTTGAGTGACACTAATAGTGCCTAATTTGCATCATGGCAGTTTGACACACACATGTATGCACTCACTTTCTCTCACACACACAACTCAACTAGCAGAAGCTAAAATATTCATGATACATCTCCTGAATGGAAAATCCACAACGAGATACATGTACAGTAGTCTATGAAACGTACAAAGCTAAATAATAAGTCAATGTGTTCTCTTCTCTTAACTATTCAGCCATCTAGGACGATGCCAAAGGCAATTTTTTAAGTTCCGAAAATACAATATAAACATTGCACAAGTCCTCAAATAGCCAATATCCAGGTAAGTTGAATAGCCTTTCCCAAATCATTAGGAAGCTTACAGAATATATTTGAGCATGAATCATTAGTCCCGAAGCATTTTGATTATTCACAGCGGAGATCGTATAGCTTTGCTCTTTACATTGGAATTCTTTGACTGTACTGCCAATAATTATAGCTGGCACACGACGATGCACAATTCTCCAATCTGCAGTCATAACCTTCTGGCCCTCTGATTATAAGCAGCAGATATTACATATCTATAACCTAGTTTTGAATATATTCCTCTATAGTACCTGACTTCAGTGACGTTGTAACTGCGGCTTCTCCATGATCCTCTATGGGTTCCTCTCTTTCTCCTCCGCACGAAAAACTCCACCAACTTCTCCCAACTCGACATAGCTCTTTACCGCAGTAACTCAACATCGACCAATTCCAAAAAACATGTTCACTTCTCTATAAATTTGTATCATTTTTTTAATCCCTCGACTTTGTAGGATTGCAATCGACTTCCATGGACATCAATGTCTGCCACTCACAGCAAGATACACATACTGTGAGAGTTTATGTTGGGGTGACCAGGGGGAGGGGGGAGCTGGGTAAGGCTTGGCGACCACTCATTCAAAACTACACTGGCAACATAATCACACATCATGGCACTGAGCTGGTCCCCAGTCAAAAGCAGTGGTGTTCAAAGACCAATAAGTATCAAATGACCAGTGTGTGTGTGTGTGTGTGTGTGTGTGTGTGTGTTAACAGCCATTCAGCAGCTAAATCTGGGGAATAAAGAGTCAAGTGCTTCAAGTGTCTCAGTAGTAACTCATGGAGAAAGGCTGGTGGATTGAGCCTTTGTAATGACTGAAAGACTAAACCACACAAGACCACACTGTGGCTGTATGGGCTTTGAAACCTCCACAGACATTTGATAACACTAGAGAGAACTCATCTCTTAAAGTGATGTGCTTTAAATGGGACATTGTAAAAGAGGCAGAAGCTTCAACAATCTTCTCAAATGCTACCACTTGACACCAAAACATGTCCTGCCGACCTGGATTCAAATACTATTTTAAATAATTGCAAACACTTTAGCTGTGTTTAATTGAGCTTGCCTGTTGCAATGGAAACAATAGAAAAGTCCCAAAAGTGCAAACCTCATCCAGCTGGCAGGCCAAAGCAAACACTCAAAGTATTTGACATTTGTACCTAGGTCTGATGTACCTGTGTGGTGTGTCTGTCTCTCCAGTCTCGCTACAGGTGGAGAGGTGTGCTGTAGAGGTGGAGCCTGAGGAGGAGGTAGAGCGGGTGGACTCTAGGGCCCTGGGGAGCAGCGTGGAGGGCATGCACAGCCATGTCTCCAGGTCAGAGAACTTAGAATAGCTCAGCATCTCCAAAACACTGAAAAGGGAGATAGGAACAAAAACATTTCACCCAAACTGAAAAGGTATGACGAGAATTTGGTGCGAACGCTAATGTAGGCCTATATCGAGTGACCTGAGAGATAAAAGACGGGAGAATGGAAAAAGAAAAAGTGAGAGAGAGAGAGAGGGGAGAGAAAAGGGAAAGGAGAGTGAGAGAGAGACAAAGACAGAGAGAGAGAGAGCAAAAGAGAGGAGGGACAGGGTTTTGGAGCATACCTGTCCTCTCCCACCCCTGGTATGTCATCCTTCTCATCTGCAGCCTGGAAGACACAGGAGGTCCTGGAGTCCCGGGACAGCAGCCCACACACCTTATCAGAGTCCAGAGACATCTTCAGCCATAGCTGGAGGGGGCGAAAAGAAGTGAGCCAAGAGACATTCAGTTCTATTGTCTAATTCAGCATTAAATGGATATCTGTCACTGTCTGGCTTCCCATTGAATGAACGAACGCACATACACAAGGCTTTTCAGAGGGAACAGACAAAGAGAAAAGGGATCAATATATGACAGAAGTCATACCCCAAGTCATAATATGCATAATATGCAACTACTCAGCATAGTCCTAATGAAGGTATTGTAGCGACCCGCACAGACAGCTGTGTGTTATGTGCTAGACTAGGAGGTGGTTGTGTTGTACTGACCAGTACCCGGTGTTCGCGGGGTCCGACATGTCAATCAACCTGCTATCTGCCAATCACGGGAATGCCTGGAATGTTCTGATGCCGGGCATCCTGGTGGTTGGCGGAGTGGCGTGGAGGGGGGTTGGGCATTGGAAGTTAAGACCAGGTTCAGCCTTTGTGCTCTCTCTCTTACGTCTGGGCTTCACAAGAGAAGGTCACGATTGGCTTGTGGGTTATCTGTCATCTATTTGGCGTGTGCTACGGCCCAAACAGTAGCCTGTGTAAAGTTGGTTCAATAAACCGTCAATTCGCAAACTCAAGCCTCTGTCTGGACAATTGTTCATTTATGATCTAGTCAGGTCATTACATTGGTGTCAGAAGTAAAAACGTTGATACAAGTTAGCCAGCTAGCTAGCTGACTTATGTGGCTAGCTACCGTAGGTGAGAACGGGATTGAAAATGCTTCGAGGGAATCCGAAAGTGAAGGTGGAGGTAGGGGACGATTATGGCCAAGGAGGTGCGTGTGAATGGACGTCGGGGTTCTGTCTGAGGAGATCGCCAGGGCGTCGGAGCGCAGAGGCCGCTTGAGGGAGGACGTTAGAGTGATGGCCGCTGAAGCGGGCATGAGTGCTTCGTCGAGTGTATTTCGCGCGGATTCTGGTGGGCGGACCGAAGTGGCGCGTCGGCGCCGCGGGGTGACGAGGAATCTGGGGCTCAGGATGTAAACAAACATGGCGGCGCCCAGTTCCCGGCTGCGTCCGTATCTGTTAAGACCCCGAAGTATTCCGGTAAGGCGGATTGGGAAGCTTTTCATGCTCAGTTTGAACTGTTAGCTCATTTTAGGGGTGGTCAGATGAAGAAAGGGCACTGCAGTTGGCTTTATGCCTCACGGATGAAGCTCTGGCCTGTTTGATATTGATTAGCCCGAGGACAGGCATGATTATGGTGCTCTAGTGGGAGCACTGAGGAGGCGCTATGGACAGTGTGTACAGCCCGGGCTACTGCGCTCCGAACTGAGGAATAGACGCAGGCAGCCTGGAGAGCCTCTACGGGTGCTAGCTAATGACATTGAGAGCCTCTCTCGGCGGGCATATGCTCACATGCCCCCTCCGTGCAGAGCGAGCTAGCACGGGACCAGTTCATACAGGCGCTCTCCCTACGGAGCTGCGCATACAGACCCAGCTGGCTCATCCTGAGTCATTGGAGACAGCCTTGGAGATGGCTTTGGAGAGGGAGCTGGTGTGGGCTGGGGCTTCAGCTGGGGCTTTGGTGGGGGTGCAGGGAGACACACCCTCTGTGCGAGCTGGGGGCAGAGCAGCCCGAGCCGGAAAAGCCTGCTTGGGTGGCCGAAATGACAGAACTCATTCGGGCTGTGTCGCTACAGGCGGCTAGAAACACAAGCCCTGGTCCCAGGGTCTGCTGGGGTTGTGGCCAGCCAGGCCATCTGCGCCGAGATTGCCCCATGTCCCTCAGAGCTCAGGGAAACGGCTCGGGGTCCGCATAGACCGGGTAGTGCGGACCCCTGGCTTTCTATCCCAACCACCATCATCTTCAGGAGGAGCCCACCGGCACAGACGGGGAAGCAAGGCTCCACTTCCCCCAGAAGCAGACGAGGGCAAGCGGATGGAGCCTGTTGTTGTGGTGGGCCGGACCTGTGTTGGGGACTTTTGTCATGTCCCTGTCACTGTGGAGGGGGTGCCATGCTCCGCCCTGGTGGACACTGGGTCCACAGTAACCCTGGTGAGGCCAGATATTGTGCCAGGTTGGACTCAGTGTGAGCCTACAACTGTGCAGCTCCGCACAGTCACAGGTGAGCTGGCACCCATGAAAGGGAAGGGAATAATGACTCTGACAGTAGGGGCAGGACTGTGCGTCATCCTGTGTGGGTGGCGGCTGTGCAGGACCCTTGTATCCTGGGGTTGGACTTTCTTAGGAGCACAGGCTGCCAGTTAGACCTAAATAGGGGCACACTGAGCTTCCAGGGAGGGACGGAAGTCACCATGGCCCCCTAATGTCACATTCACTCAACCCAACAAACCCTTTACTCCAACAGTTAAAGCAGCAGAGACTCATGGCTGCGCCCCCTCCCCCACAGCTGTGTGTGACTTTTCCCCAGTCCCCTGTCACCTACGGCGGTGTGTTACATTCCCCCAGCTACCTCCATGACACAGCCCTCTGTGAGCCGGGCCGCACCCCCAGCCCAGCTACCCCAGATGGGAGAGGAGAGGACACTGTCTGCAGTGAGGGAGATATGGGGGAGGAACTGTGTTGGTCTTGACCCCGAGCAGCAGGGACGGTTGTGGCAGTTGCTGTTTGAATTCAGAGACAGCTTTGCGTTGAGTGAGGAAGAGGTGGGTCAGACCCATCTGGTGCAGCATGAGATCGACACAGGTGATGCTCGACCCATCAAGATGCGTCCCCGCCGTATCCCGCTGGCACGCCAGGAGGCGGCAGACAAGGCTGTGTTGGAGATGCAGCGGGCAGACTTCATTGAGCCCTCAGACAGCCCCTGGGCGGCGCCAGTCGTCATGGTTCCGAAGAAGGGGGGCAAGCTGAGGTTCTGTGCGGACTACAGGCGGCTGAATGAGGTAACCAGGAAGGACTCATACCCCCCATACCACGTATCGATGAGTCGCTGGACCTGGTTAGGGGTCCTCCTGGTTCTCCTCACTAGACCTCCGCAGCGGCTACTGGCAGGTGCCCCTCTCCCCAGAGGCCAGAGCCAAAACTGCGTTCTCCACTAACAGAGGACACTGGCAGTTCAAGGTCCTGTGCTTTGGCCTGTGCAACGCTCCAGCTACTTTTGAGCGTTTGATGGACAGGGTGCTGGATGGCATCCCCCGACAGCAGTGTCTGGTATACCTCGATGACATTCTGGCCCATGGCAGCTCCTTCCAGTCAGCCCTGGGGGCGCTACGGCGTGTGCTGGAGAGGGTGGCTGCCGCAGGTCTGAAGCTCCACCCCGAGAAGTGCCACTTCATGAGGAGAGAGGTGTCCTTCTTGGGCCACCGAGTGGGGAAGGAGGGGATCAGCACCATGGAGGACAAGGTAGGGGCTGTCAGAGACTGGCCCACCCCCACCGACCAGCGTCAGCTGAAGAGCTTCCTGGGCCTGGCCTCGTACTACAGGAGGTTTGTACGGGGCTTCTCAAGCATTGCTGCTCCACTGAACCGCCTGCTGCCGAAGGACAAGGCTTTCACTTGGACAGTGGAGTGTGAGGAGGCGTTCAACACCCTCAAACGTGCACTGATCGAGGCCTCCGTGCTCGCCCCCCCTGACCTCACCTTGCCCTTTATCCTGGACACAGACGCGAGCAATGTGGGCATGGGTGGGGTGCTGGCCCAGGTGGGGCCAGAGGGGGAGAGAGTGGTGGCGTACTTCAGCAAAACATTTGACAAACATGAGCGCCGCTACTGTGTCACCCGGCGGGAGCTCTTGGCTGTTGTGGCTTCCGTCAAACACTTCAAGTACTACCTGGGTGGTCTGCCCTTTACTGTAAGGACTGACCACTCTGCTCTCCAGTGGCTCATGTCTTTCAGAGAGCCAGGTGGCACGCTGGTTGGAGGAGCTTCAGCCGTATGACTTCACGGTGGTGCACAGGGCAGGGGCACGCCACTCCAACGCCGACGCCATGTCCCGTCGGCCCTGTACTGCAGACGGCTGCCGCCACTGTGAACGGAGAGAGGGACGGGAGAGAGAGCTGCGGGCAGAGGAGGGTGTCTGTGCCACAGTGTGTCGGGCGAGCGGGCCTGTCTGCTGTGAGCTGCAGACTGTCGACGTGGCTGAATGGCGGCAGCAGCAGGGACGGGACACAGACCTACAGCCAGTGCTACAGTGGGTAGAGGCGCAGGTGAGGCCACCATGGGAAGAGGTGACAGCGCTCTCACTCGCGACCAAAGGGTTGTGGTCGAAGTTTGAGAGACTGCGGCTGGCTGATGGCGTGCTACAGCGGGCATGGAAGGAGTCAGCTACGGGAGAGGAGAGGTGGCAGGTGGTGGTCCCAAAAGCATTGCGGGAGGCTGTGCTCCAGAGTACTCATGGGGGTGGGGACTGGACACTTTGGGGTCACAAAAACACTGCGCCGTCTCCGTCAGGGCTTCTACTGGGGGCAGCACAAGAGGGATGTGGAGGACTTTTGTCGCCGCTGTGACAACTGCACAGCGAGAAAGGGCCCCCAGGCCGCTCTCATGCTCAGCTCCAACAGTTCCCAGTGGGAGCTCCCATGGAGAGGGTGGGAGTGGATGTAGTTGGGCCGTTCCCACCACAGACAGTGGAAACCGCTGGGTGCTCACGGCCATGGACTATTTCACAAAATGGCCCGAGGCCTATGCTCTGCCTGACCAGGAGGCAGAGACCATCGTCGACGCCCTGACAGCGGGGATGTTCAGCAGGTTTGGAGCTGCAGAGTCCATCCACAGCGACCAAGGCAGAAACTTTGAGTCCCGTGTGTTCGCCACCATGTGTGAGAGGCTGGGTATGCACAAGACCCGCACTACTCCTCTCCATCCTCAAAGTGATGGCCTTGTGGAGCGCTTCAACAAAACGCTTGGACAGCAGCTGGCCATCGTCTCTTCCAAACACCAGCGTGACTGGGACAAGCACCTGCCTATGGTCCTCATGGCATGCCGCTCCGCTGTCCAAGACTCCACCTCCTGCACGCCTGCCCTCCTCATGCTGGGGAGAGAGATCCGCACCCCTGCGGAGATGGCGTTTGGTCGGCCCCTGGATAGCCCTCATGTTCCTCCGGGGCCGGAGTATGCCCGGAGACTCCAGGACCGCCTGGAGACAGCCCACACCTTCGCCAGAGAGCAGCTGGTGAATGCAGGTGTGAGGCAGAAAAGGAACTATGACGTGCACACCCGGGGAAGGCACTTTGTGGCTGGGGAGCTGGTCTGGGTCTACAGCCCCTAAGGAAAAAAAAGGCAGATGCCCCAAGTTGGACAGTCACTGGGTGGGACCCTGCAGTGTCCTGGAGAGGGTAGGGGAGGTTGTGTACCGGGTGCAGCTTCCTCCCAGGGGGAGAAAGGTGGCACTGCACCGGGACAGGTTAGCCCCATACAGAGGGGCCTCTTCTCCCCAAACCCCAGGAACCCCCACAATTCCCCTCTCTGGCAATGACATTCTCCAGGCACCCACCCTCAGGTGCCGCAGACAAGGCTCCAGACAGCCCACTCCCCCTGTCTCCCCCCCTGTGTCACCGCGTGGTTCCCCAGAACCACGGACTGTATTACCCGTTCCCGCTTCCTTGTCCCCCATATCCCTGCCTTCATCCCCTGGTTCCCAGAGGGGCACTCTGCGACCATCACGGCCACGCAGGCAAAGGAGACCTCCGGGTCGCTTCAGAGACTTTGTTTGTTCCCTCGGGGACGAGGGACTTTGTGGTGGGGGGGCTGTGTAGCGACCCGCACAGACAGCTGTGTGTTATGTGCTAGGCTAGGAGGTGGTTGTGTTGTACTGACCAGTACCCGGTGTTCGCGGGGTCCGACATGTCAATCAACCTGCTATCTGCCAATCACGGGAATGCCTGGAATGTTCTGATGCCGGGCATCCTGGTGGTTGGCGGAGTGGCGTGGAGGGGGGTTGGGCATTGGAAGTTAAGACCAGGTTCAGCCTTTGTGCTCTCTCTCTTACGTCTGGGCTTCACAAGAGAAGGTCACGATTGGCTTGTGGGTTATCTGTCATCTATTTGGCGTGTGCTACGGCCCAAACAGTAGCCTGTGTAAAGTTGGTTCAATAAACCGTCAATTCGCAAACTCAAGCCTCTGTCTGGACAATTGTTCATTTATGATCTAGTCAGGTCATTACAGTATAATGACTGAACAGTTTGGAAAGAAAACCATGTGCTTTAAACTTCCTTAGTGAATAGTTACGCTGTAACACGCACCAATCACCTAATACACAGCTAAGACTTACCGCAGTGTTTAATCAAAAATTCTCAGAGTTCTGTGTTTACACGTCCACGACCTGGCTCCAGTGTCTCTGGGCCATGGTCTCAGTGTACCTGCTCTGACTTGGGGCCAAGGCCAGGCCACTGGTACTTTTCAGCTTGCATTTACATAACAATGACTAACTGAGAACATTGGTTAACATCTTCCATGGCTAATGCTTTCTCACAAAGCAATTGTCTTGATGATACAGAGGTTGTTGATTCTGCCCTTCACAAGTGTCACACTACTGATGGAAACAGTTTCCAAAAAAGAACACTAGAGCTTATAATAATAATAATATAATAATAATAATAATAATAATAATAATAATAAGTTAGTATTATTTGGTGAGTGCTTATATTTGTCGATATCACATATGTACAAGTGTGTATGCAACTCTTCCTGAGACACCTTCGGGGAGTGGGGTCACAGCCAGGGTCTGCCATTATCATCAATTAGGGTTAAGTGCCTTGCTCAAGGGCACATAGGCATATTTTTCACCTTGTCGGCTCAGGGATTCGACCTTTCCTTTCGGGCCCAGCGCTCTAACCGCTAGGCTACCTGCCGCCTAAGCTTACAGTAGCATAATCACTGGCGACACACTGCTGCTGTGTTGGCAAAAGGCCAACAGTAGAATGATGTGACAGTAATAGTCCAAATCATTACCCACTTTCCTCCACGTGGCCAATGTTTAGGCTTGTGAGTCAGCCTGTACAGTATGGGCAACTCCCTGGTCAGCATGGGAAAAAATGTCAAACTACATCACATAATTCGAAAAGGTTTTGCTATAGCTTTGTCTTGTATGCAGAAGAAAACGTGGTAGGCTACTGCTACAATAGCACACACGGGATCCAGTGGACTGTGTCCCCTGTTAAGATGATATTCCTGCATGCCATAAAAAAATATTTTCTCTCCTTCATTTCGACCATCTTTAAATTAGCCTACTGTACTTTCCTCCATGGAACACGACATGAGCTGCTATTCAACGGGAAATTCACTTCAGCTTTACATTCTTGCAGGAAAGCCTGCTAGTTGTCCCATTAATTATACTTTAACAATGTTGCAGCGAAACTACAATGTTACAGCAAAACGTAGTAATTTCAAAAGCCCCCGGGCGATTTCAAAGCAAGCTGCGGATACATTAAAAACTTTCTACTAAGCCTCATGGAGCCTAAAGTTACCATATTTGTTTCTTTCCCCTTGAAATCTCAGTTCAGAACAAAACAGATACTCTCCCGAAGCAATCATTCGTCGTTTAGTCCCTGTGTACGTGTCTTTCTCTTTTTCTGCCTTTGTCTTGAGTTTGTTGCTGCCTAGCAATACAATAGCCTACATCCCTAAAATGCAATAGCCTAGCCTAAAAAAACAGGCAGAGGGTAGGCCGGATGTAGGCTAGCTCATATTTTCAAAAATACTTAGATTTTTAGGAGAACTTACCACGCAAATCCCCAGTTCGACATCATGGGGAGGTCGGACATCAGAGCGCTCGGTAGTCATCAGTTAATTAACCTATCGTCCCGGAGTGAGGATGGGCTGCAGCATCGGATAGCCGGACACCAATCTATAGCCGAGGGAAATGGTCCACATACAATCAGATAGTTACCACAAGTCCACGTCCTGCAGTAAACAGACTATATTTGGCAACCCCTTGGCTCGTACTTTATGTCAGAAAAAGATTGAGTCAGTTACTATGCGGAGACCATCATCAGTTCAAAGCAGCCGTCTGAAGGAAAAGATAACTTGGACAGGAAATATTTATGTCGTTAGGCTGTCCGCCCAAAATTGCGAGGACTGCAATTAGGCTCCATCGACGGAGCAATCTGGATAAACAACAGCCCATCTCATCACACATCAACGTGACCACCACATACATGAACGAGCTACATGAAAATACACTTTGAAAAGGAGTTTGATGACTGTTGGTCCAAGGCTCATTGGAACATGGAATAGTTGTATGGAAATGATTTTTAAAAAGTGTTTGATGGTATTGTTAACTACAACACCACAATAATCAGCCTCTTCTTCATTCAAAACTACCACCATCATTATCAGCATCAGTAACCTCACTCACATAAATCAGTGGAAGGCTTAATCTAGCTGGATGATTTGGCACATGTAATTTCAACATGGGCCTTAAGAGATTTGTTTTACACATTAAAAACAGTGTTTGCAATATACTCTACAAAAACAATCAATCTGCCTACATCGAATACATAGGTTGCCTGATATTTCTCTGATGTGCACATAAGTGGTGTGTGTGTGTTGTGAATGTTGGGATTATAAAAAATACATTAAATCATTCAATAAGATTAATTTCAGGGATTTGATTTCACGGAGTCCCAAATTGTACCCTATTCCCAGGAAAAATAAAGGCCTTTATAGTGCACTACTTTTGGCGAGGGCCCATATGGCTCTGGTCAAAATGTAGTTCACTATGTAGGTAATAGGGTGCCACTTGGGACAGATCCAGGGTAGGCCATCATTGTAAATAAGAATTTGTTCTTAACTGACTTGCCTAGTTAAATAAATAAAAATGTAACTGCACATTTTAAAAACGTATAGTTGGCAAACTCTTGTATACTCTTCATCCATATTTTTATGTAGTAGATAGCTAAGTGTGGTTGGGCCACAGTCAGCACATTACCATGATACACATCCCACCCCTAGGGGGCAGTGGCTGCCGGGGCCAGGCATGGAAGCTCTGGTATGCATAAATCTGTGGTATTCACAGATGGGAGAGATTACCACGCTAATCAACTGAACGAGTTGATTTACTGGCCCGCAGGGCTTTTGATTTTGAAGGCCTTGGAGTTTTTCGTATTATTTGTCAAACTAAACGACAATATTATAATTATCACAACTTTTTACTGTATACCTCAGAGCTCATTTATAAAGCATTTCACTGTAGCTTATCCAAAGCTACAGTAGAGAGAGTGTATACTGTACCCCAACATACTGTTAGTTGTATTCTCAGATATAAGCAATGCTGTACTGTAGGCACTGTACTCAAATTACCCCCCCCCTCCTTAATACAGGAATACAACTCACTTCTTGAATTGAAAGTTAATTGACCCTAACCCTGAATGTATGATATGTATGTGTCCAGGAAACATCTGTTGAATGCTCTCATTCTTACACAGGTCCCACCGTGTTTAATGTCAGCCAAGTGACCTGATGAGAGGGAAGGGGGAGAGGTAGAGGTTAAGAGAGACATAGAGAGGTGGGTAATGGAGAGAGAGAGGGGGGGGGGGTGGAAAAGGATAAGAGAAAAGAGATACGTTCCTGTAGGTGTAAATTAACGATTGAAATAAAGACCGAGAGAGTCAAGGTCCAAGGCAGAGGATGAAAAAGAGGGAGCCATAACACAAGGGAGAGACTAAATGAGGAAAAAGAGGGAAAGTTACAAGAGCAGCTCTGGTTTCACTGGTTAGCAGTGTCTTCAGAACTCTGAAGTGAAGACAGCAGAGGAAATGTCCCTATAATTCCCAGTTTCCATGGGGATTCCACCACAGCAACCAGGGATTACCTCATTTCCTGCATCTGTAATGTAAATATACCATAGCCTGCAGCCTCGGAGAACAGACAGGAAGGAGTTCAGGGTCAAAGGTTACTGTGCCAAAGAGAAGACAGTGAACAGGGTAGACTCCTCGCCAGACCAGACCACACATGGAGTGTATCCCCAAATGGCACCCTATTCCCTATAGTGCACTACTGTTGACCAATGCCCTTTAGACCCAGGTCAAACGTTGTGCACTATATAGGGAAAATGTTACGGAGAGCTGAACAGCAAACCCAAGAGCAGACTCAGACAAGGAGACTGCGATGAGGTAACCAAGGTATTTATTGAAAGACGGGGGGAAGATTGAGTGCAGGCCAGGGGAAGCTCGGGCGGGTTGCTGGAAACCAGGTGCGGAGGCTGGAGTGAGAGGTGTGGGGACAGGGTAAGCAGGTCCGGAGGGGAATCCAGGGGAGTGTAGAGTGGGGAATCCAGGACAGACAAGAAGTCAGACTGGAGACAGGGACCAGAGTCAGAGCGGGAAGAACTGTAGCGGAGAGG
Source organism: Oncorhynchus nerka (assembly GCF_034236695.1). Lineage (NCBI taxonomy): Eukaryota > Metazoa > Chordata > Actinopteri > Salmoniformes > Salmonidae > Oncorhynchus > Oncorhynchus nerka. The sequence goes on from NC_088423.1 coordinate 22,465,023, forward strand.
AACACAGCATCAAGCAAGGGACTGACTGGGCAGAGATTACGATCTTTTATTTTTTAAATTTTATTTCACCTTTATTTAACCAGGTAGGCTAGTTGAGAACAAGTTCTCATTTACAACTGCAACCTGGCCAAGATAAAGCAAAGCATTGTGACAAACAACGCAGAGTTACACATGGAATAAACAAACATACAGTCAATAACACAATAGAATAGAAAAAGTATAAAAAGATAGAAATAGAAAAAGTCTATATACAGTGTGTGCAATTGAGGTAAGATAAGGGAGGTAAGGCAATAAATAGGCGATAGTGGCAAAATACTTACAATTTAGCAATTAAACACTGGAGTGATAGATGTGCAGAAGATGCGTGTGCAAGTAGATACTGAGGTGCAAAGGAGAAAAAAAATAACAGTATGGGGATGAGGTAGTTGCATGGGCTATGTACAGGTGCAATGATCTGTGAGCTGCTCTGACAACTGGTGCTTAAAATTAGTGAGGGAGATACGAGTCTCCAGCTTCAGTGATTTTTGCAATTCGTTATGGTCATTGGCAGCAGAGAACTAGAAGGAAAGGCAGCCAAAGGAGGAATTGGCTTTGGGGGTGACCAGTGAAATATACCTGCTGGAGCGCGTGCTACGGGTGGGTGCTGCTATCGTGACCAGTGAGCTGAGATAAGGCAGGACTTTACCTAGCATATTCAAAACTCAAAAGGACTGACAGTATCTCGTTTCACTATGCTCGCCACTGGGTCTGCGTCACAAACACCAGGAATATTCAACTTCAATTGCTCCACCTCCACACTCAACGCTACCCCAGAAATCACTCCTTTCAATGGTGCCCTGTTCCTAAGAGCAAGCAAGAAACAGATCGTGACCCACATGCATGGAAAAACAAAGTCCACTTCAGCTTACCTTCACCAATTTAACAGTACCGAATGTCCTTTCCACCCAACCTGATACCACATATGGATCAGCCAAAAGGTAAGGATCCCCTTTCTCCAAAAATCTCACTCACACTGGGCCAGAATCATCATAATCCTCGGGATGAGACTGGGATCGTCACCACATTGTCACCTCAGGTAATTCCCCTTCAACCTCAACTTCACTATCTACCCTATCGTTCCACGCTTTGGGAGACAAGATCTGTGCTTAATGCCTTTATGCTTTACGGCCTCCATCTTCTTCTCTTCCTGCATTCATTCTTTCTTTCTACAAGAGCCAGAATGGGACTGACAATGCTTTTTCGGAGTCATGGCCCTAAGCCACAATGTACTTTCCTCAGTTTCTTTTCTGAGATCCACAGGAAATCATCTTTGGAAAAGCTCTTCATATCCTCTTGTGACTAGTCTGCAGTCCTTTTCTTCTTCTTCCCAAACGTAAACCAATAAATCTGTCATTAATTTTGCTGAGGTCTTAGTCACTCAATTTTACATCTAACAAAGATGTTTGGTTGAAAGAATGTGAAAAAATGTGCATGAAAACTAATGGTCTCTCGATGAATGAAAACAATCACTTAATTGAAGAATCCCATCCATAATCTTCCCACTCCTGCTAGAAATAGTACTGTTGACCAATCCCTGATGAAGGGGCATAGACTTCGGCTACCAACTTTTCTTACATTTTTAGATTTTAGCCATTTAGCATGTAAGTGCATACATTTCCGCAAGAAAAAAAGTGCGCGCAAGAACAGCCCAAAAAAAACCTGCCGAACAAAAAAAAAAACTGCCCCCAAATTTCCTCATTATATGCACAAACTGTTTCGACTGGGAAGCATGCAACAGGCTTAAGGGATATGGTTAACCTGCCACCTAGCCATTCAGAAGGCAAGGTGGAGCTACTACCAAATATGGTTGAAATGAAGATGTTTTAAGCTTACCGTAGGCTTCCCAGTCTAAACAGTTCCCACATATATTATGATGACATTTTCTGATGTTTTTGTTTGTTTTAATCTCCGGCAGGTTTTTTTTCTGTCTGTTCGTGCACACACAAAAAAAAAATGGGGACTGATAGATGAAATGCGGACAGTCTGAGCACTGATGGTGTAACTCAGGCAGTTGTTGCTGCCATCCTGTACCTGTCCCATAGGTGTGATGATTGGATGTACCGATCCTGTGCAGGTGTTGTTACACGTGGTCTGCCACTGCGAGGACAATCAGCTGTCCGTCCTGTCTCCCTGTAGCGCTGTCTTAGGTGTCTCACAGTACGGACATTGCAATTTATTGCCCTGGCCACATCTGCAGTCCTCATGCCTCCTTGCAGCATGCCTAAGGCACGTTCACGCAGATGAGCAGGGACCCCGGGCATCTTTCTTTTGGTGTTTTTCAGTCAGTAGAAAGGCCTCTTTAGTGTCCTACGTAACGACGTTCCACTGTTCTATAATTGTTTATGGTTCATTAAACAGGCATGGGAAACGGTGTTTAAACCCTTTACAATGAAGGTCTGTGAAGTTATTTGGATTTTTACAAATGATCTAAGACAAATCCAGATAAGGGACATTCCTTTTTATGTTGTCACTGAAAAATACTGTTGGCTGCAACTGCGTTAAAACCGGTTTAAACAGAGTACTGTAAATGTATATTTTGCAGTTGTGAAATTATTTTGATGTAATATGAAAGTAGAGGGCTCGTAATCTAACGGCAGAACAGCTAAGTGTGTCGTTAGATGCTTTTTTGCCCTCACACATCACTGTATATATACACACAGAAGACCTCCGCTAAACATAGGATCACATGGTTTATCTGTCTCTGTGACCACGATAACTTCAGAACAAAGTTGACTACAATTAAAGTTGCCAATGTCTTTGCAATTAATACAAACAATCAACGTATAAAAATATGGTTCAAATAATAGGGATGACTGAATTAAAATATAAATGCAGTAAGTTATAGGCCTATTTCAATCATATTGAAATACATTTCATGTTCAATAAATTGACTAATTTGTCTCAGTATATTAAATGATGTGTAGCCTAATGTGCGCAATGTTGTGCAAAATCTGTGATTTAGTGCATTTTCATTAGGTAACGCCTTGATCATACCAATAGCGTCATTGCAAAATAGTATGCAGCATCATCTGGATGTGTGCAACAAAAGTTCACCATTCACCTTCTGCCAAGCCGTCTACACATACAGTTCGACTCATAGGTTCGATGAATCATTTCTACCAGCATGTCACCTGTGCAACTATAGAAAAAAAGATCCCCTTTACTCCACATACAAAGCTCTTCCTCACCCTCCATTTGCCTCTTGTGTTACGACTTCTATGAATGGTGAGTGGAGGAGTCAAGCGCAGAGTGCAGGTAATTCCGTACGTGGATATTTTATTCCAAAGAAAGTGGAGACACGTACATGCAAAACCCAAGGGCGCATGAAACAACCCGTCCAAAATACAAAGGACTAAAACTGCCCGGAAAAATATAGATCACACTACTACACCAAAACCAAATAACAGAGAACAAGCCCGCACAAATACCCAGCGGGCCTAGTGCCCTTAAATAGCCTACAAACAAACACTAACTCAAAACAGGTGTACCCAATTAAACCCAATAAACAGAAACAAACGGAAAGGGAATCGATGGCAGCTAATAGGCCGGCGAATACGACCGCCGAGCGCCGCCCGATCAGGAAGAGGCACCATCTTCGGCAGGATTCGTGACATCTTGATTCCTGCTTACATTCAAAAACTCAAACATGAAATACCAGTGATGCCTCAATACTACGAAGTGGTCTGATGAAGCAGATGCTAAACTACAGGACAGTTTCGCTAGCACAGACTGGAATATGTTCCAGAATTTATCCGATGACATTGAGGAGTTTACCACATCCGTTACCATCTTCATTAATAAGTGCCTTGACAACGTCATCCCCACAGTGACAGTACATGCATATCCCAACCAGAAGCTATGGATTACAGGCAACATTTGCACTGAGCTAAAGGCAAGAGCTGCCGCTTTCAAGGAGCAGGACACTGGCAGCATCATGCTGTGGGGATGCTTTTCAGCGGCAGGGACTGGGAGACTAGTCAGGATCAAGTGAAATATGAACGGAGCAAAGTACAGAGAGATCCTTGATGAAAACCTGCTCCAGAGTACTCAGGATCTCAGACTGGGGCGAAGGTTCACCTTCCAACAGGACAAGGTGGGAGTGGCTCTGGGACAAGTCTCTGAATGTCCTTGAGTGGCCCAGCCAGAGACCGGACTTGAACCTGATCAAACATCTCTGGAGAGACCTGAAAATAGCTGTGCAGCGACGCTCCCCATCCAACCTTACAGAGCTTGAGAAGATCTGCAGAGAAGAATGGGAGAAACTCCCCAAATACAGGTGTGCCAAGCTTATAGCGTCATACCCAAGAAGACTTGAGGCTGTAATCGCTGCCAAAGGTGCTTCAACAAAGTACTGAGTAAAGGATTTGAATACTTACAATACCAGTCAAAAGTTTGGACACACCTATTCATTCAAGAATTTTCTTTATTTTTACTATTTTCTACATTGTAAAGTAACAGTGAAGACATCAAAATTATGCAATGTGGAATATGGAATCATGTAGTAACCAAAAAAAGTGTTAAACAAATCAAATATATGTTATATTAGAGATTCTTCAACTAGCCGGCCTTTGCCTTGATGACAGCTTTGCACACACTTGGCATGCTCTCAACCATGCTCTCCTGGGGAATGCTTTTCCAACAGTCCTGAAGGAGTTCCCATGTATGCTGAGCACTTGTTGGCTGCTTTTCCTTCACTCTGCGGTCCAACTCATCCCAAACCATCTCAATTGGGTCGAGGTTGGGGGATTGTGGAGGCCAGGTCATCTGATGCAGCACTCCATCACTCTCCTTGGTCAAATAGCCCTTACACAGCCTGGAGGTGTGTATTGGGTCATTGTCCTGTTTAAAAACAAATGATAGCCCCACTAAGCGCAAACCAGATGGGATGGCGTATTGCTGCTGAATGCTGTGGTAGCCATGCTGGTTAAGTGTGCCTTGAATTCTAAATAAATCACAGACAGTGTCACCAGCAAAGCACCCCCATACCAAAACACCTCCTCCTCCATGCTTCACTGTGGGAACCACACATGCTGAGATTATCCGTTCAACCACTCTTCATCTCAAAAGACAAGGCATTTGGAACCATAAATCTCAAATTTGGACTCATCAGACCAAAGGCCAGATTTCCACCAGTCTAATGTCCATTGCTTGTGTTTCTTGGCCCAAGCAAGTCTCTTATTATTATTGGTGTCCTTTAGTAGTGGTTTCTTTGCAGCAATTCCACATGAAGGCCTGATTCACACAGTTTCCTCTGAACAGTTGATGTTGAGATGTGTCTGTTATTTGAACTCTGTGAAGCATTTATTTGGGCTGCAATCTGAGGTGCAGTTAACTCTAATGAACATATCCTCTGCAGCAGAGGTAACTCTGGGTCTTCCTTTCCTGTGGTGGTCCTCACGAGAGCCAGTTTCATCATAGTGCTTGATGGTTTTTGCGACTGCACTTAAAGAAACTTTCAAAGGTCTTTGTTCCGCATTGACTGACATTCATGTCTTAAAGTAATGATGGACTGTCATTTCTCTTTGCTTATTTTGAACTGTTCTTGCCATTAAATGGACTTGGTCTTTTACCAAATAGGGCTATCTTCTGTATACCACCCCTACCACGCATTAAGAAGGAAAGAAATGCCACAAATGAACTTTTAACAAGGCACACCTGTTAATTGAAATGCATTCCAGGTGACTAACTCATGAAGCTGGTTGAGAGAATGCCAAGATTGTGCAAAGCTGTCATCAAGACAAAGGGTGGCTACTTAAATATATTTTGATGTGATTAACACTTTTTTGGTTACTACATGATTCCATGTGTGTTATTTAATAGTTTTTAATGTCTTCATTATTATTCTACAATATAAAAAATAGTAAAAAAATGAATAAAAAAATAAACTGGAATGAGTAGGTGTGCCCAAACCAGTCATATTCGGTTTATTTTTATTTTTAATACATATGCAAAAATATCTAAAAACTTTTTTTTCGCTTTATCGTTATGGGGTATTGTGTGTATATTGATGAGGGTAACAAATTATGTAATCCATCTACAATATGTCAATTTCCTCGTACCCCTACACATCGACTCGGTACTGGTACCCCATGTATATCGTCAAGCTGTCATTGGTCATTGTGTATTTGTTCCTTGTGTTTCTTGTGATACAATTGTTTTGTTTACAAAGCATGTGACAATTAACATTTGATTTGACCTCAAACTTGTATCTCTAACAGACCAATTAAAAATGCTTGCTTTTTCCTCATAAAGGATGATGTAATCCTCCTGAGGATGAACTGGCCAATCAGCGGTCTACTGTATGAATATTTTTTATGACCGGTATAAGCCATTCTGTTGTTGGAGTATGCCCTAACCATTCCAACACAGAAAAGCTGCTTTATAACATACTTAATTACAATTTCTTGGAAGGAAAACTGCTAGTAGATACCATAGACTTCCAGTCATTCTGCTAATGCTAGTTAGCATTGGCTCTCAAAACTACCTCTAACTTCTTTCATACTGGAGAAAGAGACATCTGACTGAGGAGGTAGATAAAGGGCCTCATTTCCCAAATCCCGAAGTATCACTTTAATTATAGGTCATATTTAATAGAAATCTGGAAACACTGGAGAGTTAGTTACTCTAAAGGCCATTCCTCGCTAGTGATATAGGTCATATTTAATAGAAATCTGGAAACACTGGAGAGTTAGTTACTCTAAAGGCCATTCCTCGCTAGTGACATAGGTACTCGTTGACACCTTGAAACACTAGTAGAACTGAACAACATGGATAAGACAAAGTATTATGTCATAACAGTAGACAAGTGAATTTTGCAATTATGTTATTATATACACTACCGGTAAAATAATCAAAAACCAATTGAATTTTTGTTTGAATACAGAATCAGTTGTGACGCTATGGTCATAAAGACAACGCAATTGTGTTTGCTGTATACTTTAAAATAAGGGCTAAGGGTGGAAAGGGTTAAAAGTTTCCTTGCTTGTTCAGTAGGTGAGGGGGAGAGGAAAGTCGTGTCTCACAGACACTCCCCCCTTTAGCTATTGATTTCCCCCTGCGTGATTCTCCAAGACGATGTAGACCAGATCATTGCAGAGAGCCACAGCTTTCTAGACATGCCTGCACGATACATAGACAGTGTATAGAGAGAATAGAAGTGAGTGGAATGAACGGTGGTCGGCTATATATCTCATTCTGGGGAAACCTCTGCGCATATAATACATTTTCATATGCTGGTGCTAAAGTTAAACAGGATAGTCGTATATTCTATCTGTATTTGGACAAAAAACACGACCTGATAATGGACAAAAAACGAATGGATGACATACAACTTCAAGCTCGAGATGAGAGTGAATAGGCTGACGGTTGCATTACCACAAAGACGCACTGTTTCAGAAGACTGAGAAGAGCTCCAGGATACAGTAACTCAACTGATGTATTTGACCTTAATTGTGAAATTCACAGTTATTATTGTCACTGAATAATATATTCCTGAAACTACAATATATTCATGGGTTAGGTGTAAAATATGGAATCAGTCAGCATTTTAAGGTGAGTAATTAGATTGTTTTTTTCATTCAAAATCATCTCTATCACGCGCGCCTAGGCCAACGAATATTGCATCACATACTCGTTGACATCGACAGAGAAGAGTTGATGACGGATCCCAGCTAGCACATAACGTTCTGAGAACCATAGGTTTCTTCAAGCTTGGTGAGAGCGTGGTTGACCTATGGTTATATTACATACAACCTTTCTGGGAATGGTGCAGGATAGTTGCTTGGCTTTGGAACATTCTCAGCACAAAAAAATCCTCCAGGATTCTGAGATTCTGCAATTACAAAATGTTTAGCAAAATCAACAATTCCCTGCATATTATGCGAGGGTGTGCAAATTTGACCAATCACCACACTATTTCCACATAAAACAGTCAAATAATCGCAATATTATTGCATAAAACTGACCCATCACAGCAATACAAAAAGAGGGCTGATAATTTCAACCAGTCACCGCACATTTACTGCATAATATGGTTCAATCAAGCCACACGTCAACAAATATTTTCCTCGTCAGCGCATTTTCTTTTATTTATTTTTTTAATACATTTTTTTTACCCCTTTTTCTCTCCAATTTCGTGGTATCCAATTGTTGTAGTAGCTACTATCTTGTCTCATCGCTACAACTCCCGTACGGGCTCGGGAGAGACGAAGGTTGAAGGTCATGCGTCCTCCGATACACAACCCAACCAAGCCGCACTGCTTCTTAACACAGTGCGCATCCAACCCGGAAGCCAGCCGCACCAATGCGCCGGAGGAAACACTGTGCACCTGGCCACCTTGGATAGCGCACACTGCGCCCAGCCGCCACAGGAGTCGCTGGTGCGCGATGAGACAAGGACACCCCTACCGACCAAGCCCTCCCTAACCCGGGCGACGCTAGGCCAATTGTGCGTCGCCCCACGGACCTCCCGGTCGCGGCCGGTTACGACAGAACCTGAGCGCGAACCCAGGGACTCTGATGGCACAGCTGGCGCTGCAGTACAGCGCCCTTAACCACTGCGCCACCCGGGAGGCCCCGAAAATATCATAATTGCTGCAGCAAAATCAAGCTTATTTTCCTGCAAATATCACAAAATCCTTGCAAAATCATAGACTACGCTATGGATGCAAGGACTGACCATCCATGATATCCAAATTATTTTTTTATTTATGTTTTGAGGCTATATGGTGTTTTTTTTCTTTATTTACAAACATTGCAGTAAAACAAGTAAATATGTTGGGTTCTGATGGGGCACGACAGTTTAACTAAGCTCATTAGGCATTTATAAGTTGTGTTTTTCAAGAATCAATGGATATATATCATTCATTTAGAATTCCAAAAATTGATGTAGCAACTGCAGATTTTCCCTTTAACAGAACATTTCCTGAAGGTTCAAACATGGTTTACATTTAATTCCATTTTTGGTCATGTTCTGTGGGAATTTCAGTACTTCAGCATAACGTTTTCTACCGGTTTCTTTGTGGTTCTTTTTAAAATCATGTTCTTAAATAGTTCCGAGAACATTAAGAAACAACTTTCTTCTGTGGTAATTTCAGTACTTCAGCATAACCTTTCCTACATGCTTCTATTTTAAGCCAGGCATCACAGGCTGAAATTAAATTTTTGAATCTACCTATAAATGTTTTGATTTGTTGCTATTTTGGTTCATTAATATTAGTATTTTCAAAAAATAAACATAAAAATGTCAACAATTTATATTTTCTTTAGTTTATCATACTAAAGTCATCAACATTTTTATGAATTTCTACCACTTTAAAATGGACATACATCAATCATTTAAAAGTTCACTACATTGAATAACTGTACACATAATTTCAAAACCCATTTCATAGACAATGTTTTCAAACTGTACAACATTTAGTAACTTACTTTGAAGAGATGGTTATTGGGTTTAAATAGGCTTTTGTCATTTGGTACTCTTCATTCAGTGTACTTGTCTTTAACTGCCATTTCCCAAAAGTCAGACTCTTCCCAACTCATTATTCTCAGCTTCAAAAGCTTCAGAAACATCTGCATTTACCACATTTTGTATGGTTATCCTTAGATATATTCTCCATGTTTATATGCTGTAAACATTTTATTTTACACTGATCAAAATTATAAACGCCCACGTTTCATGAGCTGAAATAAAAGATCCCAGAAATATTCCATTCCAACTCAATCATCAAGTTTACAGGCGACACAACAGGACTAAGCCTGATTACCAACAATGACAAGACAGCCCTCAGGGAGGAGGTGAGGGCCCTAGCGGAGTGGTGCCAGGAAAATAACCTTTCCCGCAATGTCAACAAAACGAAGGAGCAGATTGTGGACGCCAGGAGACAGCAGAAGGAGCACCCCAGTATCCACATCGACCCGACTGCAGTGGAGAAGGTGAAAAGCTTCAAGTTTCTGGGCGTACACATCACTGACAATCAGAAATAGTTCACCCACACAGACATTGTGGTGAAGAAGGCGCAACATTGTCTCTTCAACTTCTGGAGGCTGAAAAAATGTGTCTTGGGCCCCTAAGACCCTCACAAACTTTTGCAGATGCACCATTGAGAGCATCCTGTTGGGCTGTATCACAGCCTGGTATGGCAACTGCAGCGCCCGCAACCACAGGGCTCTCCAGAGGATTGTGCGGTCTGCCCAACGCATCACCGGGGACACATTGCCTGCCATGCAGGACGCCTACAGCACCCGATGTCACAGGAATGCCAAAAAGATCATCAAGGACATCAACAACCCGAACCATGGGCTGTTCAGCACGCTATCATCCAGAAGGTGAGGTCAGAACAGGTGCATCAAACCTGGGACCAAGAGACTGAAAAACAGCTTCTATCTCAAGGCCATCAGACTGTTAAATAGTCATCACTACCCGGCCCCCACCCAGTATGCCGCCCTGAACTTAATTTATTTTCTTCTTATTAATGCGTTTGATCCAATCAGTTGTGTTGTGACAAGGTAGGGGTGGTATGCAGAAGATGGCCTTATATGGTAAAAGTCCATATGTGACCCATTTCAGGAAACTAGGCATATGTCGAAGGGCACTAGTTCAAAGGAGAGCCGTTTGAACGTTATCTTTAAAAAAAAAATCTAAATGCGTTTTTTGTCAGAAATGTCTTCTCGAACATGTGAACTTTCATGTGCTTTAATAACAAACTTGTTTGCCACCTGTAAATACAAATAAAATTGTTAAATTACGACCCTAGTTGGTTTAGCCATAGAAAAAGCCAGCAACTTTCCCACTACCCATTGGCAGAGATAATGAGTGGGCTGGACATGCAGAAAGATGAGTTTGGATACCATATAGCGGGCTTCTGTCTACTTGAACTGGTCAGTATGTCTAGGTAATCCTGTCTAATGTGGCTTTTAAAAAAATCAAATCAAATTGTTTTAGTCACATGTGCCGAATACAACAGTGAAATGCTTACTTACGAGCCCCTAACCAACAAAGCATTTAAAAAAAAAATATGTATAAGAATAAAAGATAAAAGTAACAAGAAATTAAAGAGCAGCAGTAAAATAACAATAGCGAGACTACATACATGGGGTACCGATACAGAGTCCATGTGTGGGGGCACCGGTTAGTTGAGGTAGTATGTACTGGACATGTAGGTAGAGTTATTAAGGTGACTATGCATAAAGGACAACAGAGAGTAGCAATGGTGTAAAGAGGGGGAGAGGGGGGGCAATGCAAATAGTCTGGGTAGCCATATGACTAGAGGTTCAGGAGTCTTATGGCTTGGGGGTAGAAGCTATTTAGAAGCCTCTTGGACCTAAGATTGGCGCTCCGGTACCACTTGCTGTGCGGTAGCAGAGAGAACAGTCTATGACTAGGGTGGCTGGAGTCTTTGACAATTTTTAGGGCCTTCCTCTGACACTGCCTGGTATAGAGGTCCTGGATGGCAGGAATCTTGGTCCCAGTGATGTACTGGGCAGTTCGCACTACCCTCTGTAGTGCCTTGTGTTCGGAGGCCGAGCAGTTGCCATACCAGGCAGTGATGCAACCTGTCAGGATGCCCTTTTCAGTCTCCTGAAGAGGGAATATGTTTTGTCGTGCCCTTTTCACGACCTCCTTGGTGTGCTTGGACTATGTTAGTTTGTTGGTGATGTGGACACCAAGGAACTTAAAGCTCTCAACCTGCTCCACTGCAGCCCCGTTGATGAAAATGGGGGCGTGCTCAATCCTCTTTTTTCCTGTAGTCCACAATCATCTCCTTTGTCTTGATCATGTTGAGGGAGAGGTTGTTGTCCTGGCACCACACGGCCAGGTCTCTGACCTCCTCCCTATAGGCTGTCTCGTGGTTGTTGGTGATCAGGCCTACCACTGTTGTGTCAACTGCAAATTTAATGACGGTGTTGGAGTCGTGCCTGGCCATGCAGTCATGAGTGAACAGGGAGTACAGGAGGGGCCCCTGTGTTGAGGATCAGCATGGTAGATGTGTTGTTACCTACCCTTACCACCTGTTTGTGGCCCGTCAGGAAGTCCAGGATCCAGTTGCACAGGGAGGTGTTTAGTGCCAGGGTCCTTAGCTTATTGATGAGCTTTGAGGGCACTATGGTGTTGAATGCTGAGCTGTAGTCAATGTATAGCATTCTCACATAGGTGTTCCTTTTGTCCAGGTGGGAAAGGGCAGTGTGGAGTTCAGTAGAGATTGCATCATCTGTGGATCTGTTGGGGCGGTATGCAAATTGGAGTAGGTCTAGGGTTTCTAGGATGATGGTGTTAATGTGAGCCATGACCAGTCTTTCAAAGCAACGGGCAGATTACCTTAGTGTTCTTAGGCACGGGCAGTATGGTGGTCTGCTTGAAGCATGTTGGTATTACAGACTCGGACAGGGAGAGGTTGAAAATGTCAGTGAAGACACTTGCCAGCTGGTCAGTGCATGCTCGCAGTACACATCCTGGTAATCTGTCTGGCCCTGCGGCCTTGTGAATGTTGACCTGTTTAAAGGTCTTACTCACATCGGCTGTGGAGAGAGTGATCACACAGTCTTCCGGAACAGCTGGTGCTCTCATGCATGTTTCAATGTTATATGCCTCGAAGCGAGCATAGAAGTAGTTTAGCTCGTCTGGTAGGCTTGTGTCATTGGGCAGCTCTCGGCTGTGCTTCCCTTTGTAGTCTGTAATGGTTTGCAAGCCCTGCCACATCCGATGAGCGTCAGAGCCGGTGTAGTACGATTCGAGCTTAGTCCTGTATTGACGCTTTTCCTTTTTGATTGTTTATCGGAGGGCATAGCAGGATTTCTTAAAAGCTTCCGGGTTATAGGCCCACTCCTTGAAAGTGGCAGCTCTAGCCTTTAGATCAGTGCAGATGTTGCCTGTAATCCATGGCTTCTGGTTGAGGTATGTACGTACAGTCACTGTGGGGACGACGTCATCGATGCACTTATTGATGAAGCCAATGACTGAGGTGGTGCACTCCTCAATGCCATCAGAGGAATCACGGAACATATTCCAGTCTGTGCTAGCAAAACAGTCCTGTAGCTTAGCATCTGCTTCATCTGACCACTTTTTTATTGATCTAGTCACTGGTACTTCCTGCTTCATTTTTTGCTTGTAAGCAGAAATCAGGAGGATAGAATTATGGTCAGATTTTCCAAATGGAGGGTGAGGGAGACCTTTGTATGCGTCTCTGTGTAGAGTATAGGTGGTCCAGAGTTCTTTTTCCTCTGGTTGCACATTTAACATTATGATGGAAATTTGGTCAAATGGATTTAAGTTTCCCTGCAATAAAGTTCCTGGCTACTAGGAGTGCCGCCTCTGGGTGAGCGTTTTCTTGTTTGCTTATGGCAGAATACAGCTCATTCAATGCTGTCTTAATGCCAGCCTCTGACTATAGGGGTATGTAAACAGCTACAAAGAATACAGATGAAAACTCTCTTGGTAGATAGTGTGGTCTAAAGCTTATCATGAGATACTCTACCTTAGGCTAGCAATAGCTCGAGACTTCCTTAGATATCGTGCACCAGCTGTTATGTACAAAAATACATAGTCCGCCTCCCCTTGTCTTACCAGACGCCGCTGTTCTATGCTGCCGGTACAACGTCTAACCAGCCAGCTGTATGTTGATATTGTCGTCGTTCAGCCGCGACTCTGTGAAGCATAAGATGTTACAGTTTTTTATGTCTTGCTGGTAGTTTAATCTTCCGCGTAACTCGTCGATTTTAGTCTCCAAGGATTGCACGTTTGCAAGCAGAATATAGAGAAGTCGGGGCTTATTCGATCCCCTACGAATTCTCAGAAGGCAGCCGGCCTTTTGCGCCTCTTTCACCGCCTCCTATTCACGCAGATCACGGGGATCGGTCCTGTTCACATGGAAGCAGTATATCCTTCGCGTCGGGCTCGTCAGAGTCATGAAAGGGAAAAAAGCATTTTGCTAGTCTGTGGTGAGTAATCGCAGTCTTGATGTCTAGAAGTTATTTTCAGTCATAAGAGACAATAGTGGCAACAGTATGTACAAAATAAGTAAAAAAAGAAGTTACAAACAATGCAAATAAACAAACAAAAAAATGCAATTGGCTGGGGGCACGTAAAAAGTCTGCCTTCTTCTCCGGCGTCATCTTAAACGTATCGCGTAGTAAAACTGTGTTTAGAATGCAATTTGATTAAACATCTGTGTTTTCCTAGAGATTGAGAAAAAGTGTGACACCAATCAGGCCCTCGAGGACTGGAGTTGCCCACCCTTGTGCCTGGCCTTAAAGTCATATTCTGAAATTGTTCAGAGAACTTGCTGGGCTTTACAGTAGAGTGGCCAGAAAAAAAAGCCAAAAGGCATGTGGGAGACTCCCCAAACATATGGAATTAGGTACTCTGGTCAAATGAGACAAATTTACGCTATGTCTGGCGCAAACCCAACACCTCTCACCACCCCGAGAACACCATCCCTACAGTGAAGCATGGTGGTGGCAGCATCATGCTGTGGGATGGTTTTCATCAGCAGGGAATGGGAAACTGGTCAGAATTGAAGAAATGATGGATGGTGCTAAATACAGGGAAATTCTTGAGGGAAACTTGTTTCAGTCTTCCAGAGATTTGAGACTGGGATGGAGGTTCACCTTCCAGCAGGACAATGACCCTAAGCATACTGCTAAAGCAACACTCGAGTGGTTTAAGGGGAAACATTTAAATGTCTTGGAATGGCCTAGTCAAAGCCAAGATCTTAATCCAATTGAGAATCTGTGGTATGACTTAAAGTTTGCTGTACACCAATGGAACTCATCCAATTTCAATGAGCTAGAGCAGTTTTGTCTTGAAGAATGGGCAAAAATCCCAGTGGCTAGATGTACCAAGGTTATAGAGACATGCTCCAAGAGACTTGCAGCTGTAATTGCTGCAAAAGGTGGCTTTAACAAAGTATTGACTTTGGGGGATGAATAGTTATGCATGCTCAAGTTTTCAATTTTTTTGTCTTATTTCTTGTTTGTTTCATAATAAAAATGATTTTGCATCTTCAAAGAGGTAGGCATGTTGTGTAAATCAAATGATACAACCCCCCAAAAAAAAAAAAAATTTTTTAATTCCAGGTTGTAAGGCAACAAAATAGGAAAAATACCAAGGGGGTGAATACTTTTGCAAGCCACTGTATTTAATGTCATATTTTTATTACATTCGGGGAACGTTCTAAATCCACAAAATAACTATTGCATTTTGCAGCATATGATGACTCTTTGCTTCTTGAAAGTCCAATATCTGATAAACTTGACTGCTGACATGCAAAGCATTTTGGGACTGTATCAACAGTGGACTAATGAAAAAAAGTTATATTTAAGCAATGTTTTCAGAACTTTCTGAGAATGTATGGTTCTCTTTTATGCTAGTTCTTTGCAATAAAGAAATGTAAAAGAAAAACATCCACATCAATTGTCTCTAAATTCCGTTCTCAGAAAATAAACAAAACTTTCCCTAAAAAAACACAAGAAAACTTAAGCAATGTTCAGAAAACGTTCTAAGATTGTTATTTAAAAACATATATATTCTGTTCTCAGCATCAACAAAAATCTCTCTAGCCTCTATCTTGGTTAAATGTGTTCAGGTGTGTTGCCTGCGCTTACTATTTGGCCACACCTGATCTTATGGAGTGATTGTTTCCTTTGAAATGGGTTCTGTTTGAATAGACTAAATGTACAGCTTTGTATGCGTAACAAAACACAGCATCCTAACTTTATCCTGGTGGTGCAGTGGACACATTCCAGTGATAGAGAACAGGAGCACACAGGTTCAAATCTCAATTATGCTGTATCAGATTTTTTTAAAACAGTTTACATGATTAATACCTAAACAAATTAATGTCCTACCCAAAATATGTCTTATTGGACCATTCAGTGAAGGTTTTTAGAAAGTTATTCAAAAACCTCGAAATTTCGTTCTTAGAGTGTTAAGAAAACTTTCAATAATAACCACTACAAAACTTTAAAAATATTTAGAAAATATTCTCAGAATGTTATTAAATTACCTTCAAATAACCTATAATTTGCATTGTCAGAACATTAATAAAACCTCCCAGGAAAACTTTCTTAGAACCTTCCTGTCACGGTCGTCCTCCTCTTCATCTGAAGAGGAGAGGCGAGAAGGATCGGAGGACCAAAATGCAGCGTGATATGTGTTCATGTTGAATGTTTAATTAAAGAAAGAACTGAACACTGAAACACTATACAAAAACAGTAAACAAAATAACAACCGTGAAGCTAATGCGAGCTGCGCTGAAACAAGCCATCAACATAGACAATCACCCACAAACAAACAGTGCAAACCAGGCTACCTAAGTATGATTCTCAATCAGAGACAACTAATGACACCTGCCTCTGATTGAGAACCATACTAGGCCGAAACATAGAAATACCCAAATCATAGAAAAACAAACATAGACTGCCCACCCAACTCACGCCCTGACCATACTAAATAAATACAAAACAAAGGAAATAAAGGTCAGAACGTGACACTTCCAGAGTAAAACGTTCTCAGAACCTCCTTGTAACCTCCAAATACATTTTCACAGAGCAAGCAAAATGTTCAGTTTTACCAGTCAGGAAATGTTTGGCTTCATTCCCACAACCAATGTGAAACCAAAACCATACGTTCCCACAACTTCCAAGGAACCAAATGTGCTAGCTGGGATCATAGCGTTTTTTTACAGCTTTAGGCTACATTATTTATTTCATCATTAGAGCGGACTGTTTATCAAATTGGTTGGCTCCTGTTTCACAGAGGTGTCATAATGTTAGCTGCCTTTCTCTGGGAAATTTGACAGTTATGTTGCGCACTGTCGATGCCTCACGTCCAACTGCCAACAATGCATCCGGTGGAAATATTACTGCCAGGGCATAGACATTGGCACAGAGATCTTTCATTTCAATGGGAACAGGCTTCAATTTAGAGACATACCTCAACTCACTGTAATTCAGTAAATTTGAACTGCTGACATCCTTTATTTTTGTGCTAATCCTTAAAGTGTAGTCAGGGTTTTCTCTGTTTTGTTTTCAATATGACTAAAATGTATTTTTCTCTCTCTGTACGCCACACTGATTGATAGACTCAACAGGTTGACCACTGAAAATTAAGATGGCCCACCATTTCCTAGCTAACAAAATCTCTATGCCAGACGACCCCATCAGCAGAAACTCACCGAAAGTCCCAAGAAGCGCCATGAAAATGCCAACATCAACCTCCGAGAAAGTCCCCACAGAGAAATCCAACAACAACAAGAAGGACTGTAGCGTCGTCGTGACGACTGTCCCGTTAATCAACGAGATGCAGCTGACAGCGGCCACAGGTGGGGCGGAGATGTCGTGCTACCGGTGCACAGTGCCATTCGGCGTGGTGGTCCTCATTGCCGGTATTGTGGTAACTGCTGTGGCGTACATGTTCAACTCACACGGCTCCACCATCTCGGTGCTGGGGCTGGTTCTGCTATCGGCCGGGCTGGCTCTACTGGGGTCCAGTGCCGGCTGTTGGAGGGTCCGGCTGGGGCGGAAGAAGGACCGGAGGAGGGAGAGTCAGACAGCCCTCATGTCCAACCATGGTGTCTGTGTGGTCTGAGCCCTGAGGGAGATAGGGACTGTTAAATGGAAGTTTGAACAATTTGAAGTTTGAATGAAGAGGTAATGAGCAGAGACTACTAGAGAGAGATGAGGGATGTCAGAGGTGGTTGGGTATGAAGGACTCACACATTGTCCAAAACAGATGCTTAGCTGAAGGACTAGAATGTCCTAGAAAGACAATATGTACTGTATGTAAGATCCTATCTGTAAGGACTAGAGTGGCCTACAAAGACTGGCAGGTAGACTAACAGTTAAAAGAGTGTTGAGACAGTAACCAAAAGGTTTCTGGTTTGAATCCCTGAACTGACTAGATGAAAAATATGTTGCTGTACCCTTTAGCAAAACAAGTACAACCCTAATTACTCTTTTTTATTTTTTTTATTTATTTTACTAGGCAAGTCAGTTAAGAACAAATTCTTATTTTCAATGACGGCCTAGGAACTGTGGGTTAACTGCCTGTTCAGGGGCAGAACGACAGATTTGTACCTTGTCAGCTCGGGGGTTTGAACATGAAACCTTCCGGTTACTAGTCCAACGATCTAACCACTAGGCTACCCTGCCGCCCACTCTGGATAAGAATGTCTGCTAAATTACAAAAAAATCATGAAGATGGAATAACCAAATTATTGGAGAGGAAGGATGGAGTAAGGTGAATTTGCCCCTAGATTCTGATCTTCAGGCTTTTTTCATTTTCCTCACTAATGGTTAAGGTTAGGATTGGGGTAGAGCAAGCTGATCCTAGATCTGTACTTAGAGGAAACTTCACCCTGGAGCAGAAAGGATAGTTGCACGGAGGACCATGATTCTCCATTCTACTATACTCATGCATGTCATGTGATGCATCTGTGACTCTATGGCTGCTCAATTGATGTTTCAAGTGAACATTTCATAGGTACTTAATGTTATGTCTTAGATATGTAGACAGTAGCTGACTTTACAGGGTCAAATCACCCTTTATTACTGCGTAAAGTGAACCTAGGAAGTGATTGACTAAATTAAGTCAATGTATCTCTCAAGTTCGATATGCATGATTTTTTATGCTTCCAATGTACTTTTGTAACTGCCTATTATGCCTATTATTGATTAAATTGATACAGTTTGTGCCAAATGTACAGTTTTTCATTGTTAGTATAGTAAAAGACCATAGCTGTGGCAAAGCAAGTTGTGGTTTCATATGTACCATTGTACTCTGGTAAAGTTGTATTTTCATGATATTTATGACAAATCTGTTGATATATATTTGGAATATTTTTGCCACTACACGTAAGATGTTAAATCCATGTGCCAATAAATCTGTCAATCAACCAATCAAATTACATTTTATTCGTATATATCCCTATTAACCTGTTGCGACGAGCCATCCCGGATCCGGGATCGTGAATACAGCCTCAAGCTCATTACCATAACGCAACGTTAACTATTCATGAAAATCGCAAATTAAATGAAATCAATATGCTAGCTCTCAAGCTTAGATTTTTGTTAACAACACTGTCATCTCAGATTTTCAAAATATGCTTCTCAACCATTGCAAAACAAGTATTTGTGTAACACTATTGATAGCTAGCGTAGCATTTAGCGTAGCATTTAGCGTTAGCATTCAGCAGGCAACATTTTCACAAAAACCAGAAAAACATTCAAATAAAATCATTTACCTTTGAAGAACTTCAGATGTTTTCAATGAGGACTCTCAGTTAGATAGCAAATGTTCAGTTTTTACAAAAAGATTATTTGTTTAGGACAAATCGCTCCGTTTTCTGCGTCACGTTTAGCTACGAAAGAAACCTGTATCCAGGATTGTGTAAATCTATCCGCAAGCTCATTAGCATAACGCAACGTTAACTATTCATGAAAATCGCAAATGAAATGAAATGAATCTATTTGCTCACAATCTTAGCCTTTTGTTAACAACACTGTCATCTCAGATTTTCAAAAATATGCTTCTCAACCATTGCAAAACAAGCATTTGTGTAACACTATTGATAGCCTAGCATAGTATTATGCCTGACATGCCTGACATTCAGCATGCAACGTTTTCACAAAAACCAGAAAAACATTCAAATAAAATCATTTACCTTTGAAGAACTTTGAAGAACTTCAGATGTTTTCAATGAGGAGACTCTCAGTTAGATTGCAAATGTTCAGTTTTTACAAAAAGATTATTTGTGTTGACTATTCGCTCCGTTTTCTCCATCACGTTTGGGTAAGAAAAAAAACGAAAATTAAGTAATTAAACCGCAAACTTTTTTCAAAATTAACTCCATAATATCGACAGAAACATGGCAAACCGATGTTTAGAATCAATCCTCAAGGTGTTTTTCACATATCTATCGACGATAAATCCAGCAGTTGACTTTCTCTTCTGAAGAAATGGAACGCACATGGACCTAGAGATTACGCAATAATTTCGACACAGGACACCGGGCGGACCCCTGGTAAATGTAGTCTCTTATGGTCAATCTTCCAATGATATGCCTACAAATACGTCACAATGCTGCAGACATCTTGGACGAACGGCAGAGAGCTCAAGTTCATTCATGGCACATTCACAGCCATATAAGGAGACGATGGGAAACAGAGCCTCAAAAATTCTGCTCATTTCCTGTTTGAGGTTTCATCTTGGTTTCGCCTGTAGCATGAGTTCTGTGGCACTCACAGATAATATCTTTGCAGTTTTGAAAACGTCAGAGTGTTTTCTTTCCAAAGCTGCCAATTATATGCATAGTCGAGCATCTTTTCGTGACAAAATATTGCGTTTAAAACGGGCACGTTTTTTGATCCAATAATGACATAGCGCCCCCATAGGTTGAAGAGGTTAACAAAAACATCAGTATCAGTAACTAAGACTAAGCCATTTCACGTTGCTCTCTGCATATTGTATTTCTAAATCAAGTTTGGGGAGTTTGAGGGGGCTGGACAGTGGTAGTGGGGTGGGGCAGTGGGGGTAGTTGTATTTATAGTGTGTGTTTACGTTGCTTAGCATCCTTCCAACGCCAACGGAGATAATCAAATCATTGGGTTGCGTCACTGTGGGGTTACCGGCTACAACACGTTGTCGCTTCCAAGGCTCTAACTTTATCTCCACTGGAATGGAGCAGGCAGGGAATGCTATGGGAAGAGAGAGGGGCAGAGAGCGGGGGGCAGAGTGAGCAAGGAAGAGAGAGAGAGAGAGGCAGAGAGAGAGAGAGGGGCAGAGAGGGGGAGGAAGAGAGAGCCATAGGGGAGAGAGAGAGAGGCAGAGAGGGGGAGGAAGAGAGAGGCATAGGGAGAGAGAGAGAGAGGAGAGAGAGAGAGGCAGAGAGGGGGAGGAAGAGAGAGGCATAGGGAGAGAGAGAGAGAGAGAGAGCGGCAGAGAGGGGGAGGAAGAGAGAGCCATAGGGGAGAGAGAGAGAGAGAGAGAGAGAGAGAGAGGAGAGAGAGGGGGAGGAAGAGAGAGGGATAGGGAGAGAGGGAGAGAGAGAGAGAGAGGCAGAGAGGGGGAGGAAGAGAGAGCCATAGGGAGAGAGAGAGAGAGGGAGAGAGAGAGAGAGAGGGGCAGAGAGCGGGGGGCAGAGTGAGCAAGGAAGAGAGAGAGAGAGAGGCAGAGAGAGAGAGAGGGGCAGAGAGGGGGAGGAAGAGAGAGCCATAGGGAGAGAGAGAGAGAGGGAGGGAGAGAGAGAGTGGCAGAGAGGGGGAGGAAGAGAGAGGCATAGGGAGAGTGAGAGAGAGAGAGAGAGCGGCAGAGAGGGGGAGGAAGAGAGAGCCATAGGGGAGAGAGAGAGAGAGAGAGGCAGAGAGGGGGAGGAAGAGAGATGGATAGGGAGAGAGAGAGAGGGAGAGAGAGAGAGAGAGAGAGAGGCAGAGAGGGGGAGGAAGAGAGAGCCATAGGGAGAGAGAGAGAGAGGGAGAGAGAGAGAGATGCAGAGAGGGGGAGGAAGAGAGAGCCATAGGGAGAGAGAGAGAGAGGGAGAGAGAGAGAGATGCAGAGAGGGGGAGGAAGAGAGAGGCATAGGGAGAGAGAGAGAGAGAGAGAGTCTTGCATCACCCTGACACCGGAACTGTAGATCCAACAGTCATCACTTTGAGAGTTCTCAATAAATACACAAGGGAGTATTCTCTTACAATCCACATAAACACACACACAGAGTCCCAGTACTTGACGTAACTGTGGAGGATAAAATAGACGTAGGCGATGAAATGTGCAATGATACAGTAGTAGAAAATTAAGTCATGATGTCCATTGGCATCATGACTTAATATAGAGCATTACTTTTGACCAGTTGTGCACTACATGAGGGGGGGGGGGGGGGGGGCATTTCAGACGCAAACTAACCCCAATTGGGCAATAGTTAGATAAAACCCTATATAATCCTGTTAGCCTGAGTGCCAGCCTGTTTGTTCTATCATCCCAACTCCCAATGACAGCAATGGAGTACACAAGAGCACAGACAGATCTGTTCCACTCAGTCCCTCCCTTCCTGAGAACATTGTTGGTGTCGGATTCAGGAACCAGAGGTGTGGCAGCAGTGTCCCCCACTATCTCACGCACGCACACACACACACACACACACACACACACACAACACACACACACACACACACACACACACACACACACACACACACACACACACACACACCTTGTTCCCTGTGAAAGGGCCTGGCATGCTACCACAGGGAAATGGAAAATGGACTAACTATTAAAAGGGCTAAGGGATCAGAGAGAGAACAGGAAGTAGGTTAGTGAGACTGTGAGACTACACACCCTTTACTAAAACTTTGAACAATGCCCCTCCACTCCACCCCACTGCCCCCAGATGCCAATTGTCATCACTGGGCACCGCACTCTGTTTATTTAAGTGAATATGATCCTTAATAAATCGCTTCACACCTCTGCAATGGGCTTTAAAATAACCCTGTTCCCAGTCAGCATTGGTTATATAATGATACTGTAGTTATATCAGTAAAGGTGCGATGAGGACCATGACACCGTGCTATTCGCAATTTGACGTTTGCTGCAATGCAATTTGACAAATGTCTAGAATCTAGAGTCAACAGGAGTTTGTGAGATGATGCAGTTATAGTGTTTTATAACATTTTCTGTTACATGTTTGTTACACAATATTACACTGAAAACCTGATTCTGTGGTTCCAAGTTTTCACATTGCTTGTCTCCGGCAGGTGTAGTTGCTATGAAGTGGGAACATTGCTAGCCAATGACAGTCAGTCCCTTTATTGGTGTAATGGAGCTAATTTCCTACCTGCTCCTCTCCTCTGCCCGGGTCAAGGCAACCATGTTGCTAACAAAAGGAACAAAGTATCTGGCCAATTAACTGTGTGTATGTATGTGTGTGTGCGTGCTTTGGTGTGTGTGAGACAGTGGCTCAATGTAATGGCTGCTGATGGTAATCCATCCTATCACAGGGAATCCTGTGTGTGTGTGTGTGTGTGTGTGTGTGTGTGTGTGTGTGTGTGTGTGTGTGTGTGTGTGTGTGTGTGTGTGTGTGTGTGTGTGTGTGTGTGTGTGAGGGGGGGGGCATCCTGAGAAGTCAAAAGTCATTCTCATTAACTTCCTGTTCCTGTTTTCAGACTTCAGTCAGCATGGCAATACAGGCCCCTTTTGTTACGCCACGACCCCATGATTCATTTAGTGGTGATTTGGAATATAAAATAACTTAGAACTTCTGTTCCTAAAATGCAATAGTACCTTTGATGTCAGTACACTCTACCCACATTATGAGTACTTGAAAGCATGAGAGTACTTTTAACAGCTGTCCCAAAACTTCCTTTAAACTTCTGAGATTTCCCCACATCTGCACTTGAGCTGCAACCTTGCTGGTGGGTTTCATTTCAAAAGCCTTTTATTTGGGGCCGAGTTGGGAGGGATGTAGGCGTTGCTGGATCTCCAAGAGGGAGGAGGACTGTGAGAGGAGGTCTGTGGTTGCGTCACAAATGGCGCCCTTTTCCCCATAAGGCTTTGGTCAAAATTTGTCCACTATATAGGGATTAGGGGGACATTTGTGATTCAGACAAATTTTGTGAGTTCAGCTGTGACCTCTAGCATCAAATTTGTATTTGATTTATTTAACCTTTATTTAGCCAGATGAGTTAAGAACAGTCTTGAAAGAAGATCGCTCGTTAATGTTTGTGACACCCAGTGGTTCAAACTGAAATGTCCATCTTTTGATTAAAACATAATGTGCAGACTATTTCCACAAGACTTATCTTTTTCAGAACAACTAAACAGTGTGAGATACAAACAGTACAAGGAAATAGAAAGTTCAATACATTCTTATTGGCATGATTCTTTAGGGACCAGAGACAGTTTTCATAAAGATGTCAAAGTAGGAGTGCTGATCCAGGATCAGGTCCCCTCTGTTAAACACTTCTTAGGGCTGCAATCCCGTTAACGGGATTGATATGACAACAGCCAGTGAAAGTGCAGGGCGCCAAATTTAAAACAAAAGAAATCTCATAATTACAATTCTTCAAACATACATGTATTTTATACCGTTTTAAAGGTAATCTTGTTGTTAATCCCACCACAGTATCCGATTACAAATAGGCTTTACAGCAAAATCACCACAAACTATTAAATTAGGTGACCACCAATTCACAGAAAAACACAGCCATTTTTCCAGCCAAAGAGAGGAGTCACAAAAAGCACAAATAGAGATAAAAATGAATCACTAACCTTTGATGATCTTCATCAGATGACACTCATAGGACTTCATGTTACACAATACATGTATGTTTTGTTCGATAAAGTGCATAATTATATTTAAAAAATCTCAGTATACATTGGTGCGTTACGTTCACTAGTTCCAAAAACATCCGGTGATATTGCAGAGAGCCACATCATTTTACAAAAATACTCATTATAAATGTCGATGAAAATACAATTCTTAGACAGGGAAATATAGATATACCTCTCCTTAATGCAACCGCTGTGTCACATTTCAAAAAAACTTTACGGAAAAAGCAAACCATGTAATAATCTGAGTGAAAAATATATATATTATCCGCCATGTTGGAGTCAACAGAAATCAGAAATCACATCATAAATATTCCCTTACCTTTGATGATCTTCATCAGAATGCACTCCCAGGAATCGCAGTTCCACAATAAAACATTAGGAATAGAAACGGAATAGAGCTACGCACAGGCAACATCCTAGAGAAAAACTTGTTTGAGTCTGCTTTCCAACATACACTGGGAGACAAATTCACCTTTCAGCAGGACAATAACCGAAAACACAGGGCCAAATAAACACTTGAGTTGTTTAACAAGACAATGTTAAATGTTCCTGAATGGCCCCTATAGTTTTGACTTAAATTTGCTTGAAAATCTATGGTAAGACTTGAAAATGACTGTTTAGCAATGATCAACAACCAACTCCAGTCAACCTCCTCTGCTTCAGCCAACTTCTATGTTGATGTCCTGCCAAAGAACACAACTGTTTTTTAAATTAGTATATTTATCATGGACCATATATAAAGTAAAGCTGACCGCGACTCCATTTAGCTGATCCCTGCCTACAGACAGAAACTAAAACAAGAAGCTCCCACGCTGAGTTCTGTCCAACGCTGGTCCGACCAAGCTGATTCCACACTCCAAGACTGCTTCCATCACGTGGACTGGGATATGTTTCGTATTGCGTCAGATAACAACATTGACAAATACGCTGATTCGGTGTGCGAGTTCATTAGAACGTGCGTTGAAGATGTTGTTCCCATAGCAACGATTAAAACATTCCCTAACCAGAAACCCTGGATTGATGGTAGCATTCGCGTGAAACTGAAAGCGCAAACCACTGCTTTTAATCAGGGCAAGGTGACTGGTAACATGACCGAATACAAACAGTGCAGCTATTCCCTCCACAAGGCTATCAAACAAGCTAAGCGTCAGTATAGAGACAAAGTAGAATCTCAATTCAACGGCTCAGACACAAGAGGTATGTGGCAGGGTCTACAGTCAATCACGGACTACAAGAAGAAAACCAGCCCAGTCACGGACCAGGACGTCTTGCTCCCAGGCAGACTAAATAACTTTTTTGCCCGCTTTGAGGACAATACAGTGCCACTGACACAGCCTGCAACGAAAACATGCGGACTCTCCTTCACTGCAGCCGAGGTGAGTAAAACATTTAAACGTGTTAACCCTCGCAAGGCTGCAGGCCCAGACGGCATCCCCAGCCGTGCCCTCAGAGCATGCGCAGACCAACTGGCCGGTGTGTTTACGGACATATTCAATCAATCCCTATACCAGTCTGCTGTTCCCACATGCTTCAAGAGGGCCACCATTGTTCCTGTTCCCAAGAAAGCTAAGGTAACTGAGCTAAACGACTACCGCCCCGTAGCACTCACTTCCGTCATCATGAAGTGCTTTGAGAGACTAGTCAAGGACCATACCTGACACCTTAGACCCACTCCAATTTGCTTACCGCCCAAATAGGTCCACAGACGATGCAATCTCAACCACACTGCACACTGCCCTAACCCATCTGGACAAGAGGAATACCTATGTGAGAATGCTGTTCATCGACTACAGCTCGGGATTCAACACCATAGTACCCTCCAAGCTCGTCATCAAGCTCGAGACCCTGGGTCTCGACCCCGCCCTGTGCAACTGGGTACTGGACTTCCTGACGGGCCGCCCCCAGGTGGTGAGGGTAGGCAACAACATCTCCACCCCGCTGATCCTCAACACTGGGGCCCCACAAGGGTGCGTTCTGAGCCCTCTCCTGTACTCCCTGTTCACCCACGACTGCGTGGCCACGCACGCCTCCAACTCAATCATCAAGTTTGCGGACGACACAACAGAGGTAGGCTTGATTACCAACAACGACGAGACGGCCTACATGGAGGAGGTGAGGGCCCTCGGAGTGTGGTGTCAGGAAAATAACCTCACACTCAACGTCAACAAAACTAAGGAGATGATTGTGGACTTCAGGAAACAGCAGAGGGAACACCCCCCTATCCACATCGATGGAACAGTAGTGGAGAGGGTAGTAATTTTTAAGTTCCTCGGCATACACATCACAGACAAACTGAATTGGTCCACTCACACAGACAGCATCGTGAAGAAGGCGCAGCAGCGCCTCTTCAACCTCAGGAGGCTGAAGAAATTCGGCTTGTCACCAAAAGCACTCACAAACTTCTACAGATGCACAATCGAGAGCATCCTGGCGGGCTGTATCACCGTCTGGTACGGCAACTGCTCCGCCCACAAGCGTAAGGCTCTCCAGAGGGTAGTGAGGTCTGCACAACGCATCACCGGGGGGCAAACTACCTGCCCTCCAGGTCACCTACACCATCCGATGTTACAGGAAGGCCATAAAGATCATCAAGGACAACAACCACCCGAGCCACTGCCTGTTCACCCCGCTATCATCCAGAAGGCGAGGTCAGTACAGGTGCATCAAAGCTGGGACCGAGAGACTGAAAAACAGCTTCTATCTCAAGGCCATCAGACTGTTAAACAGCCACCATTAACATTGAGTGGCTGCTGCCAACACGCTGACTCAACTCCAGCCACTTTAATAATGGGAATTGATGGGAAAGGATGTAAAATATATCACTAGCCACTTTAAACAATGCTACCTAATATAATGTTTACATACCCTACATTATTCATCTCATATGTATATGTATATACTGTACTCTATATCATCTACTGCATCCTAATGTAATACATGTATCACTAGCCACTTTAACTATGCCACTTTGTTTACATACTCATCTCATATGGATATACTGTACTCGATACCATCTACTGTATTTTGCATATGCTGCTCTGTACCATCACTCATTCATATATCTTTATGTACATATTCTTTATCCCCTTACACTGTGTATAAGACAGTAGTTTTGGAATTGTTAGTTAGATTACTTGTTGGTTATTACTGCATTGTCGGAACTAGAAGCACAAGCATTTTGCTACACTCGCATTAACATCTGCTAACCATGTGTATGTGACAAATAAAATGTTATTTTATTTGATTTGATTTGAAGTATTGCACAACATAAGTATTTCAACAGTAGAGCTTCTTCCCATCTGTTGCCCCTAAAGGTGGACATTACATTAAATGAAGAAACAGGCCATGGCAGTTATGCTAGCACCTTGTAAATTCAAGGTTTACAGGGCAGCAATTTCATGCATTACTAGTATACTACTGTTCAGGGCTGGGTTTACCTGTGTGAACTGAAACTGTAGGTTGGTGGCACCTTAATTGGGGAGGATGGGTTCGTGGTAATGGCTGGAGCAGCGTAAGTAGAATAGTATCAAATTCATCAAACACATAGTTTTATGCCATTCCATTTGCTCCGTTCCAGCCATTATTATGAGCCGTCCTCCCCTCAGCAGCCTCCACTGTGTTGAACCATTGGTTACGCTTGCAAATAGGGGGAGATCGCAAATGTCAATTTGTCCCAGTCTGATTTTGACATGCAAGCAGTAGGTCACTTTCTGAAATATTGCATTCTATTTTCATATTTACAATGTGTATGAGTTCACTATGTACAGTACATGTCCTGACATGTGTACAGTGCATTCGGAAAGTATTCAAACCCCTTGACTTTTTTCACATTTTGTTACTTTACAGCATTATTCTAAAATGTATTAAATCGTTTTTTTCCCCTCATCAATCTACACAGAATACCCCATAATGACAAAGCAAAAACAGGTATTTTTAAATGTTTGCTCATTTATTTTAAAAAATTATAATAATGAAATATCACATTTACATAATTATTCAGACCCTTTACTCAGTACTTTGTTGAAGCACATTTGGCAGCAATTACAGCGTAGAGTCTTCTTGGGTATGACGCTACAAGCTTGGCACACCTGTATTTGGGGAGTTTCTCCCAGTCTTCTCTGCAGATCCTCTCAAGCTCTGTCAGGTTGGATGGGGAATGTTGCTGCACAGCTATTTTCAGGTCTCCCCAGAGATGTTCGATCAGGCTCAAGTCCGGTCTCTGGCTGGGCCACTCAAGGACATTCAGAGACTTGTCCCGAAGCCACTCATGCTTTGTCTTGGCTGTGTGCTTAGGGTCGTTGTCCTGTTGGAAGGTGAACCTTCGCCCTAGTCTCAGGTCCTGAGTGCTCTGGAGCAGGTTTTCATCAAGGATCTCTCTGTACTTTGCGCCGTTCATCTTTGCCTTGATCCTGACTAGTCTCCCAGTCTTCTCTGCAGATCCTCTCAAGCTCAGGCCAAAGAGTTCAATCTTGGTTTCATCAGACCACAGAATCTTGTTTCTCATGGTCTGAGAGTCTTTAGGTGACTTTTGGCAAACTTCGAGCGGGCTGTCATGTGCATTTTACTGAGGAGTGGCTTCTGTCTGGCCACTCTACTATTAAGGCCTGATTGGTAGTGCTGCAGACATGGTTGTCCTTCTGGAAGGTTCTCCCATCTCCACAGAGGAACTCTAGAACTCTGTCAGAGTGACCATCTAGTTCTTGGTCACCTCCCTGACCAAGGCCCTTCTCCCCCGATTGCTCAGTTATGTTACTGATTACAACCAGGGCCGGCCCTAGCCTTTAGGGAGCCCTAAGCAGGCTGATGTGGAATTTCACGGGCAAAACGTTTAAGTGACCCCCCTCTTGACAGCAGAGAGAAACATTCTACCTTCTTGCCCTTTGTGCTGTTGTCTGTGCCCAATAATGTTTGTACCATGTTTTGTGCTGCTACAATGTTTTGCTGCTACCATGTTGTTGTCATGTTGTGTTGCTACCATGCTGTATTGTCATGTGTTGCTGCCATGGTATTTTGTTGTCTTATGTCTCTCTTTATGTAGTGTTGTGTTGTCTCTCTTGTCATGATGTGTGTTTTGTCCCATATATATATTTTTTTTAAATATTTTTTTTTTATCGCAGGCCCTGTCCCTTTTGCCTTTTGGTAGGCCATCATTGTAAATAAGAATTTGTTCTTAATGACTTAGTTAAAAAACAAAACAGTTGTACTTTTAGAGTATATATGCTACAATTCTACTCATTTTGCTGTGGGGCATATATATATATATTTTTTTGCCATTTTACAGCTAATTTCCTGCAATTCTACACATTTTACCACACGGTGAAGATACATTTTTGCAGTTTTGAAGTGAGTTTCCTGCATCTACACATTTTTCCATGACATACCAAGTTAATACGACATCTGATTGAGAGTGACAAACAAAATCAATGGGGGCCTCCCTGGAGGTTAGGGCCCATGGGCATGTGCCCTGAGTGCCCAGTCGGTAATTCGACCATGATTACTACATGTTTAGAATCTAAAACGTTATAGCTGACATGGGCTAAATAAGTGACTGCAGTGACTGACATAACAAGACAACAACTGTTGATGCACAACCAAAGTTCAAAATTGTACCTTGTGTACTTGTCTAACTTCTTCTTCGATGAGGTTTAACAGCGGTTGGCATCCAATATGTTGCATAACCGCCACCTACTAGACTGGAGTACAACTCCCTTATACTTTGCTTGAAAAAATAAATAAATACACAAATACCCTACCATCTAACACTACACTCACAAAAAAATCTAAAAACAACACCACCCTACCAAACAACACTATTTAAATCTATTTAGTTCTACCTCAGGCCAACAACCTGAAAGGATGGGACACCACCACTTAATTAACACACCTTGTAACTCTTCTGATGTCAAGTCTCGCACACCCAAATACCTCTCTGCAGCTGCCACCACAACCTCAATCTTCCATCCCTGCAGTACATTTGATAACCATTGCTATAAATGCTAAAAATCCAATCTTACTGAAACATATACAGTGGGGCAAAAAAGTATTTAGTCAGCCACCAATTGTGCAAGTTCTCCCACTTAAAAAGATGAGAGAGGCCTGTACTTTTCATCATAGGTACACTTCAACTATGACAGACAAAATGAGGAAACAAAATCCAGAAAATCACATTTTAGAATTTATTTGCAAATTGTATGGGGCTTGTCACCAAAGCCCCATATACTACCCACCATTGCGACCTCTCGTTGGCTGGCCCTCGCTTCATACTCGTCGCCAAACCCACTGGCTCCATGTCATCTACAAGACCCTGCTAGGTAAAGTCCCCCCTTATCTCAGCTCGCTGGTCACCATAGCATCACCCACCTGTAGCACACGCTCCAGCAGGTATATCTCTCTAGTCACCCCCAAAACCAATTATTTTTTAGGCCGCCTCTCCTTCCACTTCTCTGCTGCCAATGACTGGAACGAACTACAAAAATCTCTGAAACTGGAAACACTTATCTCCCTCACTAGCTTTAAGCACCAACTGTCAGAGCAGCTCACAGATTACTGCACCTGTACATAGCCCACCTATAATCTAGCCCAAACAACTACCTCTTTCCCTGCTGTATTTATTTTATTTATTTATTTATTTTGCTCCTTTGCACCCCATTACTATTATTTTTACTTTGCACATTCTTCCACTGCAAATCTACCATTCCAGTGTTTTACTTGCTATATTGTATTTACTTTGCCACCATGGCCTTTTTTTGCCTTTACCTCCCTTATCTCACCTCATTTGCTCACATCGTATATAGACTTGTTTATACTGTATTATTGACTGTATGTTTTTGTTTTATTTATGTGTAACTCTGTGTCGTTGTATGTGTCAAACTGCTTTGCTTTATCTTGGCCAGGTCGCAATTGTAAACGAGAACTTGTTGTCAACTTGCCTACCTGGTTAAATAAAGGTGAAATAAAATAAATAAAAAATAAAAAAATTCACTTCAGCTCATTGTCTTCAGCTCACTATGATTACACTGCCATTCATCATAACAAACCATCTCCCTTTTTGTCCGCCATTTTTAACCGACTCAAGCTCACCGTCTTCCTCCCTCTCTCTTAGACCTCCTCTGCCTCTCTTTTTCCCTCAAATCCTCCTCCGTAATCCAAGTATATGTCTCCTTATGATAATACTGCAATTTTCCTGTCATACATCTTGTTCTTGCCTTCTCAAGGGACGCCATTTAACCGGCTGTCACAATCTCCGTACAATCAGCACGAACCCCTCGGGATGTAACGCTCAACAGTGTATTCCACTTATAATGCGCTGCATCGTCTTGATGTTATTTCTTTATTAAAAACTACCGCAACGCTTATCAATTTCAAACAAGCGCATTCTTCCAACCATCATCTCGTGTTGATAGCTCACCAAATGTGATTCAGCCTGCCTTCTCTGTGAAAATGAATCCTGCTGATGGAACAAGACCGTACTATTCTAACCTTCAACAGTAAGTTGAGACCCCCGACTGGTCGCCTATGTCGCTTATGGCTAGGGCCGGCTCTGCAGGTAACTAGTATCTGCACTGTAAAACCAGAAGTTCTGGCTGCTCAACCATTTTGATGAAACCGATTACCTCAACAACATTCAGTTAAGAAACTGAAATAGCTTAAGTGAGCAGTACTACCTTCATATGAGTAATACAAGTGCAGTTTGTTTTAGTACAGTGTACTTACATTTAACACCCCCACTAAGCTAGGCCTCCAATCATTTCCCAGTGTGCCTTGGCTCTTTAAATTAATTGTAGAGTTACCAACCATGACTGAATTTGCTGGTGACAGAGACATTGTTGTTGAATTAATTTATTATCAGTGCAGTGAGTGAGTTCCTAGGTGAATATTATCATTGAAACATTTTATATATTGTAAGGCCTAATGCAGTGGCCTGAAACACATAGTATGAAGGTCACGTCAGGCCTTGCAAGAAGTGTTGCAAAATTCCACAAACTTTCCAGTAATCTTCCAACCAGGAGTTCTGGAAAACCTGGGAAATGTATCAGAATTTTGCCACCCTAAATCTAATTGGAATCTTGTCACGGTTCATGAATCCACTGCCTCCTTTTCCTTCTCTCTCTCTCTCTCTCTCTCCCGTGTTTGTGTGGGCGTGGTTCCCAATCTCAGCCTGATTGTCTGCGCCAGCTGGAATCACTTATCTTCCCTTTATATGTTCTGTAACCAGTGTTTCTTGTTGTCAGATCGTTGTTACTTCCCTGAGGTTGTGTCCGTGCTCATCTCTCGCCGCCCTTGTGTGGATTATCTGCTGTGCTCCTTCCTACCCATCCGGACACTCTCCCCTGGGTTTCTCAGCACGCTCACATAGGAGGATGCGCCCTAGTCCCTGGGTCGGATTCCGTCTGAGTACAGTCTGTCTGTCCTGTTGCTGCTGTAACCTGTATTCATTAAACCATCGTTGCTTGCATCTTGCATCCGCCTCTGTATTGTTACAAATCTAGCCAGTGTTACACTAACCAACAGTTGACATTTGAATTCACCCACAACCCACATACAGTTGAAGTCAGAAGTTTGCATACACCATAGCCAAATACATTTAAACTCAGTTTTTCACAATTCCTGACATTTAATCATAGAAAAAGATTCCCTGTCTTAGGTCAGTTAGAGTCACCACTTTATTTTAAGAATGTGGAATGTCAAAATAATAGTAGAGAGAATTATTTATTTCAGCTTTTTTATTTCATTACATTCCCAGTGGGTCTGAAGTTTACATACACTCAATTAGTATTTGGTAGCATTGCCTTTAAATTGTTTAACTTGGGTCGAACGTTTTGGGTAGCCTCCCACAAGCTTCCCACAATAAGTTGGGTGAAATGTGGCCCATTTCTCCTGACAGAGCTGGTGTAACTGTATCAGGTTTGTAGGCCTCCTTGCTTGTACACGCTTTTTCAGTTCTGCCCACAAATATTCTACAGGATTGAGTTCAGGGCTTTGTGATGCTCCAATACCTTGACCTTGTTGTCCTTAAGCAATTTTGCCACAACTTTGGAAGTATGCTTGGGGTCATTGTCTATTTGGAAGACTCATTTGCGACCAAGCTTTAACTTCCTGACAGATGTTTTGAGATGTTGCTTCAATATATCCACATAATTTCCCTTCCTCATCATGCCATCTATTTTGTGAAGTGCACCAGTCCCTCCTGCAGCAATGTACCCCCACAATATGATGCTGCCCCCCGTGCTTCACGGTTGTGATGGTGTCTTTGGCTTGCAAGCCTCCCTCTTTTTCCACCAAACATAACGATGGTCTTTATGGCCAAACAGTTCTATTTTTGTTTCATCAGACCAGAGGACATTTCTCCAAAAAGTACGATCTTTGTCCCCATGTGCAGTTGCAAACCGTAGTCTGGTTTTTTAATGGCAGTTTTGGAGCAGTGGCTTCTTCCTTGCTGAGCGGCTTTTTCAGGTTATGTCGATATAGGACTCGTTTTACTGTGGATATAGATACTTTTGTACATGTTTCCTCCAGCATCTTCACAAGGTCCTTTGTTGTTGTTCTGGGATTGATTTGCACTTTTCGCACCGAAGTACGTTCATCTCTAGGAGACAGAACGTGTCTCCTTCCTGAGCGGTATGACGGCTGCGTGGTCCCATAGTGTTCATACTTGCTTACTATTGTTTGTACAGATGAACGTGGTACCTTCAGGTGTTTGGAAATTCCTCCCAAGGGTGAACCAGACTTGTGGAGGTCTACAATTGTTTTCTGAGGTCTTGGCTGATTTCTTTTGATTTTCCTAGGATGTCTCACAAAGAGGCACTGAGTTTGAAGGTCGGCCTTGAAATACATCCACAGATACACCTCCAATTGACTCCAATGATGTCAATTAGCCTATCAGAAGCTTCTAAAGCCATTACATAATTTTCTGGAATTTTCCAAGCTGTTTAAAGGCACAGTCGATATAGTGTATGTAAACTTCTGACCCACTGGAATTGGGATACAGTGAGTTATAAGTGGAATAATCTGTCTGTTAACAATTGTTGGAAAATTACTTGTGTCATGCACAAAGTAGATTTCCTTGCCAAAACTATAATTTGTTAACAAGGAATTTGTGGAGTGGTTGAAAAATGAGTTTTAATGACTCCAACCTAAGTGTATGTCAGCTTCTGACTTCAACTGTATATAATGACTGCCAGAGTTATGAACTGTAAGAGGAGACTACCTAAGCCATTTAAACTGGAATGACAATTTCAGTAACGGGTGCAAAAATGAAATGATTGGATTAGTTTAGAAATGTTTTATTTATCTTTGTGTAGCATAACATTTAATCCATCAATCACTCAATGTACATGCAAAAACACAGATATTAAAAACAATTCCAAAACATCAACCTTCAATTGATCATGCTGGGAAAAAAGTGCTTTTGTTATCATTAAAAAAATATAGTTGGTGTAGTGTGGCTTCCATCAAAGGTGAGACTTAAAAGAAACAGCTTTTGGTACTTTCTGTCCCCAACAGGCATCCTTCCGTTGATTTCGTCATGTCCTTGCAGACTTGATTTCTGTTCTATCATCCCTTGTGGTCACCGGTCAAAACCACAGAATGTTTTAGCCTGGTGGTCTAGTCCACCATGCACACAGTCCCTAAAATGAATGCCCTTAAACTTTGTGTCCTTCCTACACAAGATACTATGTTCTCATACACAAAGCACTTTACCAAACTATTACAGTAGGGGAGAGCCATTTTTTACTTTCAGCATCACTACATCAAGTGGAATATAGTATCCTTTCTAACAAAGATATATTTATTTCAGGATGTTGTGTATCCCTGGAAATAATCTGAATTAATGTAAACATAATAGTTTGAAAACTGCATTTGAGTGTGTGTGTGTTATGTTGACAGTCCAACAATAATTATGTCCTCCATTTAACTTGTGTATATTTTGGCTTCCAGCAACTGTATGTGCAGTTGACAAAATTAAAATGGTGGTTTAAGTTATTAAACTGAGCTATTTTAATAATTGTCAGGAATTCAAGGTTGTCGGAGAGGCGTGGATTAACACGATGCACAAAGCCTTAATATCTGCTCTGATCTGATCCCTCACTCTCTATCATTTGCTCTCTCATATCTCTCTCTCTCTCTCTCTCTCTCCTCTCTTCTCTTCTCCCCCCAAAGGTTCTGGCTCCTCTGGCCGGTACCCTGTTGTTTCTTCCTTGTGCGGCAGCGGGATATGAAGCATCACCATGGGTTTCATGGAATTCTACCTTGAGATTGACCCCGTGACCCTGAACCTCATCATCTTGGTAGCCAGCTATGTCATCCTCCTTCTCGTTTTCCTCATCTCCTGCATCCTGTACGACTGTCAGGGGAAGGACCCCACCAAGGAGTACGCCCCCGCGCCCCCTGCGCCACCCAGCCAGTCGCCCATACGCCTGGTGATCATGCAGAACTCTCCTACCTCGTCTCGCTGTGAGCGGCAGAGCAGCCAGAGTCAGACCCAGAACCAGAACAACATGGCTCCTCCAGAACCCAGCAGGAACGACTACGAGCCACCAGCGCTGACGCCCACCTCAGACCTGGGGAGGAAGAAGAGAAGCACCCTGGTCTGACAAGGAGAGGGGAATGAGGTGGTGGGTCCATGACTGAAGAGAAGATAGATACTAAGTACTGGAATTAGACAATGAGGAGGAGAGAGGGAGGGAGGGAGGAGAGGAGAGATTTGGTTGTATAGACAAGGACTGCACTGGACTGGATGTCATTCATTGCTGCTGTTTTGTACTTTCTTTTTGATATCGCTGAGGGGAAAGCTAAGAAGGTAAGCAGGCAGTTGTTGTTGGTGTGTGTGTTGGGTTGGTGTGTGTGTGCCCTCAGAACAGCCTCAAGGTGTTGAAAGCGTTCCACAGGGATGCTGGCCTATGTTGACTCCAATGCTTTCCATAACTGTGTCAAGTTGGCTGGATGTCCTTTGGGTGGTGGAAAATTATTTTTATTTATTTTTTATTTATTTTTTATTATTTATTTTTTACCCCTTTTTCTCCCCAATTTCGTGGTATCCAATTGTTGTAGTAGCTGCTATCTTGTCTCATCGCTACAACTCCCGTACGGGCTCGGGAGAGACGAAGGTTGAACCCAACCAGCCGTACTGCTTCTTAACACAGCGCACATCCAACCCGGAAGCCACCCGCACCAATGTGCCGGAGGAAACACCTGGCAACCTTGGTTAGCGCTCACTGCACCCGGCCCGCCACAGGAGTCGCTGGTGCGCGAAGAGACAAGGACATCCCTACCGACCAAGCCCTCCCTAACCCAGACGACGCTAGGCCAATTGTGCGTCGCCCCACGGCGTCGCCTCACTGCGGCCGGTTACAACAGAGCCTGGGCGCGAACCCAGGGACTCTGATGGCACAGCTGGTGCTGCAGTACAGCGCCCTTAACCACTGCGCCACCCGGGAGGCCGGTGGACCATTCTTGATACACACGGGAAACTCCTGAGAATGAAAAACCCAGCAGTGTTGCAGTTCTTGACACACTCAAACCAGTGCGCCTGGCACCTACTACCATACCCCGTTCAAAAGTACTTAAATCTTTTGTCTTGCCCATTAACCCTCTGAATGGCACACATACACAATCCATGTCTCAATTGTCTCAAGGCTTAAAAATCCTTCTTAAACCTGTCTCCTCCCCTTCATCTACACTGATTGAACTGACATCAGTAAGGGACCATAGCTTTCACCTGGATTCACCTGGTCAGTCTATGTCATGGAATGCGCAGGTGTTGTTCCTAATGTTTTTTTTACACTCAGTGTAGTTCAAAGTTGGCATTGGTGAATGCAAGTAACCCCAAAAAAGAAGTCAATCCCTAATGCAGATGTTTTACACTGGGTTCCCCTGTCAAATCAATCAATATATCCAGGCTGTTACCACAGTGTGTGAGTCATCAATGTGATTGGTTAATTGAACACATTTGTTTAATGGAAGGAGACATGCATGGAAACAATTCCTTTTGTGGGATGTTTGGAAGAACATGCAAATAGAATAGTGATATGAGACAGTAAAGTGCTTTTAACCTTAAGTCTTGCATGCAGGTGTGACCTGGCATGTAGGGAAGCTGCAGTAAGGGAATCCCCCACCCACATGTATGCTCGCAGACATGGAGACAAATAAACAGACAAACAAACTCACACACACACACACGCACACAATATGGCATGCAAAATTTGATAAATGATGAATGATCGGATAGACACACGATGAATGCATAAAAGCAATCCAAGAACAGGCAGACAGTGAGACACTGGGGGGCCACTCCCCTATGATAAGAACATTCAGTGACCACCAGACCCTCCTATCATCCCCAACCCCCACTACTATAACAAGTCTCAGTCTCTAAGCCGTCTGCTTCTGTTGAAACCTGTCCATCCTTGGCCCTCCAAATCCTGCTTTATCCCGCAGGCACAAACCCAATCAGCAAAATGAACGTGGCCTGAGAGCACAAAGCCTCCCAGTCAATGAATGAATGCATGTCTGGCTTCACTCTGTCAATGATTGACATATATTAGGTTTTAACATATGAGCGTGATGTAAAAGCACTGTGAAACATTGGCTGTTGTAAAAGAGTTAAAGCCAGACGCACTTTCATCCAGAGTGACTCGTGATAGGTGCATTCATATAAGGAGGCTAAAAAACAGACCCACCGGATGTGTTCGAAATGGCACCCTATTCCCTACATAGTGCACTACCTTTGACCAGAGCTCTGGTCAAAAG
Organism: Oncorhynchus nerka; assembly: GCF_034236695.1. Classification (NCBI taxonomy): domain Eukaryota; kingdom Metazoa; phylum Chordata; class Actinopteri; order Salmoniformes; family Salmonidae; genus Oncorhynchus; species Oncorhynchus nerka. Next base: position 22,503,130 of record NC_088423.1, read on the forward strand.
TAGTGCACTATATATGGAATAGGGTACAGCTCTGATCAAAAGTAGTGCACTATATAAGGAATATGGTGTGTTGATACACATACACAGTTATGGTAAACATTTTTATGAGGGGCTTTCCAAAAAGGCAACCTTGCAAATTTAAAGCATCTGTTTTAGTGATCAAAGGAGTGAAGCTATTTCAAAGAGGAGCACTTTGAAAGCCTCAGTTCTGCTATAATTGTGTCATGTTGAATTGTACGTTTCCTCCATGTTATGTCCCTAAGCCATCAGCAGTAACGTCTGGTGCCTGCTGGGACAGATGTGGACACTTTTAGCATATAGATAGTTTTACTTACACAAATGCATGTGCTACCAGGGACCCCTATGGCAGTTTAAAATAGAGATGCAGTGTGGATGACATAAAATAAAGAGCATGAACATGACTAGAAGAGAGACGCCTTAATAAAAACATTTCAATTTGAACTACTACCCCATCTAGTGTCCGTTTAAAAGCCTAACATTGGGCTTTTCTTGTAGTGTCCAGTGTTACATTTGATGTCCCGTAGTTGCTTGCCCTGCCTTGTCCATATTCCCCATCGCTGATCCCTTGTAGGTGGCAGCCAGCTGGAGAATTCGCTTGAACCCTGCAGCTTGTCAGAGCTCAACTTAGCCAATAGCCATCATATTTGCCTTAACTGCAACAGGTGTAGGATCTTAATTTGATCACCCTGTTTTGCAGGAAATGTACATTTGTAGTGTATTCAAGATTTTAAAAGGCTTCTAAGTTTGTAATGTCCACTTAAAAATGTCAGGCTTGATTTGCCCTAACTAAATATGTGTCAAACCCACTACAAAAATGCAATTCTGCAGCTTAACAAAACGTTGGACTTTTTAATTACACAATAGCACTTGCATTGTAGCCTGTTTTGACATTTTTATTATGAAATTGCACTTATCCAGCCTACATGCTTGTAAATACCCGTTGCTATGTTGTTTTTTAATATGTGATCTTGAATGAATGTTTTATGACTGCTGCAAAATGTTATTGCCTCTGAGGTCATTAATGCTTTCTGAATCTGAAAAATCTCCTTTACTAATCCACCCAATAATACACATTTCCTGTTGCTGCGGGATTATTTTCCCGCTGTGAGAAATTGCTCAAATGAATATCCTACACCTGTAGTTACAGTAGCTAACATGCATACAGTAAGATTTAGGGCTAGTGTTTGGGTTAGCTCGCTAGTTAGTTTCGATGCTGTAATAGCTTACTATATCATCTCTACTAATGCATCAACTGAAGCTATACATCAGTTGAAGGTAATGTCTCCTCTCGCTGTCTTTCCCCAGGGCAGCAGACCAGTGTGCAGTCATCACCACTCAGAAACCAGAAGACCTCTGACATTATGGAATCACTCTTCTCTCCTGTTCACCCCATCACTACACCGTTGGGCATGAATATGTCAAAGGGCCAGACAACGATGCCCTGCCACACCTCACTAAGAAGGAACCACCTTGAGATCAGAATCTACAGTACACGTATAATGAAGGAACTATGAACTCACAGAGAACTGCAATACCTATAATACCGTTCTCTTCGTCCACTGGAAAACTACATATTCCATGCACTTTTCTGCTGTAATTCTTGAAAAAGAATTATAGTGTCTAGCTTCTTGGACAAAACAGGGTCTACATTGTAATTGATATGCTGCACTTGAATGACAATGACTGTTTAGGACTAGGTGTACAACTCTTTCAATGAATGTCAGGCCTCTTGGCAGCTAGCTACTGTACTAAATGAAAATTTAGCTGACACTTTAATCCAAAACAGATTACAGTTAATACATATTCAGAATATGTGGTCAATTGTGGGAATCAAACCGTCAACTCAAACCAATCAACTAACGAAACAATCAACTGACTAACCAACCATTCAACCGACTAACTAACTAACCAAACATCAGAACCATTCAATGGGCTCGTTCGACATTGCAGCTGACAGTGCAGGTGACTGCCGACTGACTGATCTACAATCCACCTTGCATCACAAACAACTACTCATTATCATTTGTAGATCAGTCGGACAGTTACAATTTATCCAGGATACATTATGGTTTCTCAAAGATTGTCTATTATATTCACGATAGTCAATCGACCGCTCTAACAATAGAAATACATGTACTCAAAGATGAAAGGCAGGTGGGAGGAAGCTAGATAAGGTGGGACCATTCTGGCCAATGAGAGGGCAGATATGCGTGTGAACAACAGGCCATAGAGCTAGATAGAGGACTCATATTTGTATCTGTGGTATTATAGCGTCTGTGACAGCATGGGCAGCACCATTGAAACTATGTCCATTTCAAGGTAGTCCATTTTCTTATTCATCGGCTGATTGCTCCCAACTCATAGGAATCCCCACATAGTTGACAACTTTAAAATGGTGGAAGCCCTCAATGGCAATACGCATTTTAAGACAGGTTATATCCATCATGAGCCATCCATCTGTCTCTATCACAACAGGCACAACTCCGAAATAAAGTTGTTGTTTTTTCAAAGATGTCGAAATGCCAGTTGCGTCCACTTATATCAGTGCATTTGAGACAATTGAACCATTATGAAACTTCTATTAGATCAAATAAGCCTCAGGTAGAAAATTAGCAATTCAATCCGACACTCTCTCATTGACCTCCATACAAAAATTCCTAAATTCGTGGGCTTATTTTTCATAGACAGCTTCGCCTCTTTCTCTCTGGCCATTGTCACTACATGACTATCCTCCTCTGCTGGGCCACAACAAGCCTCAGTCATGTCAAGTCATTTGCTCTGCCATGAGATTGCCACGACTTTGAGTCGCAACAGCTTCCATGTAGTCCAGCTACTTTATGGAATCTGGGGGAGTCTTTGAGCCACAATGGTACATCCGTTTCCGGTTAGACCAGCTACTTCCTTAAAACTGGTGGGGAGGGATATAGAGACTGACATTGACTGGAGCAGGATGTGCTGTGACTGTCCTCCACTCAGCCACATCAAGACTCAGTCACGTCAAGTCATCCACTCTGCCACGACTTTGAAAAGAACCAAGTCAGAGAGTCCTGCCACCGAGGGACTCGACATGCTACAGCCTCTTACGTAAAACTTTTTTTTATTTGAAATACTATGGCCTGCTCAGCTTGGTTCCCATCGAGACCAACCAATGACATGACCAATCACAGCACCCCATTTGCAATGTGAATTGCAGCAAATTATACTTCCCACGGGTTTGAGGAATTAGTCAGACTCAACTCCACAGAGTATTATAAAGCGAGGGCTATGTATTCCTTCTGATATCTGCTCTGCTTTTGTCCTCTCTGCAGGGTTACAAACATTTACTCTTCTAAACAGACCAATTTGTTTTGGTCATATTCTGGGCTTGACATCAGTGGTAGTGGTACTAATAAGGTGTGGAGATCAGTTAAGTGACTTAGTCTTGTATGGGAGATGTGTGTGGCACACAAGAGGGAGGATTTAAAATCAAATTTGACTTGAGCCAATGTTCAAGTGAACTTGGTAGGTCATATTCATTTGGTATGAAATGGAAGCAAACAGGGAGGGACTACCTGGACTTTTTCAATAAGAAACGGTATTAGCTACATGTACACTAATGAATAAAACCCAGGTTTTGGGAAGGCGTTATACATATCATGTAAATGACTGATGCTCTCAAAATACAGAATATAATTTATCAAATGTAATATTTGTGGTACATTATTACTATAGTGCATGAATATATAGCACATTAAAAGTATCACAATAGTATGACTCGTCCAAGACCCTCTAAATAATATTGTATAAAAAAATCGAAGAACTAAACTAGCTCCTGTGTTTGTGTAGGCTACATAACAGAGAGAAAAAGACATTCTACTACGTCAGAATTTCAAAACGACTATACCAAACCAGCACGATACAGTACATATAACACACACACAGAGTACAGTAGTAGGCTATGCTATGGGAGTGGAAGAGAGACTTTTGGAAACAGTATGTCATCTGATACTTTAAAAAAAACATCAGCTTTAGAGACATTTCTTTTTGTTTTTTTTCCCAAAATGTGTGACATGCAGATGGTTATTGCATCCTATCTTGTCTTGTTGCTTTTTTTCTTGCCGAATGTCATAACGTGAAACCACCGAATTGAACCAGGTCGTAGATTTCAAATCGACCCGCCTTTTTTCATCAACCAAAGGAACACATAACTAGCAGATGATATAAACTGTTTTATTGTGATCATGAGAAACATAATCAAAAAGACAGCATGTAAGTGCCCTGGGGAACCCATCATCTGGGGAAAAAATGCACACAAAAAAAATGAAAAAAATCACACAAAAGGGACAAATGAACATGAGATTTAACATACAGTACAAGTCAAAAGTTTAGACACACCTTCTCATTAAAGGGTTTTTCTTATTTTCTACATTGTAGAATAATAGTAAAGACATCAAAACTATGAAATAACACATATGGAATCATGCAGTAACCAAAAAAAGTGTTAAACAAATTATTCAAAGTAGCCACCCTTTGCCTTGATGACAGCTTTGCATACTCTTGGCATTCTCTCAACCAGCTTCACCTGGAATGCTTTTCCAACAGTCTTGAAGGAGTTCTCACATATGCTGAGCACTTGTTGGCTGCCTTTCCTTCACTCTGCGGTCCAACTCATCCCAAACCATCTCAATTGGGATGAGGTCAGGTGATTGTGGAGGCCAGGTCATCTGATGCAGCACTCCATCACTCTCTTTCTTGGTCAAATAGCCCTTACACAACCTGGAGGTGTGTTGGGTCATTGTCCTGTTTAAAAACAAATGATTGTCCCACTAAGCCCAAACCAGATGGGATGGCGTATCGCTGCAGAATGCTGTGGTAGCCATGCTGGTTAAGTGTGCCTTCAACTCTAAATAAATCACTAGCAGTGTCACCAGCAAAGCACCCCCACACCATCACACCTCCTCCATGCTTCACGGTGGGAACCACACATGGTGGAGATCATCCGTTCACCTACTCTGCGTCTCACAAAGACATGGCAGTTGGAACCAAAAATCTAGTTGAATAGTTGATGTTGAGATGTGTCTGTGACTTGAACTCCGTGAAGCATTTATTTGGGCTGAAATTTCAGAGGTGCAGTTAACTCTAAATAACTTATCCTCTGCAGCAGAGGTAACTCTGGGTCTTCCTTTCCTGTGGCAGTCCTCATAAGATCCAGTTTTTATTTAACTAGGCATGTCAGTTAAGAACAAATTTTTTTTTTACAATGACAGCCTACCCCAGCCAAACCCTAACCGGGCAACGACGCTGGGTCAATTGTGTGCCGCCCTATGGGACTCACAATCATGGCCGGTTGTGCTACAGCCCGGGATCAAACCAGGGTCTGTAGTAACGCCTATAGCACTGAGATGCAGTGCCTTAGACCGCTGCGCCACTCAAGAGTCCCAGTTTCTTCATAGTGCTTGTTGGTTTTTGAGACAATGTGGAAAATTGTAAAAAATAATAATAATTTTTTTTTAAACTCTGGAATGAGTAGGTGTATCCAAACTTTTGACTGGTACTGTAAGTGTTTGTTTTTGGGACATTACATTATTCTATATCAAAACTACATACAAGTAAGAATTTAAAGAGATCCAGATATCAATATTTACTTAGACTACAGCAAATGAACAGTCCAACAAAACATACAAGACAAAATGGCCTGTCGGTTTCATTTGTAATGTGGTCTTTAGTAATGTCCAGGCAAAGTATCTAAAAAACAGCTTTTGTTAAAAGTGAACAAGTTCTTAATATACACAGTTCGTTTTTAAAATACACAAGAAATATAGTATGTTGGGAAAAATACTGTACAAAAACATGAATATCTTTGTATAAACAATAAAACCTTTAATATATCAATATATCCTTTGTATACTGAAATGTTTTGGTCTGTAGTAAAGATATAAAGTGATTAGGGTATATTCCATCGTACTGTATAGGCAACACAACTCATTCGCCCAACGTACTGTGTGACTTATCAGAGGAGGCTGCTGAGGGGAGGAAGGCTCATAATAATGGCAGAAACCGAGCAAATGGAAAGGCATCAAACACCTGCCGACCGTGTGTTTGATGTGTTTGATACCATTCCACTCCAGTCATTACCACGAGCCCGTTCTCCCCAATTAAGGTGCCACCAACCTCCTGTGTTTGTTATATACTGTAGTACATCTGTTACATTCATCTCATTGGGTCACAGAGAGCATCTGTGCAGTGTCCATACTAGGACAGTCTCAGTAGGACTTCTTTCAATCTGAGCAGGACTGAGAGGCTGTCTTAATACGGACACTGACAGAGAAAAGTCATGCTCGGGAAGAGTAAAAGAAAATTATAACAGCTATTCTCTATTGCATGTATGCTGATAATGTTCAAATTTGAATGCTTGAAGAGGAAATAAAAACATGCCAGATTACATGTAAATACTACAAGTAATTACAAATGAAATAAAGAGGGTTGTTCCATGCGTGTCTGTGACAGTAAGCTTGGTAGATAGGAGACCAAGACTCGACTGCTTTATGGGCTTATTGCTTTAGCTTCTGACAGTTCGTCTGTACAACACGGTGAAACAATGATCTGGTGACAGGTAACTTGAAACAACCTGTGTTAACAAAGTTATCAATAACACTGTCAAAACCTACAAGCTCTCACAGTCTTAACAAAGTTATCAATAACACTGTCAAAACCTACAAGCTCTCACAGTCTTAACAAAGTTATCAATAACACTGTCAAAACCTACAAGCTCTCACAGTCTTAACAAAGTTATCAATAACACTGTCAAAACCTACAAGCTCTCACAGTCTTAACAAAGTTATCAATAACACTGTCAAAACCTACAAGCTCTCACAGTCTTAACAAAGTTATCAATAACACTGTCAAAACCTACAAGCTCTCTGTCACGTTCTGACCTTAATTTCCTTTGTTTTGTATTTATTTAGTATGGTCAGGGCGTGAGTTGGGTGGGTTGTCTATGTTTGTTTTTCTAGGTTTTGGGAATTTCAATGTTTCGGCCTAGTATGGTTCTCAATCAGAGGCAGGTGTCATTAGTTGTCTCTGATTGAGAATCATACTTAGGTAGCCTGGGTTTCACTGTGTGTTTGTGGGTGATTGTTTCCGTGTCTGTGTTTGTTCGCCACACGGTACTGTTTCGGTTTTGTTCACGTTTATTGTTTTGTATTCATTGAGTGTTCAGTTCATGTTTTTAAATAAACAACCATGGACACTTACCACGCCGCATCTTGGTCCGATCCTTGCTACACCTCCTCTTCAGACGAAGAGGAGGAAAACCCTTACACTCTCACAGTCTTAACAAAGTTATCAATAACACTGTCAAAACCTACAAGCTCTCACAGTCTTACGTCACAATAAGACGTTCATACATGTTTCTCAATCATCATATATCTAAGTTGTTCCAAACGTCAAATTTCAAAGTGTTTAAGGTTAAGTTTAGGCATTAACTCTGAATGGTTAAGGTTAGGCATTAACTCTGAATGGTTAAGGTTAGGGATAGATTAGGGATAAAACAAAAATATAAAAACATCTTTCTATCGCTGGATTCAGGTTTCAAGACTAGTCATTCAACTGAGACTGCTCTTCTCTGTATCACGGAGGCGCTCCGCACTGCTAAAGCTAACTCTCTCTCCTCTGCTCTCATCCTTCTAGACCTATCGGCTGCCTTCGATACTGTGAACCATCAGATCCTCCTCTCCACCCTCTCCGAGTTGGGCATCTCCGGCGCGGCCCACGCTTGGATTGCGTCCTACCTGACAGGTCGCTCCTACCAGGTGGCGTGGCAAGAATCCGTCTCCACACCACGTGCTCTCACCACTGGTGTCCCCCAGGGCTCTGTTCTAGGCCCTCTCCTATTCTCGCTATACACCAAGTCACTTGGCTCTGTCATAACCTCACATGGTCTCTCCTATCATTGCTATGCAGACGACACACAATTAATCTTCTCCTTTCCCCTTCTGATGACCAGGTGGCGAATCGCATCTCTGCATGTCTGGCAGACATATCAGTGTGGATGACGGATCACCACCTCAAGCTGAACCTCGGCAAGACGGAGCTGCTCTTCCTCCCGGGAAGGACTGCCCGTTCCATGATCTCGCCATCACGGTTGACAACTCCATTGTGTCCTCCTCCCAGAGCGCTAAGAACCTTGGCGTGATCCTGACAACACCCTGTCGTTCTCAACTAACATCAAGGCGGTGGCCCGTTCCTGTAGGTTCATGCTCTACAACATCCGCAGAGTACGACCCTGCCTCACACAGGAAGCGGCGCAGGTCCTAATCCAGGCACTTGTCATCTCCCGTCTGGATTACTGCAACTCGCTGTTGGCTGGGCTCCCTGCCTGTGCCATTAAACCCCTACAACTCATCCAGAACGCCGCAGCCCGTCTGGTGTTCAACCTTCCCAAGTTCTCTCACGTCACCCCGCTCCTCCGCTCTCTCCACTGGCTTCCAGTTGAAGCTCGCATCCGCTACAAGACCATGGTGCTTGCCTACGGAGCTGTGAGGGGAACGGCACCTCAGTACCTCCAGGCTCTGATCAGGCCCTACACCCAAACAAGGGCACTGCGTTCATCCACCTCTGGCCTGCTCGCCTCCCTACCACTGAGGAAGTACAGTTCCCGCTCAGCCCAGTCAAAACTGTTCGCTGCTCTGGCCCCCCAATGGTGGAACAAACTCCCTCACGACGCCAGGACAGCGGAGTCAATCACCACCTTCCGGAGACACCTGAAACCCCACCTCTTTAAGGAATACCTAGGATAGGATAAAGTAATCCCTCTCACCCCCCTTAAAATATTTAGATGCACTACTGTTCCACTGGATGTCATAAGGTGAATGCACCAATTTGTAAGTCGCTCTGGATAAGAGCGTCTGCTAAATGACTTAAATGTAATGTAATGTAAATGGTTCAAACATGCAACCTTTGGAATCAGAGACAGATGCTTACACCCATCCGCAACATCTTAGCAAAACCAAAACCTACTTGTTAGTAACAGGGCTCACTGTTGCCCCCTGTGGCTGTTTTCCACATCATCTCTGGACGTCCTCAGACATGGATGGACGTGGAATACTGACTTGTATCACGGGTGACCTGCCTGGTCATAACACTGCCATATGAACGAAATGAACAAATGACAAAGCTGACATCATAGAATGCTAGCCTGGACGCCAGTCTGTCTCTGCGTTAGCTAACATGCTGTTGCCTAATGAGAAACAGTTGGGTACCCAGGCTAGCGGTATGTAGGCATTAGAGAGATTTCAAAGTGTGAGCAGTGCAGTCATTCTTTACATCAAGATTCCACACTTTACAAACAGCTTATCTCTGTCAAAGCATAAGAAAGGGGGGGGGGGGGGGTGGATTAAAAAGAAAGCTGGATGAAGTGAGACAGGTAACGTCAGCGGAGACATCTCAGCTGACATATTTACAGTATGGAAACCATAGAAAACTATGGCAACCACAGACACAAGATCATCAACAGATGATAACAGATGTTATGGATCAAGAGGGAGTTGGATAAGGGTAGGTAACATAACATTCAACATACATATTCATAAAAAATGAAATGCCACAGTAAACGCCGTGGACAATATGTACAAACCACTGTGTAAGGAAAATAACAAATAAAATACATTAGCCATGTGTGGATAAATGTATATAAGAAAGAAAATAATCAAATTGAAAACACACATAGCCCAGAAATAAAGGAAACACATTCCGTTTCATACTCTTTACACAACGTTATCCGCTTTCACGCTAAAGTGCCAATCAGAGACAGACATGGGTGAGATAAATGGGGGGATTGATTGGGTGGTTGTCTCAGACAGCTGTAAGCTCAGCCTCTCAGCCTCATATTTTGTGTGTGTGTGTGTAGTTGCTATCTGTGTTTGAGTGTATTCTGTCTCAGTCCCATTACAGAGGTCCGTGTGTGGCCTGGTACTTGACCACTATGTTTTTGGTGCGCCCCAGCTCTCTCCTCAGGTCGCCCACCTCCATCCTCAGTGCTGAATTCTCTTTCTCCAGGAAACCCGCTCGGATGGCGATCTGGTTCTCTTTGAGCCGACGGGCGTCCCGTGACCTCTTGGCAGCCACATTGTTCTTCTTACGCCTCACCCAATACCTGTCATCCTGCTCGAGAGGTGCAAGGGAAGAGAGTGGGGAGTTAGAAGAGGGGAAATGTCCCACTGGGCAAAAACTGATTGAATCAATGTTGTTTCCACGTAATTTCAACCCAAAAAGTCTGATGAAGTTGAATCAACATGGAAAACTAATTGGATTTGCAAAAAGTCATCAACTTAAGGGCATTTCGTCTTTTTTGACCCAACTTTGAACTTAAATCCAATGACGGTGAATTGTTTAGTTGATTTTACGTTTAATGTGAATTTGTTGACAACTCAACCAAATGTAAATCAAAACTAGATATCGAACGGCCTTCCGTGCCCAGTGGCACAGTTAATTATAAACTCCTGAGAGCTAATTTATAAACGTTGCCTATGTACAAAAAACCCAAAACATTAATGTACCAGTTTTCACGCAAAAGTTGGCATTTATACAAACTGAACTTGAAGTGAGAATGTGCTTAGCTTCCCACAAACTTTAGAATATGCACAACTTTTAGTGGTTAACGTATTGCATTGCAAGCAGGCAAGAAGCCTGGTATTTTATGCAAATGTGGGATATGATGACATACTTACTCATAAGAAAAATATAATAACAGGATTCAATAATATACCGTTAGTGAGAACAGCGAAGATGCATTTTTTGCATCCTAAAGTAGTTAGAAAAAGGCATCTATAGTACATTTGGAAACTATTCAGACCCCTTCGCTTTTCACATTTTGTTACGTTACAGACTAATTATAAAATTGATTAAAACATTTTTTTTCTCATCAATCTACACACAATACCCCATAATGACAAAGCATTTTTAGAAATGTTTGCAAATGTATTAAAAATAAAAAACAGAAATAGCTTATTTACATAAGTATTCAGACTCGACATTTTGCTCAGGTGCATCCAGTTGCCATTGATGATCCTTGAGATATTTCTACAACTTGATTGGTGTACATCTGTGGTAAATTCAATTGATTGGACATGATTTGGAAAGGCACAGAACCTGTCTACACAAGGTCCCACAGTTGACAGTCAAGTCAAAGCAAAGACAAAGATCTGGGGAAGGGTACCAAATCATTTCTGCAGCATTGAAGGTCCCCAAGAACACAGTGGCCTCCATCATGCTTAGATGGAAGAAGTTTGAAAGCACCAACACTTTTCCTTGAGCTGGCCGCCCGGCCAAACTGAGCAATCGGGGGAGAAGGGCCTTGGTCAGGGAGGTGACCAAGAATCCGATGGTCACTCTGAAAGACCTCCAGAGTTCCTCTGTGGAGATGGGAGAACCTTCCAGAAGGACAACCATCTCTGCAGCACTCCACCAATCATGCCTTTATGGCAGATGGAAGCCACTCCTCAGTAAAAGGCACATGACAGCCCGCTTCAAGTTTGCCAAAAGGCGCCTAAAGGACTCAGACCATGAGAAACAAGATTCTCTGGTCTGATAAACCAAGATTGAACTCTTTGGCCTGAATGCCAAGTATCAAGTCTGGAGGAAACCTGGCACCATCCCTATGGTGAAGCATGGTGGTGGCAGCATCATGCTGTGGGGAAGTTTTTCAGCGGCAGGGACTGGGAGTCTAGTCAGGATTGAGGGAAAGATGAACAGATTAAAGTACAGAGAGATCCTTGGTGAAAATCTGCTCCAGGGCTCTCAACCTCAGACTGGGGTGAAGGTTCACCTTCCAACAGGACAATGACCTTAAGTACACAGCCAAGACGAAGCAGGAATGGTTCCGGGACAAGTCTCTGAATGTCCTTGAGTGTCCCAGCCAGAGCCCGGACTTGAACCCGATGGAGAGACCTGAAAATAGTTGTGCAGCGATGCTCCACATCCAACCTGACAGAGCTTGAGAGGATCTACAGAGAAGAATGGGAGATATTCCCCAAATATAAGTGCACCAAGCTTGAAGCATCAAACCCATGAAGACTCAAAGCTGTAATCGCTACCAAAGCTGCTTCAACAAGTTACGGGTATGAATACTATGTAAATGTGATCTAATTTTTTTATACATTTGCATTGTGTGTAGATTGAGGAGGGAAAAATAACTACTGAATCCATTTTATAATAAGGCTGTAACGTAACAAAATGTGGAAAATGTCAAGGGGTCTGAATACTTTCCCAGAGCACTGTATTTCCTTTCTATGATCATTGCAGAATAAATCATGTTTCTGACTATGATGGTTTCATACTTGCCAAGTAGCTTATAGGCCTAGAACGTCCCATCTCTCATTTAATTGGACCCACTTTAAAAAGGTTAAATAGAATAAATTCCTCACCACATTTTCTGGCCATGATGGGTTCATATTCTTGAAGAAGCTTTAACCTACAACAAGTTACCATGGCATCTCTCATTTCATTTGGCCTATTAGACTATTGTTTCAAGTATTTTGCTCTATGCATCCAAAAGGGAGCGCAGTTAATATACAGTAGAATTTAACAGACAGTTAATATACAGTAGAATTTAACAGACAGTTAATATTTTGCTTTGAAGTGCGTAGGCTACCACAGTAGGTTTTTTTTCTTTTCGAGTAGACATACTAGACAATGTATAAAAATTTGCGGCCAGTGCAGTATATTTAGGATTGGGAAAAAGTTCACGCAAAACATCACCGATTTCAAATGATCCGTTTACAGTTCCACAGCAATTTCCAATAGTTTTTCCTCTTTCAGAAACTGTCAGATACAGCAAATGTTACTGTAAAAATGTAAAACATTCTACCAACACCTCCAGAGACATTTGAGCAAGTTGGCCATTGCTATTTCCTTTAGAAACTAACTTGGCCTAATTCCAGTCATTCCAAAGTATACAGTAAATTAGGGCATTACTGTCACTATAAAAGGTGGAGTTTTAATGCTCATTCATGCGTGCATAGTTTCAGCACCGGCCTGATTTTTAATGGGCAACATGTGTATGCATGTTATGTGCAAAGTTTATAAATCTCAATATTTGTGTGCAGTCTTTTTAGAAATGGCACAGGCAGATATTTAGTGTGAAATGTACACAACGGTTATACATAAGACCCCAAATGACCAATATTATAATTTTAAAAAAACTCACATATTTCATATAAGCGGGTTAACTGGATTGGTAGCTTTAGCCAACTTTCCATTGGCTTGTTGCTGTGTACCAAAACAGTTGCCTAAGCAACACTGTAAAGGGGTTGCCATGAATTTGGCATTATCTTACAGGCAGCTGCTGGTGAGTAAAATGCTCTAATATAAATATGGTATCAAAGCAAGTACTGGGCAATGACACACAGTACAATACCGTAAAATTTAACAATGAAAAAACGCAGTGGGACTGGCTTTGAGGTCCAGAGTTGAGTTTGAGGGATCTTTAAAGTATATTTTAAATGCATTCTTTGGGATATTTACCTGGTACCAAAACAGGTCAAACACTGTAAAGGGGTTACATTTGGCAGTAGTTTACAGGCAGCTCGTAGCAAGTCAAATTATGCATTTCAAATTACAGTACACCTACTGTAATATAAATACAGTATCACAGTACAAGTACATCATAAAATTGGCTGTATTATATTGTAGAAAAATGTAATGCCTCTGTAATCAGAATAAATTATGAATGGATGAATGAATTAAAGAGGGGAGGGGTTTGTATTTTACTATAATTACAAGGGATTGGTGCAAGCAGGCTGGCTGCTTGATAAAGTGTTTACACATTACAGAATATTTTGTGTTTTATATCACTTGACCTTCTAGGGGCCTTAAAGGCTTCCAAACTGGCAGTAACTAAAAGGCAAAACACAGCAAAAAGCTGAACAATTTAAGGTTTAATACTTACTGCCACTCTAATCTGTCATCTATACATTTTCAATAGAGGGAGCATTATCACATGTGAGCTAAATTGGTACAGCATTCTCACTCCCGGGTGCAACAATTATAGCCTCTTAAAAGGCACACCTCAAAATACGTTAATGAGCCAGAAACAACAATACCATGCACCCACTAGTGGTCAAAAGGTCCAAAGATACAGTACGTTCACTCCGTGAAAAATCACTCTGTGAAATTACACATCCATTTGCTAACATAATGCTCTCCCATTAGAAAATGACCCCTCCTCTCTCTCTCTCTGGCAGCCAGTGGAGTTTTCCCCATAACCTTTGTATGCCTGCACAATCAGCTTTCAGTCAATGTACTAAAACCATGCATGGATCCACCTTTATGTGAACAAACTTAAAAAGGCAAATCCCCTAAGTCTCTCACACTCACAACCTTGTTTTCATATGGCTTTAGTGTTGTTGTGAAACCAGACTATAATCAGTATTAATGGCTCTCTGTCTACATGCCATTCATTCACTGTGATTATCATCTATAAATAATAGATGAGTTATGACCAACTCTACCTGTTACATAATCAGGGATAACACAGCGCTAAGTAATCTGATAGATTAGATGACACACACACCTTCATGTCATCAGGGAATAACACCTTGCGAGCCTTCTTGAACATGGGCTGTGGTTTGAGCTCCTCGGGGGCAAACTTGCATTTGCGGGGGTCGAACATCTCCTGTCCCGGTACACTGGACAGGGCCAGGTCAGCAGGGTCGGGCTCATAACTCATCGGCACCTGGATGGACTCTGGGTCGATGGGGCTGGGAGTGTTTCTGGATGGCAGGGCTAGAGAAGGGGAGGAAGACAACAGGATGTTAGAGACATGGAAATAGGCTAGAGAAATGTATTTGATAGAATGATAGAAATTGCCTCTGCATACTTTTTGGGTTGGTGTGTCGGTTGAAAGTAATGCATTCATGACATTCATGAAAAGTGACAAATTGAAAGTAATGCATTTTTATTCCCAGCACCACAAACAATTGCACTGTTATTATAATGTATCCAGTAGTAGTGGCAAACAGTGGCCACCATGGGGCACAAGACACAAAGCTAACACTCACAACCTACACCAAAATGTGTCATTGTGTGAAACATACCAGTGTGAGTACCTCATTCCCCCTCCAATTCCCATCCAAAAATCAACTCTGAACCAACTACTGGACAGAAGCACATTGGTTCTAAAATGGGTATGTGGACAGGGCTCATATTATAAATCTCTATCCACTTGTCTCTTGTCTCATTATGCATGTATGTATCTATTTGCATTGAGTGGAGACTGGAGGCCAGCTGGTGTGAGATGGAAGAGAGAGAAAGATAGTGCCAGAGGCCCTGCTCCTTTTCAAATGACATCTGAACCTCATTCTCAAATCAAAGTTTATTGGTCAAGTGCACAGGATACAGAAAAGCCCTACAGATCTGAACCTGATGTGACGACTAGGCCCTTCTCTAACTGAGCTGAGGTATAATAGTTGTATAGAAAACCTGTGTTTTTTATTTGCACTTGTATTCAAATTCAGATTCACATTTAATTTATAATCACACTAACAAGTGTCCAGGAGGTGTACTTGTACTTCAAGCTGCCTCGCGCTACAGAAACAGGAGACAGCCTCCTGCCTCTATGGGTTGTTCTGGCTCGGACAGGGCTTACTTGGTCAAGACTTTCTTATCTACTTAACTAACCGCTACCTCAGGCTCAACTGCTACCAGAGAGAGAGTCGGCTGGTGGACGAGATTAATCACACTGATTCGGTCTGAGATTTACAGTATCGATAGATCTATACCTAGCTCAGCTACACAGGGATGTACAGAGACAGATTTGACCTCCAGTGCAGATAAAGATTTCACTTCAATCAAGAGAAGACAACATATGCTTCTTAGAAGTGAGTAAAGCACCTGCTAATCAGAAGTGCCTGAGGCGAGTGACTAAGGAACAGAACATTACACTAATTAGCTAAAGGGATGCACTGAAAGAGATTTGACCTCCAGGTGAAGATTTCACTTCAATCAAGAGAAGGCAATCTGCTTCTCAGAAGTGTCTTAGGCTGTGTTTACACACGTAGCCTAATTCAGATCTTTTATTTGCATACCTGATATATATAAAAAAAATGGAATCAGATTTTAAATATTTTCAAATACCCCAACATTTTAAGGAATTGTTTACACAACCACCCTAAGAACCCAATTCAGATTTTTATTCATATCAAATATTTTTTTCTGACTGTCAACATTCAGTTTTACATGTGACCAATATCAGATTTGCACATTCACACTGATCTAGCCTCTGAAGTAGCACACAGATGCAATGCTCATTTCCTGTCACTGTTCTAGGGTGGTTGTCATGGTAATGAACGGTAATGTGCAAAACAAACACTCCAGAGTAAAGAAATCTAACCTGAGCATCCAGACTGAAATCAGGACAGAGCCACATGGGCTGCCTGTGTAAACGCAGCCTAATTCGGATCTTTTTTTCACTAATTGGTCAGATCAGGTCAGGTCTTTACCCAATAATTGGGCAAAATATCAAAAGTGGGCTGCCTGTGTAAACACAGCCATATAGATGTGGGTTAACAACTGCCTCTCTGAAGAGAAGTAGTTCAAATGAGTGACTTACAAACAGAACATTGCACAAATTAATCAAGTTAATTAAGCCTTGTTCAAACTGCAGGCCTTAATGCTCAAATCAGTTTTGGAATAAGTGACCAAATCGGATCTGTGTGTGTTCAGACAGCAGTCATTTGCTGACATGGCTACACTCTTTGTCATAGTAATATCGGGTGTGAGCGCAGAGGTGTAGGCTGATTGGTGGTGGTGCTGAAGGTGACAACAATGTCTGCTTTGAATGTTCAAAATCATAGTGTAAGAACACTTTTAAAGCCTTGAAGGATAAGATAATCCAACTTTTAAAACAAGTCATTTTTGGCTAGCCACAGCAGTCTATCTAAGTGGCTGTTGAGCTTTCTAGCACATTCACTCATTTGTTTGTAAACAATTAACACGCTAGTTAGCTACCACATGTTCTTGTCAAACTGTCAGAGTAGCTAACAAGCAACAAGATATGCTACATAACAATCTAAAAACCATTAGAGGGCAAATAAATCAGATTTGACCGCTCAGACAAGTTTCTCGGCCAGGAATCAGAATTGTATCAGATTTCAAACCACACCCCCAAACATCTTCCCGCAGTGGTGGTAGGGGATGGAAGAGAGTAGTCTGACTGGCCTACATGCTGTGGTTGGTTATTGTTGGTCCATATGTCGTATAGGTTAGATCAGTGGTTCCCAACTCCGGTCCTCAAATATCCCCAACAGTACACATTTTTATTGTAGCCCCAGACAAGCACACCTGATGGAACTTGTCAACTGATCATCAGGCTCTCAATGAGTTGAATCAGGTGAGTTTGTCTGGGGCTACAACCAAAATGTATGCTGTTGGGAACTGGAGGACTGGAGTTGGGAACCACTGCATTAGATTCTACAATGTGGGTTAGCTGGGTTCACGTGAGGTACCCCTGCTCATACTTCTGATCATGTCCCAGTTCAGGTAAGTAGAGCACAGTATGTACCTAAAACACAGATATTACGCAGAGACAAGCCCAAGTCCAGGCAGCCTGAAGCGGGTTGTCTGCATTCTGTGTGCAACACACTTACGGGTCACACCATCACAACATCTGTTGAACTTCACACCTTTTCCATTCTGGGTTTGTGGCCTCTTCTAAGGAACCTAATAAAGCAGTCCTACACTCTATTCGTACTGGGCCTGCATTTTAATGGGGGCACAGACACTAAGGACTGTGACGGATACATGAGTCATCTTTCCCTTCTCGTCTATTTTTATGTTGACATAATTTGTTCTGAATTCTGACACACTCAGAATGCATTGGTTGGCTCATCCCAACCCAAGGCCAAGTATGAAATGAACAGACAGCTCTACATTGCATCTATTGATTTACTCATCGATTACGAGGTGACAATAAAATATGCTGCTGGACCCCTCGAGGTGACAATTAATACGATTTAGAACTGCAATAGCAACTCTCATAAAAGTGGTCCTCTGTGACTCAGCTGGTAGAGCATGGTACTTGCAACACCATGGTTGCGGGTTTGATTCCCACGGGGGACCAGTGTGAACATGAATCCACTCACTACTGTAAGTTGCTCTGGATAAGAGCGCCTGCTAAAATGTAAAAGTAGTGTACATCTAACACCTTACTAACATGGTGACTAGCAGGTGTATTGTATTTTCACTTCAAATGATTGAGATTAGTATGATCGCAGAGCTTAGGGGGAATATTTTCCCTAGTGACAAAAGGCAGGGAAAGGATGAATTTGATGGTGTACTGTAGGCGTGAACATTCTTGCCCCTGCTCCTCCTTGTTTTCCTGTGTGTTTTGGTATGTATGCGAAGTGTGCATGTGTGTGTTTTACACACCTGTTCTGGTAAGACTACGGAGACAGTTCTGTGCGCCCATGCCTGTGTGTACCAACGTCGATGCGCTGGCATGGCTGCTAAGGTCGATCACTGAGGGCGACGGTGTGGTCGGGGCTTGTGACCTACTTGACGTCTGGTGCTGGGACTGCGATTGGTGTGATTGGTGCTGGTGGACGGCGGTGGCGAGATCAGACGGAATGCCATTTTCCGACAGGAACTCGTCCAGATCCATGTACTCCAGCTGGAAATTGTCCTCATCGTAGGGGAGAGTCTTGTTCCACAGTGTGGGGCCAAGGAAGGCTGACTGTGGGGCACTCCTCTCCTCATCCAAATTCTTCTCCTTCTCTCGCTCCTTCCCAAACCCTAGAGAGAACACTGTTAGTACCAAGACATATATTTGTTTTTTTTTAACAATGCTGCTCTATCACAAGGCTTGTATTATATTGAATATGCAGCATATTTATTTCAGTTTATTGTATCTGTAATTTGGGAGAATAAAGTATCCGCTATGGCAGGGCTATTCAACTCTTCCCTTGTGAGGTCTGGAGCATTCTGTTTTTTTGTTCTACCTGATAATTAATTGCACACACCTGGTGTTCCAGGTCTAAATCAGTTCATGATTAGAGGGGAACAATTAAAAAAAAGCAAAAGCAGTGGAACTGGCTTTGGAGTCCAGAGTTGACATTTTGAGGGCTCTATGGTATCCACCAGCTCATTTTCAGGGTTAGCTGGTTTGGATAACTGTTTTTTGAGGAGCAAAAAAGCTAGTATATGGAAGTGAATCCCTGTACCTGCTTTAATAATGTTACTTCATAACAATATCTATCACCCAAAGTATCATGCTTGCAATCAATGAATCCATTGTACCAATATACATCACTGACAGCCACTGTGTTAGCGATATGATTAAGTACATTAATTTAGGAGTAAAAAAGTGAAGGGATAGTTCATTGCTAGCTAATTAACTTGTCAAATGTTTGTCAGCTGACTAATATCTGAAAACATAGCTACTGTACTGGTGGGGATGGTTTGGCCAAATACAGATATGCACACCTTGGAATTTCCTCAGAAAATGATTCCAAGTATGTGACCAGGTAAAGACAATGAAGCAAATCATTATCAATTTGATCGAACATTTCTAAAAATCCATGTATAGCCTAGGCCAGGGGTATTCAACTCTTACCCTATGAGGTCCGGAGCCTGCTGATTTTCTGTTCTACCTGATCATTAATTGCACCCACCTGGTGTCCCAGATCTAAATCAGTCCCTGACTAGAGGGGAACAGTGAAAAAACGCAGTGGGACTGGCTTTGAGGTCCAGAGTTGAATTTGAGGGATCTTTAAAGTATATTTTAAATGCATTCTTTGGGATATTTACCTGGTACCAAAACAGGTCAAACACTGTAAAGGGGTTACATTTGGCAGTAGCTTACAGGCAGCTCGTAGCAAGTCAAATTATGCATTTCATATTACAGTACACCTACTGTAATATAAATACATCTAATTTTATTGGTCACATACATAGAAATGCGTTATCAAAGCAAGTACTGTGTAATGACATACAGTACAATACTGTAAAATATTCTGTTTTATACTATAAAAAGGTCAATACTACCGTAATCGGAATTCATAAATGGATGAATGAATGAAATTCATTGAGGGGAGGGATTGTTTGTATTTCACAGTATTTTATTGTAATTACATGGGATCGATGCAAGCAGGTTGGCTGCTAGGTAAAGTATTTACACATTACAGTAGGTATATAAATGAATATTTGGTGTTTATATCATTTGTACTTATAGAGACTTTAAAGGCTTCCAAACTGGCAGTGACTAAAGGGCAAAACAGACCAAAAGGACATAGCAAAATGCTTAACCATTTGAGGGTTAAAACTAGATGCCAGTCCAATCTGTCTCCTAGACACATTTACAGGGCACTATAACCACATTGCACATTCATCTTCTGCACATCTATCTCTTCAGTGTTTAATTGCTATATTGTAATTATTTTACAACTATGGCCTATTCATTGCCTTACCTCCCTTATCCTACCTCATTTGCACACACTGTATATAGACTTTTTAAAATTGAATGTATTGACTGAATGTTTGTTTATTCCATGTATTGTGGTATTCCTGTGTTGTTGTTTGTGTTGCACTGCTTTGCTTTATCTTGGCCAGGTCCCAGTTGTAATTGAGAACTTGTTCTCAACTAGCCTACCAGGTTAAATAAAGGTGAAATATATATATATATTTTTAAATAGGAGTTCAAATTGTACAGCATTCTCACACACAGATGCAACAGATATGGCCTCTTACAAGGAACGCCTAAAAATATGTTAATGAGCCAGAAACAACAACACCATACACACCCAATAGTAGTTAAAAGGTTTTTGGCACTCCAAAAATACTGTACTGTACTGTATTCTGTGTGGCGGAATAACAGTACCATTCGAAATACAGCAATTCTTTGCCCAGGCCACAACATTTTCTCACAATTAACTATAATTTACAGTATGCTGCAGTAAAAAGTTTGAGTATTTTACTGTTGATAATACCCCAAATTACCGTATAATTGACAGTTTTCTGTTACAGTGTAGATACAAGTAACTTATCCTCTAAATAAACTACACAAAAATACATAAATAAACAATGGAATTTAAAAGAAAATTATATTTCTATACAAATTAGAATAATTTCAATTTAAGTTTACGTTGTTATATAGACTTGGAACATAATATAATAATAAAAAATACTTATTTCTTACCTTCATTTTGGTGTTCATGTTTGAGGAAGGGTAGCTTCATGGGGTTCTCCAATAGAGACTTCAGTACGCAGTGATTCGACGCAGGTAGAAAACTTGGATTCACCGTGAGATGCCTGGACATTATTTTATCCATCACTTCTTCCTTTAGCTGTAAAAAATGCACTAAATCTGGTCCTGGGGTATAATTATGCAGATAGGCTAATACAAAATATTAAACAAAGCAAATAAATCTAAATCACAAGAATAGGTCGATTTAACCTGTTCAATTAGCCTAGCTGGAGAGAAAAATTAACTCAGTGGGCAGATTGCGTGCAAAGCTGGTTCCAGGGCCACCGGCTATTCCAAAATCGGCTGTCGTCTGCAGCAGAAGACTGATAGCGTTCAAGAAGACAGATAGCGTTCACCCATTCCATTCATACCATATGTGAGAACCGAGGTATGTGACGTCAAACCCTGAGAGATACCGCCCCTCTTTCCTCGGGTGTGTGCGTGCGCGCGCTCGTGTGTGTGTGTGTGTGTGTGTGTGTGTGTGTGTGTTTCCCGACCAATTCATCATTACAATGAAAGAGGCCAGTGTTAAAAAGTGATTAAACGCCACTCGGAAGTTCATTCCGGTCTTTATTCGGTCTGTCGTGAAAGTTACCTATGTGCTACTACAGTATATTATAATAGACATAGTCTTATGCCCTGTGGCCTATAATTTATCATAATGTTTAACAGGGTTCAAAGAAGCAGACATTGCAGGGCTATTCATCACCAGAATGCGCACAGAGAGTAATAGGCCTATTGGCATAATATCCGAGTTTGTGTGTAGAAAATCTAATTAAACTGTTATAACATTGTGTAGGCATAAATTGGCCCTTGTTTCATAATAGGTGCAAGGTGCCATCCGTTTTGAATCCCTTGTTCTCTATGAGAAACGCATCCTCATATGTGAAACACATGACAGATTCGCTTTAAATTAGGCTTTGATTTGTTCCCACATACATACAAGAACAAATGCATTTTGAGACTATTTAAAAGCGCTTTCGTCATATTTCAAACGAGGAACTGTGAGAGCGCATTTTTTTTTTATACAGAGCGCTTTTTTCGTCGGTCACGCATTGAACGCACGGAACAAACCCTGTTCACCCAAGAACAGAGTGGAATGATTGGTCACGTGCGTGGGCGCGGTTGACCTACTTTTGCCCAATAGCAGAGCGAGATATCCTGCGCTCGCTGCTCACCCCCTCCCTAGCCGGTTCTCACATTGAACCCCTCATGTGCCTTTGCCCGGGGAGAAAAACAACTCAATCTCACACAGTACTGGGGAATAAAAAAGGGTCCATACTCCTTGAAATAAGCCGTTTAGGCCTACAAATGAACAACTGCAGGATCCTCAACCTGAGCGCTGTCTTCTGCTGTCAGAATCCTCAACAGCACCAGATCAACTGATCTCATCACAGCAGTAGTGGTGCGTGGGTAAAATTACTGAGGAAACCAAGCCAGAAAAAAAGCCATATTACAAACTTTTTTGTGGTAATTGCTTGTTTGCTCTATAACCTGGTAATTCATCTGCCTTGCAATCGTGATATATAGGCCTAATGCCGAGAAAATTAGAAGACACAGTCTCAGAATGAATTCAACCACACCTTTGTTTTAAAACAAAAGCGGAGAGCAACTGTCCCATGAAGTCCACAAAGCATATTGCATGTAACAAAGAGTTACATGACCTACAGCATGGTCAAGCAAGTTAATGTTTCCAACAATTTCAGACTACTAAACAACTATTGATTTAGAACCATGGAAAGTTATCAAATGTTGCAAAGAAAACAGGAGCTGCTTCCATTATTTCAGCATCATTTCATCTTCGACATCATCAAATCACCTGTCTAATACAGTGACAATTAAAATATATCAAAAACAATGTAGTCCAATCAACATAAGCTAAATATGATGTGACTGTTCATGGTACTGATTTCTGTCTGTCTGTGTGTGTTTGTGTGTGTGTTCGTGCAAGTAGAAAAAAACATGTTGACACCCTACTTGTAGAGAAATGCCAATGCCATCCGCCTCTCTTTCATGTTGACAAAACGATCTATGACTCTGTTATACAGTACATGCTTTTATGTTTTGTTGTCCTAGGCTAGCTGGCTAAAAATCTTGCTCGCTAGCCTAACTTCCTGTCATGGGCAACGTTAGCTAGTTAACATTAGCCTTCTACATCTAGCTACATATTGAACTTCCATCCTCTCAGGCCAGGGGCACAATGTATGAATGTATGGTTAGATCAGAATCGGCGTTATAATCATTGGCCAGTACGGACAATGAAGTAAAACAACAATTCCGAATCCCTAACTCCATCCATGGAAATTTAGGAAAGAGACAATTTTAGCTAGCTAGCTATCCACCTGAGGAGATGCAACAATTCAAGTTGTTTCTGTCAAATCCGTATTGCTCTTGATATGATGTGATGTGATTGGAGTGAAGCCAAATCCAAACTGGCTTCCCATGATACTTTTTTTTGGTGCACCAGGACCATTCACAGTTGAGCTCACTAAGTTTAGCTCAAGTTGGCTATTATTGGCTATTATGATTGGCTATTATTTTATACTTTTTTATCAAGGGAGGCCAAATGCTGGCAAGCTTCACTTGAAATCAATGCTACGGGCACTGTTTTACTCGCTTGGATGCTTTCTCAAGTGAAATACATTCAGACTCTTGTGAATTGAAGGAACATTATAAAACACAGAGAGACAAAAGATAAATTACTTTTTTTAAATGTATTGGCCCATTTTTTGTAGAAGTATTGCCTCCCTTGCCATCCATGAATACACCCTACTGCATCACAGCAATCCTTATTCCTGGTGGAATTACACTTAGGCAGAAGAGGCAATTGTCTCAGTCCTGGACATAATGCAAATAATAAATCAAATAAATCTGCTTGAGGCCCATGCTCCACTCAAAGAATAATGAATAAATAATTACAAAAACACCCATCAAAATCTGTCTGTTTAAAGCAGCAATCAGCAGTAGAAACAATAACAAAGCGGGCTTCCGCTCTTGGTTCAGTAAAAAGCTGAGGGATGTGTCTAAAGAAACGTAACCACTCAAATTCATAGACAAAGCTATGGATGCAAGGACTAACCATCCATGATATCAACATTATAGTTTTAACCATGTAATGAGGTGTTTGTTTACATTGACTTTGTTTTCAAACATTGGAGTAAAAACAAGCTTATATTTTGGTTACTGTGGGGTATGACAGTTGAACTAAGCTTATAAGGCATTTATAAGTTATATTCTTCAAGAATCAATGGGTACATCATTAGTAACAACAATTTATGTAGCAACTGCTGATTGCCTTTTTAAGCTAGAGATGTCCGTTTTTTTGCATGGATCTACATTTTTTGCATGACTCTAAATCCACCGCAGCTGCCAATGTCGGCCTTGTTATTTGTCAGACCAGGAGACATCCTGAAAATTGGTCTTCTCATGAAGACCCCTTTATGGAAATATGAGACTCTCACGAACACGATGGTGTTCTCCGTGTCACGGGACTTGTCTGAAGGTAACCCGGAAAATGAATGGAAGTGAATAGAGAATTTCCAGGTAAAAAAAAAGGTATACAGGCAATTCCATGATAATTAAAAAATAGAAATAATTCCAGAGCTTTCTTATCTCTTAGATATAGGACAGACACTTCCAAACATACTTCCTTTTGATAAAATGTTGGACTATCTGTTTTTCCATGTGTGAATCTGGTAACACAATAAATATTTATTTTGTAAAAAAGACAGGTGTTACTGATAATACCATAGTTGAGGACATGTATGTGTAGCCCATGTATCTGATGCTATCTGGCCAAATAGATGATGGCATGTCATACTTCTTTTGTCCAGGCAGCATCAGATACGTAACAAGGTATTGAGATAAACTTTTGTTATTGACCAAATACTTATTTTCCACCATAATTTGCAAATACATTCATAAAAAATCCTACAATGTGATTTTCTGGATTTCTTTTCTCATTTTGTCTGTCATAGTTGAAGTGTACCTATGATGAAAATTACAGGCCTCTCTCATATTTTTAAGTCGGAGAACTTGCACAATTGGTGGCTGACTAAATACTTTTTTGCCCCACTGTACATGGGCTACATACTGAGGGTACAAAACATTAGGAACACCTTCCTAATATTGAGTTGCACCCCTTTTGCCATCAGAACAGCCTCAATTTGTCGGGGTATGGACTCTACAAGGTGTTGAAAGCATTCCACAGGGATGCTGGCCCATACTGATTCCAATGCTTCCCACAGTTGTGTCAAGTTGGCTGGATGTCCTTTGGGTGGTGGACCATTCTTCATACACACGGGAAACTGTTGAGCGTGAAAATCCCAGCAGCTTCGCAGTTATTGACACAGTCAAGCCGGTGTGGCTGGCACCTACAACCATACCCCGTTCAAAGGCACTTACAACAATTGTCTTGCCCATTTACCCTCTGAATGGCACACTTACACAATCCATGTCTCAATTGTCTCAAGGCTTAAAAATCCTTCTTTAACCTGTCTCCTCCCCTTCATCTACACTGATTGAAGTGGATTTAACAGGTCACATTAATAAGGGATCATAGCTTTCACCTGGATTCTCTTCTGGTCAGTCTATTGCACACTCAGTGTATAAAAAGTAAGACAGAGTGGCGGTGTTTCAGTTTGCGCTTAGTGGGAATATAATTTGTTTTACAACAGGACAATGACCCAACACACCTCCGGGCTGTGTAAGGGCTATTTGACCAAGAAGGAGAGTGATGGAGTGCTGCATCAGATGACCCAACACACCCCCAGGCTGTGTGAGGGCTATTTGACCAAGAAAGAGAGTGATGGAGTGCTGCATCAAATGACCTGGCCTCCACAATCACCTGACCTCAACCCAATTGAGATGGTTTGGGATGAGTTGGACCACAGAGTGAAGGAAAATCAGCCAACAAATGCTCAGTATATGTGGGAACTCCTTCAAGACTGTTGGAAAAGCATTCCTCATGAAGCTGGTTGAGAGAATGCCAAGTGTGTGAAAAGCTGTCATCAAGGCAAAGGGTGGCTACTTTGAAGAATCTAAAATCTATTTTGGTTACTACATGATTCCATATGTTTTATTTCATAGTTTTGATGTCTTCACTATTATTCTAATGTAGAAAATAGTAAAAATAAAGAAAAACCCTTGAATGAGCAGGTGTGTCCACATTTGTTACTTGTACTGTACAGTATACAGTGGGGAGAACAAGTATTTGATACACTGCCGATTTTGCAGGTTTTCCTACTTACAAAGCATGTAGAGGTCTGTAATTTTTATCATTGGTACACTTCGACTGTGAGAGACGGAATCTAAAACAAAAATCCAGAAAATCACATTGTATGATTTTTAAGTCATTCATTTTACCTATGATAAAAATTACAGACCTCTACATGCTTTGTAAGTAGGAAAACCTGCAAAATCGGCCGTGTATCAAATACAGGTTCTCCCCACTGTATACACAGAGTTAAAAAAGGGCTAAAAGTAAAACAAATTGACCTGGAGATGTTTTTCAAATCCTAATATATATTGTATTTATTTTCAGTTCATAGCAACTACACATTTTGCAAGCTATAGTCCTCTAATGGAACACTTGCAGACACATGCACAGATAGGGTTCAACCAGTGCCTGAGATCTTGCCAGTGATGATGTCAATCAAATTTCTCTGTAAGGAGTCATTGTCACTACTCTTGCTTAAAATGTGTGGCAAGTGTTCGGTATAGGCCTATCGCCTGTGCAAAAAAAATAATTCACTACAGATGCAGTTGAAATATTATAAGGAATTACATTATATTTTTGTGTGGGTGGGGTGGACGGGGTCATTTTTAGCACCTTCCCCTCACAAAGATCTTTGCATGGCGCTGAACACTTGAAACAGTGAGTGGGCGATTCACTGCATGTACAATATTCCCCTGAGCTCTCAGTCTCTCTCTTGGTCTTTCTATTGTCACGCCCGGACCTTAGTTATCTATGTTTTATGTGTTATTTTGGTCAGGTCAGGGTGTGACGATAGTGGGTATGTGTGTTTTTGTCCTGTCTAGGGTTTTGTATATCTATGGGGTTTTTGTATGTCTAGGTAATGTAGGTCTATGGTGGCCTGAATTGGTTGCAAATCTGAGGCAGCTGTTTATCGTTGTCTCTGATTGGGGATCCTATTTAGGTTACCATTTTCCGTTTTGGTTTTATGGCTTATTGTCTATGTGTCATTTCCTTTCAGCACTTGGTTTATATAGCGTCACGTCTTTATATGACGAACGCGACATCTCTTCTTTTTCTCATCTCTCTCCCCCCAAAATGCAAATTCAGAGAGTTGGACAGATGTCATTTTTAAGCAGACTAGAAATCATTTCAGACAGAGAGGCCTTTCACATGATTTTGTTTTAATCAATCATAAGATGTGGCAATTTAGAACAATGCAATCTATTAGGAATGTCCTATATATCCTTAAGGTCAAAACGGTCTTGTTTTTATGATATCTTCCTAGCACACACACTCTAATCCACTATATTGTGCCTGTACCAATAACAGATTGAAAATAAGATTAGCATGAACAGAATGACCTAAATCAGCCAGTTTGTTATGTACTCCAAGATCTTGATCCTACTTTGCCCTGCACACACACACTTTAGGCCACTCAAACTTATCTCTGGAATCGACACCAGTCCCACTGTTCCCCGCTAATCAGGGACTGATTTAGATCTGGGACACCAGATGGGTGCAATTAATTACCAGGTAGAACAGAAAACCATCAGTCTCTGGACCTTGTAAGGTCAGAGTTCAATAGCCCTGCTCTGATAACCCTTTGTTGTGCAATGAAATTAACTGAAAACACCGATTGTGGTTTGACACAGATTTGGCTTCTTTATTTGACAATAAAACATAGCTGGCTGAAGGCCAGCTCTCAAACTACATTTGGTTCTGAGATGCCAAGATTAATTTTGTTTTATAATTATTTTTACCAACCTTCTCTGTCTCTGAGGAAACTAATTGATCTCTACCTTCATTCACTGCTATTTATGGTTCATTTTTTAATAACAGCAACTTTGTCAAGAGAATGAAAATGCTGTGCCAGTAATATAACAAAAGGCTGAAACAGCAGCAGTCTGGCATAAAATGTGTCCCAAATGGCACTCAGGTTGCTTTATAGTCCACTACTTCTGACCAGGCCCCGTAGGGTGACATTCTTACCAGGCCCCGTAGGGTGACATTCTTACCAGGCCCCGTAGGGTGAAATCCTGACCAGGCCCCGTAGGGTGACATTCTGACCAGGCCCCGTAGGGTGAAATCCTGACCAGGCCCCGTAGGGTGACATTCTGACCAGGCCCCGTAGGGTGAAATCCTGACCAGGCCCCGTAGGGTGACATTCTGACCAGGCCCCGTAGGGTGACATTCTGACCAGGCCCCGTAGGGTGACATTCTGACCAGGCCCCGTAGGGTGACATTCTGACCAGGCCCCGTAGGGTGACATTCTGACCAGGCCCCGTAGGGTGACATTCTGACCAGGCCCCATAGGGTGACATTTGGGAGGCAACTCTGACTCTGGGTTTTAGTGGAATCTCTAGTAAAGCAAGACCAGATGTTTCTCCTCCCAACTAAAACAGTCAGTCGTCAGTCAGTCAGTCAGTCAGTAGCCCGAACACTCTCACTATAGAACTATGGGGCTGTCGGAAGACTGATCACAGGTAGCACACACTTATACACACACACTTGTTTTTTCTATCCTCGTGGGAACATTTATTTACTATTTTCCCTAACCATAATCTTAACCCGTAACCCTAAACCACCTACCCTAATTCTAACCCTAACCCTAACCCTAAGTTTAAAATAGCCTTTGTCCTCGTGGGACCGTGGGAAAGGGATCATTTTCCATCTTTTACTATCCTTATGGGGACTTTTGGGGATTTTAGGCCCCCACAGGGATAAAAGAACAAGACCACACACATACACGTTCTCTCTCTCTTTCTCTCTCATTCAAAGTTCTGTGTTGCATAGAGCCGTGACGAGGAGTAATTCTTCAACATTTTATTTTATTAACTTCAATTACAAAAGTCACCTAGACAACAAACAAACCACAATTGCTTTAAAGTCTCAGTTAAATGTGGATGATCATTGGAAAGATCTGTATCTACTATGACGTTAGAGATGGTTTAGGCCACAGGTAGCACACAAGTAATGATATGCAGAACACTGGTAATTATTGGTTAGACATGAACACAATACACTTGGGGCTCCCAAGTGGCGCAGCGGTTTAAGGCACAGCAGCTCAGTGCTAGAGGCGTCACTACAGACCCTGGTTTGATTCCAGGCTGTATCACAACCTGCCGTGATTGGGAGTCCCATAGGGTTGATGCACAATTGGCCCAGCATCGGTAAGGTTTGGCCGGGGTAGGCCGTCATTGTAAATAAGAATTTGTTCTTTACTGACTTGCCGAAGTTAAATAAAGGTTAAATAAAAACAAAAAATTAGGCTGCATTTACACAGGCAGCCCAATGATGATATTTTGCCTAATTATTGGCGAAATATCTGATTGGTCAAAAGACCAATTAGTGGCAAAAGATCAGAATAAGGCTGCCAGTGTAAACACAGCCTTAAAGCTCTTTAAAATAATGTTTTATTGATTGCATAATGAGTTGAAAGCAATACAGGACTCTGAATTGACATGTTATTGCAGAATTTTGAGCAACTGGATAAAGATAGCAATGCTGGGCTCAATTAGTGAGCACTGGTTAAAGAACAGGTTAACTTACAACAGCAAATATGATGATGTTCGATAACTACCCTTGCTATTATATGCTTTCGTTCCTTAATTCTTATTAAAACATGAGTTAGGCTGAGCTTTTAACAGCAAACTCTGGTCTATTGTGACTCAGAGACAATTCTGAGTTCGGAATGTGGACCTCTTGGAATGGCATTTAAAGGTGCAGCTCAAGGAGCAAACAGAAAGAAAAAAAACGAGAGCAAAGATAAAGTCACTTCACCGACCAACCTTTTCTGCTTTGGAAAACAAAAATACTAATTCTGAACCTGGTTTCAAAGGATGAAAAGGGGTTGTGACATTGTTTGAGTTCTTTGAAAAGATGGATGGTGGAGGTGGAAAGAGAGATGAAGAAAGAATGTTTGGTCATTGTTCCTAAAAGAGTAAATAGGAAAAGAAAGAAGAACATAAATAATAGAGAGGAAGGTGGAGAGGCAATTCCAGTAACTCCGTAAAAAATACACAGAGTGAGATATTAAAGAATCATCATTCAACTCCATTGAACCGGGAAGCTAGCCTTGTGCAATTCATTTGAACATAATTCACTTACATCTAGTTTCACTGTAAAAAAAAAACGTTTCCAACCGCATATTTACCAGAACAGCTAATGTAATGCCATTTAATGAAACACTGTGTATAGCTAGTTATATGATTTTAAGGACACAAGGTGTTTGTTGGGGCACCTAAAGGGTTCCAGGTAGTTTTCTCTGTATCCACCTCTATGGTTCTTCAGAGTCTCCATTTGTACAGGAGGACAGGCTGAATGACAGGTGTTTCACAGCTGCCTGAGGGGTATACTACTAAGCAGGTTTGAGGAGTTAGCGAGGTAACTTTGGTGAACTCTGAGTTCAACTCGCGATAACCGCTCATACAAAAGTGGCTCACCTTTTAGCCAGGTACATTTCGAAGGCAAGGAATCCTTCAAAACTCACAGCTAACTCCACTTCCCGCGTGAAATGATTGAGCCACGAGTTGAGAACCAATGAAATCAGATTCCCTTCTTCTTGCAAAGATTGCATCATCATCCCCTTCATTTGAGGAAGATGACTGATTACATCTTTTATTAATCAAATATTTTTCTGTGTAAAAAAATAGTAATTTTCACATTATACTTTTAGTAATGGCATAATGCATTTTAAACTTCACACACAGTAACAGTTTTGTATGACTTAGCTAATAACATTATTTTATTGATAGGAGAGGGGAAAGGGGGCTTGTGGTTGTGCATTGATAAGCACACCAAAGCACACCTGAGTCAGCATTAAAGATAAATAATAAAATAAAGACAGCACTTCTAAAAGCCTATTTCCCCACATAGCCTGCGGAATTTTCACAATAACTTTTCTTTCATTTTGATTTCGGCAGAAATTCAAATGTGGCACTGACTCACTCATGGATCGATTTTTCAGCATTGTCTCAATGAAGAGTTCTGCATTCAACTAGCCATGTGTGACATGCATGCACAGTTACAAGCCTGCTAGAGCTAGCGGCAGGCGGACGAGCAATATCAAATCACATTTTATTGGTCACATACACATATTTAGCAGATGTTATTGCGGGTGTAGCGAAATGCTTGTATCCACCGTGGTAGTACGGATGAAGCCTGAGCTGTAATGTGAAGCTAACTGAAGCTGGTTAACAACCCGGAGTAGATCTAACTTGCTTCGTAGGATTCCCTTCAGGTGTGTTCTTCTCTTGGGGAGGTGCCACTACAGAATGTTGAGATGTAAATATAATGTACAGGGATGCCTGCCAGGCCTGTCTATTCTCCAACTCCAAGACACACATGATATCTAGTCTATGCATTGCAATACACGTCTATATAAAGATTCTGTAATGTTATACCCTATTGAATCTGCCCCCCTTTTCTCTCAGGCATCCTCATAGCCAGGCTGCAGGTCATTGGATGGGTCCACGATGTTGTCTGCGTCACATAACTGGCACAAGGCAAAAATAGGGCACAGAGCAACACATCACTCTCAGGTCATCACCCCTGAGCGCTGTTCTATTGAAGGGATCAACCTGCTTAACATCTATGAGCTTCTAACCCTAAATAACATCAGTTTAGTGAGTGTCAGTGTGCACTGCTCATGTGGGCTGTGTAATGTTGTGGGTTAGATACTGTAGGTACGGGTTGTTTGACATGGACAGACAGAAGGACACATTCAGAATTACAGAATGCATAGGTGTCATTGAACAATGGTAAAAATACACAGGTGTCATTGGACAATGTTAATTAATAATGTTGGTTAGACATAATAGTGGTGCTCACAAGCCTGGGCATCTGACAGTTCCTGTAATCAACAAAGCAACTGTATATCCCTGTTAGGCAAGACAACAAGTAGAGTAAAGCGGAAACAGACTGGCACCCAGTGTTACCCATAATGGCGTAAAGTAATCTTGTTGCCCGTGAAAGCGCTGCAGACAGATATAGCTGCTAATACAGGACTATTAAAGGCCCAGTGCACTACTTTTGTGAATAATTTATTTTTTAACCACCCCCCAAAAAGGATTTAATTTTTTTCTTCAGATTTTTCAAGGGGTTCTGCAGTACCCTCAGCACCCCTACTTCCCTGTTCAGTAGTGTACTAAGGAAACAACCCAATCTCTAGGGCATGTCACTACTACCACATTACTCCCTGGTCTTTCATTTAGTAATCAAGCACATTACGACACATCCCACAATTACCTGCATGTTTTTTTTTTTACCTTTATTTAACTAGGCAAGTCAGTTAAGAACAAATTCTTATTTTCAATGACGGCCTAGGAACAGTGGGTTAACTGCCTGTTCAGTGGCAGAACGACAGATTTGTACCTTGTCAGCTCGGGGGTTTGAACTTGCAACCTTCCGGTTACTAGACCAACGCTCTAACCACTAGGCTACCCTGCCGCCCCAGGGCGCCAGCAGGGCTAAAGGTGTGCGTAAGACTGAGATTAAAGCAGATCTATGTTTGGGTGAGTATATTCTATGGTTTACTGGAGTTGCCACTCTACGGCAGCAGTTTAATGTTTCCGTCTGTAATTACAGAAGTTCCCATTAATGGAATTGTCACAAACGTCGTAGTGAGGAGACCAAAGCGCAGCGTGATGTGAATCCATCCTTTTAATGATAGATGGAAACAAACACAAAGTACACTTAAACAAACAAAATATCAAAACGACCGTGACACCTACTGAGTGCAAACACGCAACATCACATAGACAATAACCCACAA